>NC_091457.1:4301627-4661727 GCF_027789765.1 Dendropsophus ebraccatus | reverse complement strand
GAGCTGCACTCACTATTCTGCTGGTGGGGTCACTGTGTATATACATTACATTACTGATCCTGAGTTACATCCTGTATTATACCCCGGAGCTGCACTCACTATTCTGCTGGTGGGGTCACTGTGTACATACATTACTGATCCTGAGTTACATCCTGTATTATACTCCGGAGCTGCACTCCCTATTCTGCTGGTGGGGTCACTGAGTACATACATTACTGATCCTGAGTTACATCCTGTATTATACCCCAGAGCTGCACTCACTATTCTGCTGGTGGGGTCACTGAGTACATACATTACATTACTGATCCTGAGTTACATCCTGTATTATACCCCAGAGCTGCACTCATTATTCTGCTGGTGGGGTCACTGTGTACATACATTACATTACTGATCCTGAGTTACATCCTGTATTATACCCCAGAGCTGCACTCACTATTCTGCTGGTGGGGTCACTGTGTACATACATTACATTACTGATCCTGAGTTACATCCTGTATTATACCCCAGAGCTGCACTCATTATTCTGCTGGTGGGGTCACTGTGTACATACATTTACTGATCCTGAGTTACATCCTGTATTATACTCCAGAGCTGCACTCACTATTCTGCTGGTGGGGGTCACTGTGTACATACATTACTGATCCTGAGTTACATCCTGTATTATACCCCAGAGCTGCACTCGCTATTCTGCTGGTGGGGTCACTGTGTATATACATTACATTACTGATCCTGAGTTACATCCTGTATTATACCCCGGAGCTGCACTCACTATTCTGCTGGTGGGGTCACTGTGTATATACATTACATTACTGATCCTGAGTTACATCCTGTATTATACCCCGGAGCTGCACTCACTATTCTGCTGGTGGGGTCACTGTGTACATACATTACTGATCCTGAGTTACATCCTGTATTATACTCCGGAGCTGCACTCCCTATTCTGCTGGTGGGGTCACTGAGTACATACATTACTGATCCTGAGTTACATCCTGTATTATACCCCAGAGCTGCACTCACTATTCTGCTGGTGGGGTCACTGAGTACATACATTACTGATCCTGAGTTACATCCTGTATTATACCCCAGAGCTGCACTCACTATTCTGCTGGTGGGGTCACTGTGTACATACATTACTGATCCTGAGTTACATCCTGTATTATACTCCAGAGCTGCACTCACTATTCTGCTGGTGGGGTCACTGTGTGTACACTACTTCTTCTCCTTTCCGCTCAGTCGCCTCCATTGTTCTCAGTAATCGGATTTTCCGATCGGTCATGTGACTCATCATCTACAATCGGTTTCCTTATTTCCGAGTCAATGAAGGAGACGACATTCATCCTTTATGATGTGGGAACCTCTGAGCTGTCCAGGCAGCAGGCGGGGGTCTTGCTAAACCCCAGGTCTGTGCCCATCGGTGACCCCTGAACTCTACCATTGCGTTGTGTAATACTTTGTTTCCGCTGCAGGTAAATTCCAGTGACGCTGCAGGTAAATTGAACGGAGTGGAGTCCTCTACACCCGTCAGCAGTCAGAACAGCTCAATCTAAGCTAAGAACTCTGCTGCCAGTGCTAGGATTCCTAAGGGGTCACCCTGACGGTTAGCTTACCCAGAGGTGGGGCCTGCGTTCCTGATCCTGTGTCACTCGGTGCCCACAGACAGCAATAGGCGGACGCTCGTCCCTGTAGATGCAGGTGCTGCTCATCACCACTCACACAGGGGGGGCAGAGCCCCCTCTAAATGAGAGCCCAAGGGTCTGAATAAGCCCCCCTTCCCTCGAGTAGGCCCCTGCCCCTAAAGACAAGCCCCTCTATATACTACCAGAGGGAAGCTGTGACGTATATTCCAGAGTATCATCAGAGGGCTGTCAGTCAGCACCGCCATCATCTACTGTGCTGTAATACAGACTCTTATCGTGTACTGCACCTTTAAGAAGATTTTTCAGTTTTCCCTGGTTACCTGCTGGGCTCTGTGGTTCCTCACATTACTCCTGCACTATACACTGTACTATATAAAGGAGTGTGTGTGGGTACATCCAGGGGTGGGCGCATACCCCTCCTGCCCCCCAGCCCCCCCACCCCGGGCCCTCTGCACCCTCCTCACTCTCCTCCTGTGTATCCAGAGATCACAGACTCTATATCAGCCGCCGGCTCTCCCTTCCTCCTAGTGCGGAGCAGCAGAGCGGATGACGCCGGGCCGGCTCTGCTACCTCAGGGAGACGCCACATGTGACAGGAACATCTTATGTTATACTCCTATTAAGATTCACCTGAAAAGAAGCCTCAGAACAGAGCGAGGAGGAAGAGGCAGACTATCCCCCCCCCCCCTGAACACCCCCCGGCGATACAGTGTGACAGGACGATACAGCGTGACAGGACGATACAGTGTGACAGGACGATATAGCGTGACAGGACGATACAGTGTGATACGACGATACAGTGTGACAGGACGATACAGTGTGACAGAACGATACAGTGTGACAGGACGATACAGGGTGACAGGACGATACAGCGTGACAGGGCGATACAGCGTGACAGGAAGATACAGCGTGACAGGAAGATACAGCGTGACAGGAAGATACAGCGCGACAGGACGATACAGTGTGACAGGCCGATAAAGCGTGACAGGATGATACAGCGTGACAGGACGATACAGCGTGACAGGACGATACAGCGCGACAGGACGATACAGTGACAGGACGATACAGTGTGATACGACGATACAGTGTGACAGGACGATACAGCGTGACAGGACGATACAGCGTGACAGGACGATACAGCGTGACAGGCCGATACAGCGTGACAGGAAGATACAGCGTGACAGGAAGATACAGCGTGACAGGACGATACACTGTGACAGGACGATACAGTGTGATACGACGATACAGTGTGACAGGCCGATACAGCGTGACAGGACGATACAGTGTGACAGGCTGATACAGCGTGACAGGCTGATACAGCGTGACAGGACGATAAAAGTGTGACAGGACGATACAGCGTGACAGGATGATACAGCGTGACAGGCTGATACATTGTTACGAGCTGACACATTGGTTGCTGACCTCCCTCACTGTCCGCTGATCTCCCTTACTGTTCGCTGATCTCCCTTACTGTTCCCTGATCCCTCATTGGTCGCTGATCTCCCTCATTGTCCGCTGATCTCCCTCATTCTTTGCTGATGTCCCTCATTCTTTGCTGATGTCCCTCTTCGCTCTATGAGATGGATAAAGCTCATATTACACAGCACTGAGGAGAAGAGACTGCTGTGAATCACCGGGAGCTGAAGCTTAAAGGGGCTCTCCACTGAGGGATATGGTGGAGGGTGGAGCTCACCTTATCCAGGATGAACCTGTTCAGGTACGGCATGTATCCCTGGTTGGACACCGGACCCTCATCATCATCCCGGAAATGTTCCTCCAGAGCCACTGGATCGTGCGGGACGTTCAACACCGTGCAGAGATTGTGAGAGAGAACCTGAGGAGGAGATGAGAGGTCAGAGGAGGCTGCAGCACCGGAAACCAGCAGCTTGTGCTCCAGAGCTGTAATCACTATCACATTACTGATCCTGAGATACTGTACATCATATATTATACTCCAGAGCTGCACTCACTATTCTGCTGGTGGGGTCACTGTGTACATACATAACATTACTGATCCTGTACTGATCCTAAGTTACATCCTGTATTATACTCCAGAGCTGCACTCACTATTCTGCTGGTGGGGTTTACAGGGATGGTGATAGGTGGGGAATACAGGGTCGGGGATAGGTGGGGTATACAGGGTCGGGGATAGGTGGGGTATACAGGGTCGGGGATAGGTGGGGTATACAGGGTCGGGGATAGGTGGGGTATACAGGGTCGGGGATAGGTGGGGTATTCAGGGTCGGGGATAGATGGGGTATACAGGGTCGGTGATAGGTGGGGTATACATACACAGGACAATATTACGGTTACAGCAGGAGACGTTGTGTAATCAGGATTGTGTGGACTCTGCAGATTTCCCGTCTCTTCTTCCCCTTTTCCTCGGGGTTTCGCACGGTTTCTGTTGTTGCACAATTATTACAGACGGTGTAAACTTTTCACTTTTATCTTCAGAGGAGACGAAACAGCGACCGAGCTACAAGAGTCCAAGATGGCGGAATACAGGATATAGTGCAGGGAGTCTCCGCTCAGGATACAGGATATAGTGCTGGGAGTCTCCGCTCAGGATGGAGGATATAGTGCTGGGAGTCTCCGCTCAGGATACAGGATATAGTGCAGGGAGTCTCCGCTCAGGATGGAGGATATAGTGCTGGGAGTCTCCGCTCAGGATACAGGATATAGTGCAGGGAGTCTCCGCTCAGGATACAGGATATAGTGCAGGGAGTCTCCGCTCAGGATACAGGATATAGTGCAGGGAGTCTCCGCTCAGGATACAGGATATAGTGCAGGGAGTCTCCGCTCAGGATACAGGATATAGTGCTGGGAGTCTCCGCTCAGGATACAGGATATAGTGCTGGGAGTCTCCGCTCAGGATACAGGATATAGTGCAGGGAGTCTCCGCTCAGGATACAGGATATAGTGCAGGGAGTCTCCGCTCAGGATACAGGATATAGTGCAGGGAGTCTCCGCTCAGGATACAGGATATAGTGCTGGGAGTCTCCGCTCAGGATACAGGATATAGTGCAGGGAGTCTCCGCTCAGGATACAGGATATAGTGCAGGGAGTCTCCGCTCAGGATGGAGGATATAGTGCAGGGAGTCTCCGCTCAGGATGGAGGATATAGTGCTGGGAGTCTCCGCTCAGGATACAGGATATAGTGCAGGGAGTCTCCGCTCAGGATGGAGGATATAGTGCTGGGAGTCTACGCTCAGGATACAGGATATAGTGCAGGGAGTCTCCGCTCAGGATGGAGGATATAGTGCAGGGAGTCTCCGCTCAGGATACAGGATATAGTGCAGGGAGTCTCCGCTCAGGATGGAGGATATAGTGCAGGGAGTCTCCGCTCAGGATACAGGATATAGTGCAGGGAGTCTCCGCTCAGGATACAGGATATAGTGCAGGGAGTCTCCGCTCAGGATGGAGGATATAGTGCAGGGAGTCTCCGCTCAGGATACAGGATATAGTGCAGGGAGTCTCCGCTCAGGATACAGGATATAGTGCAGGGAGTCTACGCTCAGGATACAGGATATAGTGCAGGGAGTCTCCGCTCAGGATACAGGATATAGTGCAGGGAGTCTCCGCTCAGGATACAGGATATAGTGCAGGGAGTCTACGCTCAGGATACAGGATATAGTGCAGGGAGTCTCCGCTCAGGATACAGGATATAGTGCAGGGAGTCTCCGCTCAGGATACAGGATATAGTGCAGGGAGTCTCCGCTCAGGATACAGGATATAGTGCAGGGAGTCTCCGCTCAGGATACAGGATATAGTGCAGGGAGTCTCCGCTCAGGATACAGGATATAGTGCTGGGAGTCTCCGCTCAGGATACAGGATATAGTGCTGGGAGTCTCCGCTCAGGATACAGGATATAGTGCAGGGAGTCTCCGCTCAGGATACAGGATATCAGAGAGTAGTAAATTGTATATGTGGTGTGACCTCCGGATGGTGTTACAGAGGTGGGACGGACGGTCACTTGCTAGATGTTGTAGTGTGACGCCACTTCTATGGTGGGTGGCCGAGATACAGCTGGACCTTATTATGTTGTCACGTGACGCCAGTGCCAGGTGGGCACACAGGTGTGATGGCACGTCTGCTTCGAAGGTGTAAGGTCGGCTGTACCCTCCTCCCTTGTGGTCGGTGTCCTGTCGGGTTGCTGCCGGGTCCCTTGGGATTGTGACAGGGGGTCATAGCGGTATAATGACCCTCCCCGATAGTAGGACCCCCCACCCACAGACAGGGGAGATGTCCCAAGGTTGCGGTGTATCTGCTGTGCAGGTGGTGAATAATAGTTACAGACTCTGTGGATAACGGTGACTTGATTTACTATCGGCAAATGTGCAACAGGTAATACAGATGAGCTCGGATATATACTTGATCGAGTTCCAATAAATACTGAGACATAGAACCACCAGATCTGTGAGATAAGTGCTGAGTAGGATGTAGTAAAGTGGATAAGGTTGTACTGAGGTAGTAGAGAGGAGAGTGCGGTGAGAGTCTCAACCCAAGTAGTAATGTGCTCTGCCAGGAGGTTGAGTATATAGAAGAAAAAGAATGAGACAACCTGTGCCCATGTATTGACCTCTCTAGAGTCTTCACACCACCTTATGCCCACTAGAGTTGGCTGAACCGTACTAATAGGTGACACAGGCCCCAGACCCTGTTACCTGGGATGAGCAGAGTGCTGAGGGTACCCTGGCTGACACTCTGTCATGGCTGCGGCGGCGTCCCGTGCTCCGGGCCGCCACCGCAACTTCCCTCTGTCCCAGGCAGCCGCCGGTGTTCATGTGCAGGGACCTGGCGCTGCCTCTGGCTCGGCCCTGGGGGGCGCCTTACCTCGCCCCGCTCCTGTCTCCGTCTGTCCTGGCCGGCGCGCGCGTCCCCGTTTCCTAGGGCGCGCGCGCCGGCTGTCTCAAATTTAAAGGGCCAGTCCGCCCCTAATTGGTGTGTACACACTAACACTCCCTATAAATCCCAGCATGCCCTGTTCCTCGTGTTGGAACCTCTACATGCTTCCTATAGCGTTTGGACCAGCTCCCTGTTGTTCCTGTCCGCTGTCCTTGTCCCTAGTTCCTGCCCGCTGCTTAGTCCGATGTTCCTGAGCACTGCCTCTGTCACCTGCGGTTACGCCTATTGACCACTGCCAGCACTATCACCTGCCTACTGCTCCTGCTACACCTTGCCCGCCGTCACTAGCAAACCAAGCCAGGGGTAGCGACCTGGGGGTCGCCTGCCGCAGTAAACCCATCCCGCCTTGCGGCGGGCTCTGGTGAAAACCAGCGGCCCCTTAGACTCCGCTCCCTGGTGCGGATTATGCCATCGCTAGTGACGGTACAGAGGATCCACGACTCCAGGCGTTACAGTAGGCTCCAACCGTGGATCCCGGCGAGGTGACTGATATCCGTGACGTAGCCAGAGTGGTCGCCCAACAGGCTCAGCAGATCCAGCAACAGTCACAGCAGATCCAGCAACTGACTGCCGCCTTACAGCAGCATACTGCAGCTCAGCGCACACCACCTCCAGTATCCTCTTTGAAACTTCGACTGGCTCTCCCAAGTAAATACGGTGGAGACCCCAAGTTGTGCAGAGGATTCCTGACTCAATGCACCATGCATATTGAACTCTTAAGTAGTCAGTTCTCCACCGAGCGCTCTAAAGTGGCTTTCATCATCAGCCTCTTGGAGGGTAGAGCTCTGGCTTGGGCCACACCGCTGTGGGACTGAGATGACCCTGTTGCTGCCAATCTCCGAACCTTCCTGGCCGAGTTTCGCTCCGTCTTTGAGGAACCTGCCCGTGCATCTTCAGCTGAGACTGCTCTCCTCAACCTCTCACAAGGGAGTTCCTCCGTTGGCGACTATGCCATCCAATTCCGCACCCTGGCAGCAGAACTAGACTGGAAAGAGGCCGCTCTAGTAGCCACCTTCAAGAAGGGCCTGTCTAGTCGGGTGAAAGACTTGCTCTCCGCCCGAGACCTCCCTACCTCCTTGCACGATCTCATTCTACTGGCTACCAGGGTCGACATCCGGTTTTCCGAGAGAGAGGAGGAGATCCGGCAAGAACGGCGACTAGGCCTGCCCCGTCGCCATCACCGGCTGGCACCGATTTTCCAGAATCCTGTCGCTCCAGTGCCCCAGCCGACTCCGGAGGTTCCCATGCAGGTGGAACGAGCTCGCCTGACGTCTGATGAGAGAGCTCATCGTCTGGAGCTGAATCTCTGCCTCTACTGCGGTGGCTCTGATCACTTCCGGCAGAGATGTCCCCAACGTCCTCAGCGTCCAGGAAACGCTCGCACCTAGGTCCGGTGGGAGAGGCCTCCGTAGGTGTGAATGCCACCTCTCCAAGGTTGTCTATGCCAGTTTCCGTCCAGACGCCCTCAGGACAAACTCACCAGACTACTGCCTTTATTGACTCTGGGTCTGCAAGCAGTTTCATTGCAGCTACGTTGGTCCAAAGATGGCGGCTACCCGTGACCCGACTAGCACGATTCCTGACTATCTCCTCGGTCACGGGCGAGACTCTTACCGATGTAGTGCACTACCAGACTGCACCTCTAGTCCTCCAGGTGGGCGCTTTACATCAGGAGAAGATCTCCTTCTACGTCTTGCGCCATTCCTCTTCCGACATCTTGCTGGGTCTCCCTTGGCTGCAATTACATGCCCCTAAGCTAGACTGGAGAATCGGGGAGATTCTCAGTTGGGGTCTGGACTGTTCTAACCGGTGTCTGAAGTCCCCTCAGCCCAAGTGCTCCATGACGTCACTTGACTCCGTCAAGCCTCTATCCGGCCTGCCGGCGGAATACCAAGACTTGGCTGACGTCTTCTCTGCCAAAGAGGCGGACTCTCTACCCCCTCACCGGATGTATAGACCTCCTTCCTGGGACTTCTCCTCCACGCGTTTGGGTGTACCCTCTTTCCGTACCCGAGACTGAGGCCATGTCCTCCTACATCCGGGAGAACTTACTGAAGGGTTTCATCCGCAAATCCTCGTCCCGCAGGTTTCTTCTTTGTGCAGAAGAAGGACAGTTCTCTCCGCCCATGCATTGATTACTGGGGCCTACATAAGGTGACTGTCAAGAACCGATATCCTCTTCCGCTCATCCCTGAACTATTCGACCGTCTCCGTGGAGCCCGGGTCTTCACCAAGCATGATCTCAGGGGAGCGTATAATTTGATCCGAATTCGTGAAGGTGACGAATGGAAGACTGCCTTCAACACCAGGGATGGGCACTACGAATATCTGGTCATGCCATTCGGCCTATGCAATGCCCCGGCGGTCTTCCAGGAATTCGTCAACGACATATTCCGTGACCTTCTCTACGTCATCGTCTATCTAGACGACATTCTGGTCTTCTCCCCTGACCTGCAGACCCACGTGACACAAGTACGTCAGGTTCTACGACGACTACGGGCCAACCATCTGTACGCCAAGCTGGAGAAGTGCATCTTCCATTAGCGCAGCCTTCCTTTCCTTGGGTACATCGTCTCCGACCGGGGTCTACAGATGGATCCAGCTAAGCTCTCGGCCATTCTTCAGTGGCCACGCCCTGTGGGTCTCAGAGCTATCCAGCGCCTCCTAGGATTTGTCAACTACTACCGGCAGTTCATTCCACATTTCTCTACCCTGGTCGCACCCATTGTGGCTCTCACTAAGAAAAAGGCGGACCCCAGGCATTGGCCGCCCGAGGCTGAGCAAGCCTTCACTAGCTTAAAGTCTGCCTTCGCTTCTGCACCTGCTCTAGTCCGCCCGGATGCCACCAAACCCTTTTCACTTGAGGTTGATGCATCTTCAGTGGGCGCTGGAGCCGTCCTTTCACTAAAGGACGCGTCTGGCAAGACCAGAACTTGTGGGTTCTTCTCAAAGACTTTCTCCCCTGCTGAGAGGAACTACACTATTGGAGACAGAGAACTTTTGAGCTAGGAGCTAGGCATCCGGTTAACATCTACACAGACCACAAGAACCTTCTTTAGCTCCAATCGGCCCAACGCCTCAATCCCCGGCAGGCCAGGTGGTCGCTTTTCTTTTCAAGTTTCAACTGCGTCATCCATTTTCGTCCGGCTGAGAAGAACGTGAGAGCCGATGCTCTCTCCAGAGCATCTGATGTCATGGGGCAAGAGGACTCTCCTCGCCACATCATACCTCCCAATCGTCTAATGCCAGTCGCCACCTCGGCTCTTCAGAGAGTACCCCCCGGAAAGACCTATGTTCGCCCAGCACTTCGAAGAGGGATTCTGAAGTTGGTGGCCGGGCACCCTGGAGTCCAAAAGACCGGGCAACTGATCTCCCGCCACTACTGGTGGCCCAGCCTACTCCAAGATGTCAAGGACTTTGTGGCTTCCGGTACCAGCTGTGCCAAAAACAAGTCCTCCCGGGACTACCATCCGCTCCTCGTCTGGCCCAGCTGTTCTTCCAGCATATCTTCCGCTTACACGGCCTTCCCCTTCACATCGTGTCTGACAGAGGCTCTCAATTCGTCTCCAAATTCTGCCGCGCTCTCTGTTCACAACTCCAAGTGAAGCTGGACTTCTCATCGGCCTATCACCCCCAGACCAACGGGCAAGTGGAGAGGGTCAATCAGATTCTAGGCAACTATTTGCGACACTTCGTCTCTGCACGCCAGGACAACTGGTCCAGTCTGCTTTCATGGGCAGAATTTTCTTACAACCATCTGGACTCGAATTCCACAGGCAAATCACCCTTCTATGTTGTCTATGGTCGTCAACCTCGTCCTCCTCTGCCTCTCTCTTCATCCTCCGAGGTTCCTGCCGTCGAAGAACTGGTGTCAGACCTTCAATCAATCTGGGGTCAGACTAGACAGTCTTTACTGTCCACATGAAGGTCTAGGCGGATAAGAAGAGAAGACCTGCCACTAAATTCTCCCCTGGTGACAAGGTTTGGCTTTCAGCCAAATATATCCGATTCAAGATTCCCAGCTACAAGCTGGGGCCCCGATTCCTTTGCGGTGCAGGAACGTATCAACCCGGTCACCTACAAACTTCGCCTGCCCCCTACTATGCGGATCCCGAATTCTTTCCACGTCTCCCTCTTAAAACCAGTGGTCTTCAACCGTTTTTCCAGTAAGTCTGCCATCACTCCTCCACAAGCCATCTCAGACGACGTCTATGTTGTGAAGGATCTCCTGGCTATGAAGGCTGTCAGAGGAAGACGTTTCTTTCCGGTGGACTGGAGAGGGTTTGGTCCTGAGGAGAGGTCCTGGGAACCCGAGACTAACATCCTGCAGGTTCCTGCAGGCAAGAAAGAGGGGGAGGCCAAAGGGGGGGGGTACTGTCACGGCTGCGGCGGCGGCCCGTGCTCCGAGCCGCCGCCACAACCTCCCTCTGTGCAGGGACCCGGCACTGCTACTAGCTCGGCCCTGGGGGGCGCCTTACCTCGCCCCGCTCCTGTCTCCGTCTGTCCTGGCCGGCGCGAGCGTCCCCACCTCCTAGGGCGCGCGCGCGCGCTGGCTGTCTCAGGTTTAAAGGGCCAGTCCGCCCCTAATTGGTGTGTACACACTAACACTCCCTATAAATCCCAGCATGCCCTGTTCCTCGTGTTAGAGCCTCTACATACTTCCCATAGCGTTTGTCCCAGCTCCCTGCTGTTCCTGTCCGCTGTCCTTGTCCCTAGTTCCTGCCCGCTGCTTAGTCCATTGTTCCTGTGCACTGCCTCTGTCACCTGCGGTTACGCCCATTGACCACTGCCAGCACTATCACCTGCTTACTGCTCCTGCCACATCTCGCCCGCCGTCACTAGCAAACCAAGCCAGGGGTAGCGACCTGGGGGTCGCCTGCCGCAGCAAGCCCGTTCCGCCTTGCGGCGGGCTCTGGTGAAGACCAGCGGCCCCTTAAGACTCCGCTCCCTGGTGTGGTTTATGCCATCGCTAGTGACGGTACAGAGGATCCACACACACAGCGTTACACACTCACACTGCGCGATGGAGTTCATAGACTTTTAGAGTAACTTTGTTCCACCCGGATCAGTTCCTAGCTCTTTGGCTCTTTAGTGGATACTTTCCTGCACTGTTGTTTCTTTCAGTTGAGATGTTCTGTTGGCTAATCGTCTCCTGAGGGGTTTAACACTGCATCATGCAGGATATAGGCACTGAGAGAGAAGTTTGTAAGAGAGCACCGTCCTGCATCCTACCCATGCGGGGATACTGACTAAGACTACTCCTCTTCCTTACGGAGGGACCTGGCAGAGGGCCATGGCCCAGGTAGGACCACTTTGGAGAGTAGAGTAATCTGGTCTGCGTCCTTCCTCCCCAGAATCCTGACTAAGACTCCTCCTTCATCCAAGGAACTAACTTCCTATCCAGCGTGTAAGGCGCGCTGTGGTTGGGTGGAAAGAGTGCAACACAAGAGCAGAGAGAGAAGAGGTGATAGGACAGAAGAAAGGAGAAATCCTACTGGTCCACCAATTCTGGTACACACAAACTCAAAAACCCTTTGAGACACTCCTGGTGTGCAGCTTCCACACATCAATACAAAATATAGCGACATCTAGTGGTCATCTCTAGATACTACTTTGGCTGCAATAAGACCATAAAAAGTACAGACTTTTGCAAAGGGTGTGAACAACAGTAACACCCCTAGTGGGACACCACATATATACCTGTCCTACAGTCACCTTCCCCCTCCCCAGCCTGACATGGCTGATACCAGAGAGTAATAGCTTGTAGTCTCTCGGCTCCAGGATGTAGAGATGATGATCTTTCCTTCCAGTAATGTGGGTCACAGGGCCGGGTGGGCGACGTCGCCCATTTGTGGCTAAGGAGGAAGCGGCTCCCACCTCGCCCGTCTCAGCCAAAGGACAAAGAAGAATAGGATGACGAAGAAAGGTAAAAATATCAGCGGAGATTTAACCCCGAGCACACCGCCTTCTTGTATCCCAGTCCCAGGGGGGAAGACAGGCTCCATACTGTGAAGCAGCACTGACAGGTATACCATATAACAGAGATGACGCCTCTCAGGGCATGCTGGGAGTTGTAGTTACACATCTTATCACCTAAGAGATGCAGGTGTACTGCAATGCACAATAAGAGATACTGCAAGAGCTCTGGAGGATGAGACATGATGTAACAGCAGAATAGTGAGTGCAGCTCTGGAGGATGAGACATGATGTAACAGCAGAATAGTGAGTGCAGCTCTGGAGGATGAGACATGATGTTACAGCAGAATAGTAAGTGCAGCTCTGGAGGATGACACCAGATGTAACAGCAGAATAGTGAGTGCAGCTCTGGAGGATGAGACATGATGTAACAGCAGAATAGTGAGCGCAGCTCTGGAGGATGAGACATGATGTAACAGCAGAATAGTGAGCGCAGCTCTGGAGGATGAGACATGATGTAACAGCAGAATAGTGAGTGCAGCTCTGGAGGATGACACCAGATGTAACAGCAGAATAGTGAGTGCAGCTCTGGAGGATGAGACATGATGTAACAGCAGAAAAGTGAGTGCGGCTCTGGAGGATGAGACATGATGTAACAGCAGAATAGTGAGTGCAGCTCTGGAGGATGAGACATGATGTAACAGCAGAAAAGTGAGTACAGCTCTGGAGGATGGGACACGATGTAACACTAGAATAGTGAGCACAGCTTTGGAGGATGAGACAGGAAGTAACAGCAGAATAGTGAGTGCAGCTCTGGAGGATGAGACATGATGTAACAGCAGAATAGTGAGCGCAGCTCTGGAGGATGAGACATGATGTAACAGCAGAATAGTGAGCGCAGCTCTGGAGGCTGGGACACATGATGTAACAGCAGAATAGTGAGTGCAGCTCTGGAGGCTGGGACACATGATGTCAGTGGGTGGAAGGTGGAGATTTCCTGTAATAATATAATAAGGAATGAGGTAATGTCACAGACTTCATCACTGCACATTTCCTACCAAGTGTCGGAGCTCGCGGCGGTCACAGAGCTGCAGACGCGTTTCTATGTCTCACAATCTACAGTCGCTGTAATGTTGGACGTCGTCCAGTAACACAAACAAAGCAAATACAGCGAGAACAATCAGCGCCTGTCCTGCAGAGAGGAGGGGTATGGGAAACCCCCGGGCCACTGTAATAGGATCCCTGCTTAAATACTCTGTGCTGCTGGGGGAACTCTGCTCCTGACACTATGTAATCCTCAGCCTCTAATAGGATCAGCACCCTCCTCTCCTGACATCCTCTGTGCTGCTGTGACCTCTCCTGTAATATCAGCCCCCTCCTCTCCTGACATCCTCTGTGCTGCTGTGACCTCCCTATAAGATCAGCCCCCTCCTCTCCTGACATCCTCTGTGCTGCTGTGTCCTCCCCTATAAGATCAGCCCCTTCCTCTCCTGACATCCTCTGTGCTGCTGTGTCCTCCCCTATAAGATCAGCCCCCTCCTCTTCTGACATCCTCTGTGCTGCTGGGACCTCTCCTATAAGATCAGCCCCCTCCTCTCCTGACATCCTCTGTGCTGCTGGGACCTCTCCTATAAGATCAGCCCCCTCCTCTCCTGACATCCTCTGTGCTGCTGTGACCCTGCTCCTCTCCTGACATCCTCTGTGCTGCTGTGACCCTGCTCCTCTCCTTACATCCTCTGTGCTGCTGGGACCTCGCCTATAAGATCAGCACCCTCCTCTCCTGACATCCTCTGTGCTGCTGTGACCCTGCTCCTCTCCTGACATCCTCTGTGCTGCTGTGACCCTGCTCCTCTCCTGACATCCTCTGTGCTGCTGGGACCCTGACACTTGGTGCATTTCGCTGCAGATGTTACTATTTATTAAATATTTTAAAAACTGCAACAGAAAAAAACAAACATACAGAAAAACTTCTGCAGTGGTGGATGGGATTTCCCACGGTCACATGGACCCCGGACCCTCAGACATGCAGCTTCTCCCTATGAGACGTCCGCCACGTCCTGGATACGAGCTCCCGACTAACCCACCAGATCCTCCTCATCATCCGCTATAGAGAAGAAGCCGCAGCCACGTACCAGATCTGATAATAAGCGGAAGCTACATGATAAGGATTCATGTAATGTAACAGCCCGGCTACATGTCACATATCCTGCCGCCATTGTTACAGATCCAGCTGCCCCAGGGCGGGAGGCTACACACAGTAATAAGAGAGAGTGTACGGCACAGACACTCACCTGCCCATACTGACTATTATACTACAGGCGTCATTCACAGCAAAACCCTCAGGGATCTAGACGACAATAATCCCGGAATCATAGACCAGAATCTATTAACTTTAACCTGTAATACTATAATACTGCCCCCTATATACAGAAATATAACTACTATAATACTGCCCCTATATACAGGAATATACTACTAGAATGCTGCTCCTATATATGGGAAAATACTACTATAATACTGCCCCTATATACAGGGATATAACTACTATAATACTGTTCCTATATACAGGAATATAACTACTATAATACTGCTCCTATATACAGGAATATAACTACTATAATACTGCTCCTATATACAGGGATATAACTACTATAATACTGCTCCTATATACAGGGATATAACTACTATAATACTGCTCCTATATACAGGGATATAACTACTATAATACTGCCCCCTATATACAGAGATATACTACTATACTACTGTTCCTATATACAGGAATATACTACTATAATACTGCTCCTATATACAGGAATATAACTACTATAATACTGCTCCTATATACAGGAATATAACTACTATAATACTGCTCCTATATTAAGGAATATAACTACTATAATACTGCTCCTATATACAGGAATATAACTACTATAATACTGCTCCTATATACAGGAATATAACTACTATAATACTGCTCCTATATACAGGAATATAACTACTATAATACTGCCCCTATATACAGGAATATAACTACTATAATACTGCTCCTATATACAGGGATATAACTACTATAATACTGCTCCTATATACAGGAATATAACTACTATAATACTGCGCCTATATACAGGAATATAACTACTATAATACTGCCCCTATATACAGGAATATAACTACTATAATACTGCTCCTGTATACAGGGATATAACTACTATAATACTGCTCCTATATACAGGAATATAACTACTATAATACTGCTCCTATATACAGGAATATAACTACTATAATACTGCTCCTATATACAGGGATATAACTACTATAATACTGCCCCCTATATACAGGAATATAACTACTATAATACTGCTCCTATATACAGAAATATACTACTATAATACTCCCCCTATATACAGGGATATAACTACTATAATACTGCTCCTATATACAGGAATATTACTACTATAATACTGCTCCTATATACAGGGAATATACTACTATAATACTGCTCCTATATACAGGAATATACTACTATAATACTGCTCCTATATACAGGAATATAACTACTATAATACTGCTCCTATATACAGGAATATAACTACTATAATACTGCTCCTATATACAGGAATATAACTACTATAATACTGCTCCTATACACAGGAATATAACTACTATAATACTGCCCCTATATACAGGAATATACTACTATAATACTGCCCCTATATACAGGGATATACTACTATAATACTGCTCCTATATACAGGGATATAACTACTATAATACTGCTCCTATATACAGGGATATAACTACTATAATACTGCTCCTATATACAAGAATATACTACTATAATACTGCTCC
This sequence comes from Dendropsophus ebraccatus, assembly GCF_027789765.1. Taxonomy (NCBI): domain Eukaryota; kingdom Metazoa; phylum Chordata; class Amphibia; order Anura; family Hylidae; genus Dendropsophus; species Dendropsophus ebraccatus. The sequence goes on along the minus strand of NC_091457.1, from coordinate 4,645,421 downwards.
TATATACAGGGATATAACTACTATAATACTGCCCCCTATATACAGGGATATAATTACTATAATACTGCCCCCTATTGTGTATATACTGCAGTGCAGTGCTGGTAGTATATAACGTGTTTCTGTATTACATCATTGTTCTTCACCCCCTACAGGTATTGGATACACATGAAATATGCGGTTAGTCCGGTTTGGCGGCACGGGCAGCGCTGACCATGAGCAGAGTGTGGCAGCTTCCTGTGGTCGGCTGTCCTGTACACCTCTATGTGTTGTATATTTTGGCCTTTGTCTTTGGCGGATACTGTTGTGCGCTCATCTCTACTACTAATGTTTTATTCTTATTGTATCGCCTGGTTATACACTATATACCGCAGATCTCTGCTGGTTCATAGTCAGGATCCTCGGCTCAGTCGGTGCTGCGCTCAGGGTCCCATCTCAGTCAGTGTTTTCTACAGTTTATCTTCAGTTTTTTTATTGTTTTCAATTGTATAACAGTGCAGTGCTATAAATTTAGCGCCATATATCATCCAAGTAACAATGCTATACAGTATATAACAATATAATACTGTACTGTGCCCAGGTAATACTGTCATACAGTGCCCTATAATACCAACATATAGTACCAGTATAACAGTGTTATACTATAAATAATAGCGCCATATATCATCCAAGTAACAATGCTATACAGTATATAACAATATAATAATACTGTACTGTGCCCAGGTAATACTGTCATACAGTGAGCACATAATATAACCACACAGTGCCCTATAATACTGACATATAGAGCTTGCATACCAGTGCTATTCTATGAAAAAAATAGTGGCATATATCATCCAAGTAACAATGCTATACAGCAGGGGTCCTCAACTGGCGGACCGCGGTCCGAACCCGGACCGCGGAGGCCAGCTGTCCGGACCCCTGGTCAGACCTCCTAACCGCCCCGGATCCGGTCCGTCCCGCTCCCCACCGCACTGCCTCCCGCCCCATAGGCGTACTATCCTTAGATGTCAGTACGCCTGTGGGGCTGGGGGCAGTGTCGGTCCAGCCCCCGGCTGATACGCGCTCTGTAGGGATGTCCCGGGGATTCCCCAGCAGAGCGCGCACCACAGACCTCAGTGTACGCTGCCGGCCTGTCCTTCCGGGAAGTGCAGGCCGGCGGCGTACGCTGAGGTCACTGATGCGCGCTCTGCTGGGGAATCCCCGGGACGTCCCTACAGAGCGCGTATCAGCCGGGGGCCGGACCGACGGGAAGAGACGAAGACAGCCGCAGCGGGGAACGAGGTGCTAGGTGAGTTGTTTTTGTTATTTTTTTTTTCTGTCTGGGGGGCATCTACAAGGGGAGAGCGCACAGGTGGACTATATACTACAGGGGGGACCTCACAGGGGGCTATATACTACTGAGGGGGCTATATACTACTGGGGGGAGCGCACAGGGGGCTATATACTACAGGGGGGACCTCACAGGGGGCTATATACTACTGAGGGGGCTATATACTACTGGGGGGAGCGCACAGGGGGTTATATACTACAAGGGGGACCTCACAGGGGGCTATATACTACTGAGGGGGCTATATACTACTGGGGGGAGCGCACAGGGGGCTATATACTACAGGGGGACCTCACAGGGGGCTATATACTACTGAGGGGGCTATATACTACTGGGGGGAGCGCACAGGGGGCTATATACTACAGGGGGGACCTCACAGGGGGCTATATACTACTGAGGGGTCTATATACTACTGGGGGGAGCGCACAGGGGGCTATATACTACAGGGGGACCTCACAGGGGGCTATATACTACTGAGGGGGCTATATACTACTGGGGGGAGCGCACAGGTGGACTATATACTACAGGGGGGACCTCACAGGGGGCTATATACTACTGAGGGGGCTATATACTACTGGGGGGAGCGCACAGGGGGCTATATACTACAGGGGGGACCTCACAGGGGGCTATATACTACTGAGGGGGCTATATACTACTGGGGGGAGCGCACAGGTGGACTATATACTACAGGGGGGACCTCACAGGGGGCTATATACTACTGAGGGGGCTATATACTACTGGGGGGAGCGCACAGGGGGCTATATACTACAGGGGGGACCTCACAGGGGCTATATACTACAGGGGGGACCTCACAGGGGGCTATATACTACTGAGGGGGCTATATACTACTGGGGGGAGCTCACAGGGGGCTATATTCTACAGGGGGAGAGCGCACCGGGAGGATATATACTACTGGTGGGAGCTCACAGGGGGCTATATACTACAGGGGGAGAGCGCACCGGGAGGCTATATACTACTGGGGGGAGCTCACAGGGGGCTATATACTACAGGGGGAGAGCGCACAGGGGGGCTATATACTACTGGGGGAGAGCGCACAGGGGGGCTATACACTACTGGGGGAGCAACAGGGGGGGCTATATACTACTGAGGGAGAGCGCACAGGGGGGGCTATACACTACTGGGGGAGCAACAGGGGGGCTATATACTACCAGGGCAGTCACCCCCTTTGTACCTAATATCAAAGGCCTGGTGAGAGAGAAAAAAATGCCAGTTTTCCCGCTAATAAGCAGCAATTCTGTATATAAATAGTTGAACGTTTGTGACAAAGTAACAAAACACGTTTCCTACTGATGTTCAGCTCGGCCCTTCACCTGACAATAGACCCCGGTAAGTGGACCTTCACTAAAAGTTGTTGAGTACCCCTGCTATACAGTATATTACAATATAATAATACTGTTCTGTGCCCAGGTAATGCTGCCATATAGTACCTGTATAATACTGACATATAGTACCTGTGTAACAGTGCAATACTATTAATAATAGTGCCATATATAATCTTAGTAACAATACGATACAGAATATAACAATATAATAATACTGTACCGTGACCATGTAATGCTGCCATACAGTGCCTGTATAATACTGACATATAGTGTATACAGCCCAGTCACCCATGTAAGCCTCATGGTGCCTGTACAACAATACAGTTTCATGCCCATATACCACCGCCATGTAGTCACTGCTTCCATAAAGGAAATATACCACCGCCATGTAGTCACTGCTTCCATATAGGAAATATACCACCGCCATGTAGTCACTGCTCCCATATAGGAAATATACCACCGCCATGTAGTCACTGCTTCCATATAGGAAATATAACACCGCCATGTAGTCACTGCTCCCATATAGGAAATATAACACCGCCATGTAGTCACTGCTTCCATATAGGAAATATAACACCGCCATGTAGTCACTGCTTCCATATAGGAAACATACCGCCGCCATGTAGTCACTGCTTCCATATATACCACCGCCATGTAGTCACTGCTTCCATATAGGAAATATAAGACGATCTGCAAGGAAACAACTTGTGAATCTGAAAATCTTAAAGGGGCAGTAACAGAAACAACAACATGGCGGCTGAGGTGTCCGAGTCTGTACAGTCCGATCTCAGGGACTCCTGGTACGGTACAGCACAATAATACTGTAGAAGTTTGTACCCCCCCCCCCCAGGGCTCCGCTCTGTCACTGACATGAAAGCCGTCTGGACGTGGCGGTGACGGACGGCTATTTATAATGCATGGCCTTCCTGGCCGATCCATTGTCACTAATAAAGGGGGGAGATTAGGTATCAGTGGAGCAGTAGGCGCCATTATTTCCCAGGGACGTTGCAGGGGGTCGTTGGCGGTTGTGTCCTCCAGTAATCTGGTCTCCTGCTCTGTCTAAGGGGCAATAAGAGCAGCAAATCACCTGGGGGCAATTGCTGCATTCAGAGAGGTTATTACTATGTAAGACCCGCCCACGAGGGGCCACACACACTAGGGGGAGGAGTCTGCGACCATATAAGGACAGATTGCTGCAATGTAGGAACTATAGATGTGCGGGGGCGGGGCTGGAGGAGCGTCGGCCATTGTTGTGTGGTTCAGTGCAAACATTCAGGGTACATTCTGTACTGATCACTCACTGATCACCACCCCTGCACCCCACATCACTGATCACCACCACCCCTGCACCCCACATCACTGATCACCACCACCCCTGCACCCCACATCACTGATCACCACCACCCCTGCACCCCCATCACTGATCACCACCCCTGCACCCCACATCACTGATCACCACCCCTGCACCCCACATCACTGATCACCACCACCCCTGCACCCCACATCACTGATCACCACCACCCCTGCACCCCACATCACTGATCACCACCCCTGCACCCCACATCACTGATCACCACCACCCCTGCACCCCACATCACTGATCACCACCACCCCTGCACCCCACATCACTGATCACCACCACCCCTGCACCCCACATCACTGATCACCACCCCTGCACCCCACATCACTGATCACCACCACCCCTGCACCCCACATCACTGATCACCACCACCCCTGCACCCCACATCACTGATCACCACCCCTGCACCCCACATCACTGATCACCACCCCTGCACCCCACATCACTGATCACCACCACCCCTGCACCCCCATCACTGATCACCACCCCTGCACCCCACATCACTGATCACCACCCCTGCACCCCACATCACTGATCACCACCACCCCTGCACCCCACATCACTGATCACCACCACCCCTGCACCCCACATCACTGATCACCACCACCCCTGCACCCCACATCACTGATCACCACCACCCCTGCACCCCACATCACTGATCACCACCACCCCTGCACCCCACATCACTGATCACCACCCCTGCACCCCCCATCACTGATCACCACCCCTGCACCCCACATCACTGATCACCACCCCTGCACCCCACATCACTGATCACCACCACCCCTGCACCCCACATCACTGATCACCACCACCCCTGCACCCCACATCACTGATCACCACCCCTGCACCCCACATCACTGATCACCACCACCCCTGCACCCCACATCACTGATCACCACCACCCCTGCACCCCACATCACTGATCACCACCCCTGCACCCCACATCACTGATCACCACCACCCCTGCACCCCACATCACTGATCACCACCACCCCTGCACCCCACATCACTGATCACCACCACCCCTGCACCCCACATCACTGATCACCACCCCTGCACCCCACATCACTGATCACCACCACCCCTGCACCCCCATCACTGATCACCACCCCTGCACCCCACATCACTGATCACCACCCCTGCACCCCACATCACTGATCACCACCACCCCTGCACCCCACATCACTGATCACCACCACCCCTGCACCCCACATCACTGATCACCACCACCCCTGCACCCCACATCACTGATCACCACCACCCCTGCACCCCACATCACTGATCACCACCCCTGCACCCCACATCACTGATCACCACCCCTGCACCCCCCATCACTGATCACCACCCCTGCACCCCACATCACTGATCACCACCCCTGCACCCCACATCACTGATCACCACCACCCCTGCACCCCACATCACTGATCACCACCACCCCTGCACCCCACATCACTGATCACCACCACCCCTGCACCCCACATCACTGATCACCACCACCCCTGCACCCCACATCACTGATCACCACCCCTGCACCCCACATCACTGATCACCACCCCTGCACCCCACATCACTGATCACCACCCCTGCACCCCACATCACTGATCACCCCACATCACTGATCACCACCCCTGCACGCCACATGGCGCTCTATGACTACACCACCCAGCTTTCCCGCACACAGATAGGATGGGATAGCAGAAAATTCTGGGAGTTATTTGTATTGGAGATTTTTTTTCCTTCTTAAAGGGGAAGCGCAGTGTCAGTACCAGACTAGAGATGAGCGGTGCGCGGCCCCTTTAATTATTCTGACATTTCACAACTTCCTCCGCAGATGCATGGAGGAGCCGCGAAGATTCCTCCTCATCACCGCGCAAATACTGGAAGTCACTGACCACGTCCGGCACACACTCCAGGGAACGTCCACCATACTGATCACATGACCACCCATCTGACTGACGGGGTGCAGGGAGCAGGATGGGGGAACACTGCCATATATATACACTGCCTGATATGTATACCCCCTATATATATACACTGCCCGATATATATACACTGCCCGATATGTATACCCCCTATATATATACACTGCCCGATATATATATATATAAACTGCCTGATATGTATACCCCCTAAATATATACACTGCCCTATATGTATACCCCCTATATATATATATATACACTGCCCAATATATATATATACTGCCCTATATGTATACACTGCCCGATATATATATATATATATATATATATATACATACATTGCCCGATATGTATACCCCCTATATATATACACTGCCCGATATATATATATATATACTGCCCGATATGTATACCCCCTATATATATACACTGCCCGATATATATATATATATACTGCCCTATATGTATACACTGCCCTATATATATATATATACTGCCCTATATGTATACACTGCCCTATATATATATATATATACTGCCCTATATGTATACACTGCCCTATATATATACATATATATATATATATATATATACTGCCCTCTATATATATACTGCCCTATATATACATATATACTGCCCTATATGTATACACTGCCCTATATATATATATATATATATATACTGCCCTATATGTATACACTGCCCTACATATATATACTGCCCTATATGTATACACTGCCATATATATATATATATATATATATATATATATATACTGCCCTATATGTATACCCCCTATATGTATACACTGCCCTCTATATATATACTGCCCTATATGTATACCCTCTACATATACTGTATATATACACTGCCCTATATGTATACCCCCTATATATATATACACTGCCTGATATGATACACTTCCATATATATATATACACATACATATACATATAAAACACACACACACACACTGCCCTATATGTATACCCCCTATACGTATACACTGCTATATATATATATATATATATATATATATATATATATATATACACCCACTCTATACCCCCATATATATATATACATATATACCCTCCTGGAGTTTGCCCTCACGGTTTATGACTTTCCTGATTGTTATTTTCTCGCCGTTCACTTCCTGGATCTCCGGGATTACAGGAGGAAGAGAGAAGTATCTGAGGCTGAACTACAAGTCCCAGCAGTCAACTGGCAGCCAGCGGAGACCGACCAGGATATAGGAAAGATGTCACTGATGTATCCACCTATGTATCCAATCCCTTATACATTATATCATCAATGTATCCGATCCCTTATACATTATATCATCAATGTATCCGATCCCTTATACATTATATCATCAATGTATCCGATCCCTTATACATTATATCATCAATGTATCCGATCCCTTATACATTATATCATCAATGTATCCGATCCATAATCCATTATGTTGTTGATGTATCCGATCTGTTATACATTATGTGATCAATGTATCCGATCTTTTATAGGGGTGTCCAGATGTCCGGGGTCTCTATGGTTTTGGGGTGTATCTAACTCACAATCTCAGGCTCACAATCACACAAAACAATCTCTTCCCCTTCCTTAAAGTGACAGTACGCCCCGGAATCTGTACATTATAATTAGGTGTCAGAGCAGACAGGGAGCGATTCATAGGGAAATGGACAATTGGGAGGGGGGGCTGCAGAGAGGCGAGGAGGAGGATGTGTTTAGGTTAGGGTGATGGGAGTTGTAGTTCTGGTCCAGATCCATCAGCTGGGATGGCAATGATTACTATCACTATGTATAGTGGGGAGAAGGATGGGAGTTGTGGTATATACAGTGAAATATATATATATATATATATATATATATATATATATAGTGATGCTGGGAGTAGTAGTTACACATCTGGTGGATATATGTATATATAGTGATGCTGGGAGTAGTAGTGGTAGAGCACAGGTAAATAGATAAGACAGATTTATATATGTAGTGGGTTATTATATATACAGGGTAATGCTGGTGGGAGTAGTAGTTACACAGCAGGTGTATATAGTGTATATATACATGGGATTATATATATACACATGTAGTGATGGTGGGAGTAGTAGTTACACAGCAGGTGTATATAGCGTATGTATACATGGGATTATATATATATACATGTAGTGATGGTGGGAGTAGTAGTTACACAGCAGGTGTATATAGCGTATGTATACATGGGATTATATATATACATGTAGTGATGGTGGGAGTAGTAGTTACACAGCAGGTGTATATATACATGGGATTATATATATACATGTAGTGATGGTGGGAGTAGTAGTTACACAGCAGGTGTATATATACATGGGATTATATATATACATGTAGTGATGGTGGGAGTAGTAGTTACACAGCAGGTGTATATAGTGTATATATACATGTAGTGATGGTGGGAGTAGTAGTTACACAGCAGGTGTATATAGTGTATATATAAATGGGATTATATATACATGTAGTGCTGGTGGGAGTAGTAGTTACACAGCAGGTGGATATATATATACTGTGGGTTATGAGATATATATCAGTTACATGTAGTGCTGGTGGGAGTAGTAGTTACACAGCAGGTGGATATATACACTGTATACTGTGGGTTAGTGGTGGTGTGAGTAGTAGTGACAGGGGCCGCCTTCCAGCAGGTGAGGTCCCGGTTAACCCCTCGCTGCCCTCTCACCTTGAGCTGGGACTTGGAGACTTTGCCGCACTTGTCCACGTCCAGGGCGGTGAAGGCGTGCCAGATGGGCTTCAGTAAATCCTCCTTTAAGGCCATTGTGTCTCCTCAGGAAAATCACGAGAAACACAGAGAAAGTTCCTGCTTCTTCTTCATCCAGGACCGTGTGGAGCCCGAAGCTTCATCAGCCGTCAGCTCGGCTCCTCCCCGTCATGTGACCCAGGAGCGACCAATCCCAGACGCCGCCACTTCCCCATACCAGGAGCCTAATGAGCCTGTAACCCAGCTAGAGTGTAAGCTCCTGGGACCAGGCCTCCGTGCTGCCTCATATACACCTCAGCTGCTGCAGAACCTCATATACACCTCAGCTGCTGCAGAACCTCATATACACCTCAGCTGCTGCAGAACCTCATCATACTACACCCCAGCTGCTGCAGACCCTCATATACACCTCAGCTGCTGCAGAACCTCATACTACACCTCAGCTGCTGCAGAACCTCATATACACCTCAGCTGCTGCAGAACCTCATCATACTACACCTCAGCTGCTGCAGAACCTCATCATACTACACCTTAGCTGCTGCAGAACCTCATACTACACCTCAGCTGCTGCAGAACCTAATCATCATACGCCTCAGCTGCTGCAGAACCTCATCATACTACGCCTCAGCTGCTGCAGAACCTCATACTACACCTCAGCTGCTGCAGAACCTCATACTACACCTCAGCTGCTGCAGAACCTCATCATACTACACCTCAGCTGCTGCAGAACCTAATCATAATACATCTCAGCTGCTGCAGAACCTCATCATACTACGCCTCAGCTGCTGCAGAACCTCATCATACTACACCTCAGCTGCTGCAGAACCTCATCATAATACACCTCAGCTGCTGCAGAACCTAATCATACTACACCTCAGCTGCTGCAGAACCTCATCATACTACACCTCAGCTGCTGCAGAACCTCATCATACTACGCCTCAGCTGCTGCAGAACCTCATACTACACCTCAGCTGCTGCAGAACCTCATACTACACCTCAGCTGCTGCAGAACCTCATCATACTACACCTCAGCTGCTGCAGGACCTCATACTACACCTCAGCTGCTGCAGAACCTCATCATCATACGCCTCAGCTGCTGCAGAACCTCATCATACACCTCAGCTGCTGCAGAACCTCATAATCATACACCTCAGCTGCTGCAGAACCTCATACTACACCTCAGCTGCTGCAGAACCTCATACACCTCAGCTGCTGCAGAACCTCATCATCCTACACCTCAGCTGCTGCAGAACCTCATACTACATCTCAGCTGCTGCAGAACCTCATCATCATACACCTCAGCTGCTGCAGAACCTCATCATCCTACACCTCAGCTGCTGCAGAACCTCATCATCATACACCTCAGCTGCTGCAGAACCTCATCATACTACATCTCAGCTGCTGCAGAACCTCATCATCCTACACCTCAGCTGCTGCAGAACCTCATCATCATACACCTCAGCTGCTGCAGAACCTCATATACACCTCAGCTGCTGCAGAACCTCATCATACTCCTCAGCTGCTGCAGAACCTCATACACCTCAGCTGCTGCAGAACCTCTTCATACTACGGCTCAGCTGCTGCAGAACCTCATACTACACCTCAGCTGCTGCAGAACCTCATCAAACTACACCTCAGCTGCTGCAGAACCTCATCATACTACACCTTAGCTGCTGCAGAACCTCATACACCTCAGCTGCTGCAGAACCTCATCATACACCTCAGCTGCTGCAGAACCTCATCCTACACCTCAGCTGCTGCAGAACATCATCCTACACCTTAGCTGCTGCAGAACCTAATCATACTACGCCTCAGCTGCTGCAGAACCTCATACTACACCTCAGCTGCTGCAGAACCTCATACTACACCTCAGCTGCTGCAGAACCTCATCATACTACACCTCAGCTGCTGCAGAACCTAATCATAATACATCTCAGCTGCTGAAGAACCTCATCATACTACGCCTCAGCTGCTGCAGAACCTCATCATACTACACCTCAGCTGCTGCAGAACCTCATCATAATACACCTCAGCTGCTGCAGAACCTAATCATACTACACCTCAGCTGCTGCAGAACCTAATCATACTACACCTCAGCTGCTGCAGAACCTCATCATACTACACCTCAGCTGCTGCAGAACCTCATCATACTACGCCTCAGCTGCTGCAGAACCTCATACTACACCTCAGCTGCTGCAGAACCTCATACTACACCTCAGCTGCTGCAGAACCTCATCATACTACACCTCAGCTGCTGCAGAACCTCATCATAATACACCTCAGCTGCTGCAGAACCTAATCATACTACACCTCAGCTGCTGCAGGACCTCATACTACGCCTCAGCTGCTGCAGAACCTCATCATACTACACCTCAGCTGCTGCAGAACCTCATCATCATACGCCTCAGCTGCTGCAGAACCTCATCATACACCTCAGCTGCTGCAGAACCTCATAATCATACACCTCAGCTGCTGCAGAACCTCATACTACACCTCAGCTGCTGCAGAACCTCATACACCTCAGCTGCTGCAGAACCTCATCATCCTACACCTCAGCTGCTGCAGAACCTCATACTACATCTCAGCTGCTGCAGAACCTCATCATCATACACCTCAGCTGCTGCAGAACCTCATCATCCTACACCTCAGCTGCTGCAGAACCTCATCATCATACACCTCAGCTGCTGCAGAACCTCATCATACTACATCTCAGCTGCTGCAGAACCTCATCATCCTACACCTCAGCTGCTGCAGAACCTCATCATCATACACCTCAGCTGCTGCAGAACCTCATATACACCTCAGCTGCTGCAGAACCTCATCATACTCCTCAGCTGCTGCAGAACCTCATACACCTCAGCTGCTGCAGAACCTCTTCATACTACGGCTCAGCTGCTGCAGAACCTCATACTACACCTCAGCTGCTGCAGAACCTCATCAAACTACACCTCAGCTGCTGCAGAACCTCATCATACTACACCTTAGCTGCTGCAGAACCTCATACACCTCAGCTGCTGCAGAACCTCATCATACACCTCAGCTGCTGCAGAACCTCATCCTACACCTCAGCTGCTGCAGAACATCATCCTACACCTTAGCTGCTGCAGAACCTAATCATACTACGCCTCAGCTGCTGCAGAACCTCATACTACACCTCAGCTGCTGCAGAACCTCATACTACACCTCAGCTGCTGCAGAACCTCATCATACTACACCTCAGCTGCTGCAGAACCTAATCATAATACATCTCAGCTGCTGCAGAACCTCATCATACTACACCTCAGCTGCTGCAGAACCTCATACTACACCTCAGCTGCTGCAGAACCTCATCATACTACACCCCAGCTGCTGCAGAACCTCATCATACTACACCTCAGCTGCTGCAGAACCTCATCCTACACCTCAGCTGCTGCAGAACCTCATACTACACCTCAGCTGCTGCAGAACCTCATTATACTACACCTCAGCTGCTGCAGAACCTCATACTACACCTCAGCTGCTGCAGAACCTCATTATACTACACCTCAGCTGCTGCAGAACCTCATACACCTCAGCTGCTGCAGAACCTCATCATACACCTCAACTGCTGCAGAACCTCATCATACTACACCTCAGCTGCTGCAGAACCTCATCCTACACATCAGCTGCTGCAGAACCTCATTATACACCTCAGCTGCTGCAGAACCTCATCATCCTACACCTCAGCTGCTGCAGAACCTCATCCTACACCTCAGCTGCTGCAGAACCTCATCATCCTACACCTCAGCTGCTGCAGAGCCTCTTACACCCCACAGTAGTAGTAGAGCGGAGCTGTAGTATAAATCACAGTGGATGGTGGATGGGCAGAGCAGCAGTGGAGTTGGATTCAGACACCAGGGACCCCAGCAGACAATGCAGCTGATCCAGAGTCAGTGATCAGATCCCTATAGATGTAACAGCAGCAGGCCTGGACTCGGGGGGCTCCTTCCTCATACCTCGGGGTCTTGGCTTCCAGTAATTCTCAGACTTCTTGTTGGGGGGGAGGGGGGGTGCAGTCTCTGGGGGATCACAGGGGAGGAGGACAGACCCCGGAGCCCCCCACCCCCGCTGCCCGACATCCTGATTTGGTGACAGAGAGGGAAGTGAAAGCCGCTGAACACCTGCAGAAACCAAGAGAGAAACTCACAGACCAGAGACTGCAGCAACTCCCACAGCCAACTGCAGGGGGCGCCACAGCCCGGGGACAGAGCTACAGGGGGCGCCACAGAGCCACAGCCCGGGGACAGAGCTACAGGGGGCGCCACAGCCAGGGGACAGAACTATAGGGGGCGCCACAGCCCGGGGACACAGCTACAGGGGGCGCCACAGCCCGGGGACACAGCTACAGGGGGTGCCACAGCCCAGGGACAGAGCTACAGGGGGCGTCACAGCCTGGGGACACAGCTACAGGGGGCGTCACAGCCTGGGGACACAGCTACAGGGGGCGTCACAGCCTGGGGGACAGAGCTACAGGGGGCACCACAGGCCGGGGACACAGCTACAGGGGGCGTCACAGAGCCACAGCCCGGGGACAGAACTATAGGGGGCGCCACAGCCCGGGGACAGAGCTACAGGGGGCGCCACAGAGCTACAGGGGGCGCCACAGCCAGGGGACACAGCTACAGGGGGCGCCACAGCCCGGGGACACAGCTACAGGGGGCGCCACAGCCCGGGGACAGAGCTACAGGGGGCGCCACAGAGCTACAGGGGGCGCCACAGCCAGGGGACACAGCTACAGGGGGCGCCACAGCCCGGGGACAGAGCTACAGGGGGCGTCACAGCCAAGGGACAGAGCTACAGGGGGCGCCACAGCCAGGGGACAGAACTATAGGGGGCGCCACAGCCCGGGGACACAGCTACAGGGGGCGCCACAGCCCGAAGACAGAGCTACAGGGGGCGCCACAGCCAGGGGACAGAGCTACAGGGGGCGCCACAGCCCGGGGACAGAGCTACAAGGGGCGCCACAGCCTGGGGACACAGCTACAGGGGGCGCCACAGCCCGGGGACAGAGCTACAGGGGGCGCCACAGCCCAGGGACACAGCTACAGGGGGCGCCACAGCCAGGGGGACAGAGCTACAGGGGGCGCCACAGCCCGGGGGACACAGCTACAGGGGGCGCCACAGCCCGGGGACACAGCTACAGGGGGCGCCACAGCCAGGGGGACAGAGCTACAGGGGGCGCCACAGGCCGGGGGACAGAGCTACAGGGGGCGCCACAGCCCGGGGACAGAGCTACAGGGGGCGCCACAGCCCGGGGACACAGCTACAGGGGGCGCCACAGCCTGGGGACACAGCTACAGGGGGCGCCACAGCCCGGGGAACAGAACTACAGGGGGCGCCACAGAGCCACAGGCACAGCCACATGATTGGATTAGATACATTACCTGAGCAGACAGTATCCCACATGATTGGATTAGATACATTACCTGAGCAGAGAGTATCACATATAATCGGATTACATGTAGCAGCTATCACACATATTAGCAAGATTAGCTACACAGCTCATCAGACAGTATCACATATGCTTGGCTTAGATACACTGTATCGGGAGACTTTTTAGGGTAAATCTCAGTAACTTTTCTCAATCTGATTCCTATAGAGTGAATATAGTGACTGAGCCCTGACTGTGTGAGAGCAGCGCCCTCTGCTGGAGACACCGACCTGCACCGTGTAACCTGCTCCATAGCATTATATTACCGTTATACACAGACATATATATACATGTATTACCCAATGGTGGCTCATCCAACTGTGCTGTAATGTCTATATATGTATGTGTGTGGCCTCCACATGCCTGTATGACCTCCCTACAAGGCCCGGGCATGCTCCTGATGAGGTGTCTGTATGACCTCCCTACAAGGCCCGGGCATGCTCCTGATGAGGTGTCTGTATGACCTCCCTACAAGGCCCGGGCATGCTCCTGATGAGGTGTCTGTATAACCTCCCTACAAGGCCCGGGCATGCTCCTGATGAGGTGTATGACCTCCCTACAAGGCCCGGGCATGCTCCTGATGAGGTGTCTGTATGACCTCCCTACAAGGCCCGGGCATGCTCCTGATGAGGTGTCTGTGTGACCTCCCTACAAGGCCCGGGCATGCTCCTGATGAGGTGTCTGTATAACCTCCCTACAAGGCCCGGGCATGCTCCTGATGAGGTGTCTGTATGACCTCCCTACAAGGCCCGGGCATGCTCCTGATGAGGTGTCTGTGTGACCTCCCTACAAGGCCCGGGCATGCTTCTGATGAGGTGTCTGTATGACCTCCCTACAAGGCCCGGGCATGCTCCTGATGAGGTGTCTGTATGACCTCCCTACAAGGCCCGGGCATGCTCCTGATGAGGTGTCTGTATGACCTCTCTACAAGGCCCGGGCATGCTCCTGATGAGGTGTCTGTATGACCTCTCTACAAGGCCCGGGCATGCTCCTGATGAGGTGTCTGTATGACCTCCCTACAAGGCCCGGGCATGCCCCTGATGAGGTGTCTGTATGACCTCCCTACAAGGCCCAGGCATGCTCCTGATGAGGTGTCTGTATGACGTCCCTACAAGGCCCGGGCATGCTCCTGATGGGGTGTATGACCTCCCTACAAGGCCCGGGCATGCTCCTGATGAGGTGTCTGTGTGACCTCCCTACAAGGCCCGGGCATGCTCCTGATGAGGTGTCTGTGTGACCTCCCTACAAGGCCCGGGCATGCCCCTGATGAGGTGTATGACCTCCCTACAAGGCCCGGGCATGCTCCTGATGAGGTGTCTGTATGACCTCCCTACAAGGCCCGGGCATGCCCCTGATGAGGTGTCTGTATGACCTCCCTACAAGGCCCAGGCATGCTCCTGATGAGGTGTCTGTATGACGTCCCTACAAGGCCCGGGCATGCTCCTGATGAGGTGTCTGTGTGACCTCCCTACAAGGCCCGGGCATGCCCCTGATGAGGTGTATGACCTCCCTACAAGGCCCGGACATGCTCCTTATGAGGTGTCTGTATGATTCCCTACAAGGCCCGGGCATGCCCCTGATGAGGTGTCTGTATGACCTCCCTACAAGGCCCGGGCATGCTCCTGATGAGGTGTATGACCTCCCTACAAGGCCCGGGCATGCTCCTGATGAGGTGTATGACCTCCCTACAAGGCCCGGGCATGCTTCTGATGAGGTGTATGTATGACCTCCCTACAAGGCCCGGGCATGCTCCTGATGAGGTGTCTGTATGACCTCCCTACAAGGCCCGGGCATGCTCCTGATGAGGTGTATGTATGACCTCCCTACAAGGCCCGGGCATGCTCCTGATGAGGTGTATGTATGACCATCACTGCCTCCATCTTGCAGGAACTGCTGACACATGAGGTCTAGCATTGTCCTGCATTAGGAGGAACCCCAACCGCACCAGCATATGGTCTCACTAGGGCTCTGAGGGTCTCAGTACCTAATGGCACTCAGGCTACCTCTGGCAGCTGTCCCCCCCCCCCCCCCCCCCATTACTGACCCCCTGCCAGACTGCTCATGCTGAAGGACGTTGCAGGCAGCAGGTCTCTTTCCACGGCGTCTCCAGACTCTGTCCTGTCTGTCACGTGCTAAGTGTGAACCTGCTCTAATCCGTGAGGAGCACAGGGGGTGTCTGCGTCCTGCACGGTGTTGGGCTGTGAGCACATCCCCCCCATCTGTGGACGTCGGGCCTCATACCGTCCTCATGGAGTCTGTCTCTAACCATTTGTGCAGACACATGCAGATTTGTGGCTGCTGGAGGTCTTTGTGCAGGGCTCTGGCAGTGCTCCTCCTGGTCCTCCTTGTACAGTCTCCTGGTAGCCTCTCCAGCCTCTGGACACTACGGCCTCCTCCATGTCATCTGGTAGCCTCCAGCCTCTGGACACTACGGCCTCCTCCACGTCTCCTGGTAGCCTCCAGCCTCTGGACACTACGGCCTCCTCCACGTCTCCTGGTAGCCTCCAGCCTCTGGACACTACGGCCTCCTCCACGTCTCCTGGTAGCCTCCAGCCTCTGGACACTACGGCCTCCTCCACGTCTCCTGGTAGCCTCCAGCCTCTGGACACTACGGCCTCCTCCACGTCTCCTGGTAGCCTCCAGCCTCTGGACACTACGGCCTCCTCCACGTCTCCTGGTAGCCTCCAGCCTCTGGACACTACGGCCTCCTCCATGTCATCTGGTAGCCTCCAGCCTGTGGACACTACGGCCTCCTCCATGTCATCTGGTAGCCTCCAGCCTCTGGACACTATGGCCTCCTCCACGTCTCCTGGTAGCCTCCAGCCTCTGGACACTATGGCCTCCTCCACGTCTCCTGGTAGCCTCCAGCCTCTGGACACTATGGCCTCCTCCATGTCTCCTGGTAGCCTCCAGCCTCTGGACACTACGGCCTCCTCCACGTCTCCTGTTGTACTGGCCTGTCTCCTGGTAGCCTCCAGCCTCTGGACACTACGGCCTCCTCCATGTCTCCTGTGTACTGGCCTGTCTCCTTGTAGCCTCCAGCCTCTGGACACTACGGCCTCCTCCATGTCTCCTGGTAGCCTCCAGCCTCTGGACACTACGGCCTCCTCCACGTCTCCTGGTAGCCTCCAGCCTCTGGACACTACGGCCTCCTCCATGTCTCCTGTGTACTGGCCTGTCTCCTGGAAGGCTCCAGCCTCTGGACACTACGGCCTCCTCCACGTCTCCTGGTGTACTGGCCTGTCTCCTGGTAGCCTCCAGCCTCTGGACACTACGCTGACAGACACAGCAAACCTTCTTGCCACAGCTCGCATTGATGTGCCACCCTGGATGAGCTGCACTACCTGAGCCACCTGTGTGGGTTGTAGAGTCCGTCTCATGGTACCACGAGTGTGACAGCACCAGCAACATTCAAAAGTGACCAAAACACCAGCCAGAAAGCCTAGGTAGTGAGAAGTGGTCCCCACCTGCAGGCGGTCTCGCTGACTGCAGGTGACAGTGGTGATGCTTTCTGAGTGGACAGTCTGATGTCTGACTTTGGGTACGTTCACATGTACAGGACATGCAGCAGATTTGACTAAATAACTATACACAGCATGAAATCTGCTGCGGATTCTGTAGGTGTGAGCGCACCCTAACATGGAGTTACGTTGTGTTGTGTGAGTGTCCCCGTTAGTTCTTTGAGCAGTATATGTGTATTTCTATGCTCTGGATTGAGGGTTTGCACTTTTCTACCACTAGGTGTCTCACTTTTCTTATTTATTGCACGGGTGAAGGGTTTGCACTAGTTCTATGTTTGGTTGGCACGCTGGTATCCAGTCCCTGAGCTGGATACCACACACGTCCACCTAGCACACACAGAGGTGTAGTCTGTTCCAGAAAGTTCCCCAGCAATGGGAGATTAGTCCCATCCACTGCTATGACGCTCCCTAGCTGAGAGTTCTAGTCAGTTCTGTCAGAGTGTGTAACAAAGCTTGCTCCTGCTGAAGCTTACTCCAGGGCCTGGCCTAGCGGCCTGGTCCCGCTGCCAGGGTCTGTGTATGATCCTGTTATCCTTCTGAGTTGTTCCAGGTCCAGTATGCAGCGCTATAAGCCTACGGTAGGGTAACTACCAGCAAGAAGATAAACCTTCACCTATGTCCGGGGTGACTAATGTAGGATGTTCCAGTACAAAGAGGTTTTTCTGCAGTGGAGCAAAGTGCAGTTCAGCCGAAGTACCCCATTGCCTATCTAGCTACCCATATACCTTATTAACAGCCAGGGAGGGATCTTAGATGGAAGGCCAGAGAGGAGGATGGTGCAGTAGTCCAGGCAGGAGATGAGGAGGAGTCAGGGGTGAGAAAAGAGCGGACTCAGGAAATGTTATTGAGGTGAAAGCGGCAGGAAGGGGTCAGGGCCTGAATGTGACAGTACAGAATTATAGGTGACCCCAAGGCAGCGGACATGGGGGACAGAGAACAGCCATTTATTGTGGCTAACATGTTAGATGGCGCGAGATGGGTGAGAGAGTGCAGCTCTGGAGTATAATACAGGATGTAACTCAGGATCAGTAATGTATGTACACAGTGACCCCACCAGCAGAATAGTGAGTGCAGCTCTGGAGTATAATACAGGATGTAACTCAGGATCAGTAATGTAATGTATGTACACAGTGACCCCACCAGCAGAATAGTGAGTGCAGCTCTGGAGTATAATACAGGATGTAACTCAGGATCAGTAATGTAATGTATGTACACAGTGACCCCACCAGCAGAATAGTGAGTGCAGCTCTGGAGTATAATACAGGATGTAACTCAGGATCAGTAATGTATATACACAGTGACCCCACCAGCAGAATAGTGAGTGCAGCTCTGGGGTATAATACAGGATGTAACTCAGGATCAGTAATGTAATGTATGTACACAGTGACCCCACCAGCAGAATAGTGAGTGCAGCTCTGGAGTATAATACAGGATGTAACTCAGGATCAGTAATGTAATGTATGTACACAGTGACCCCACCAGCAGAATAGTGAGTGCAGCTCTGGAGTATAATACAGGATGTAACTCAGGATCAGTAATGTATATACACAGTGACCCCACCAGCAGAATAGTGAGTGCAGCTCTGGGGTATAATACAGGATGTAACTCAGGATCAGTAATGTACGTACACAGTGACCCCACCAGCAGAATAGTGAGTGCAGCTCTGGAGTATAGTACAGGATGTAACTCAGGATCAGTAATGTATGTACACAGTGACCCCACCAGCAGAATAGTGAGTGCAGCTCTGGAGTATTATACAGGATGTAACTCAGGATCAGTAATGTAATGTATGTACACAGTGACCCCACCAGCAGAATAGTGAGTGCAGCTCTGGAGTATAATACAGGATGAGTAATGTAATGTATGTACACAGTGACCCCACCAGCAGAATAGTGAGTGCAGCTCTGGAGTATAATACATGATGTAACTCAGGATCAGTAATGTATGTACACAGTGACCCCACCAGCTGAATAGTGAGTGCAGCTCTGGAGTATGCCCTCTTCAGAAACATGAACCAACAATATAATAAACAAGACTTTGGACAGTAATGGAGGAGGAAGGCACAGGAAGAAACTTTATTATTTACAGAGAATCATCTAGATGTACAGGATTGTAGGTGGCATAATCGTCCATCAAACTGAACGCAGACATGAGATCTGAAGGGGGAGGGGAGGTGTCGGACAAGAGGCGAGGTCCCCCACAGATGAAGCACTCAGGGTCACTGCAGTAATAATATCCATAGAAGCTTCTAGTCGTCCAGGATGTGATCACAGTAGATTTCATTCTATAATACAGACAGGACGGGCGATTCTCGCACTGATCAGAGATGGTACAGCGCTCTGGACTCTACACAATCTGATCATCCATCAGCAGTCTTCTGCCTCTTACCAATCTCATACAGCTGCAGACTATTGCACCCCATTCGGACAGACCCATCGGAGGAGCTGGAGCTTATAGTATTGTTACTGTACAACACAGGACACGAGTGTACAAACAATGGTACCAACAAGGTGCAGGGGAGATCCGGGAGAAGGTGACGCTCACGCCTCCGCAGCCGCCATTGTCTTCTGTACTGGGGATGGGGGGGGCGGCCGCCTGTCACTATCACTGGGGGTCATTACCAACAATGATTGTTTAATGCTACAATTTGTACAGCAACATACAAAAAAAACCAAGAACTAATATAGCAGCAAATGGCACACGGTAAATACAAGGCGTTCTCCGAGGATTCACCCGGTGCTGAGAAAGTGCTCAAAAGTCGAATATACAACAATAAAAATGTACCCGGGTACAAGAGCGCCGGCCGCAGGGGCCGGGGCGTCCGTCTACATAGTCAACGGCTTATAATACACATGTACAAGAGGGGGAGGGAGACAATACCGTATTAGTACGATCCGCTGAACGGTAAACGACTACAGTAATATCAGGAAGCATCACATTATATGGAGCAGGCTGGACCCTCCGCACCGCCGCCGGCTCTGCACCTGGATCCCGCAGGACGGCCGGGAAAGGCCACGTTACCAGGTCATGCCCAGAGTGCCACACGTGTGGCAACACGTCCTCAGGCGGGGGCCGAGACGGACAGGATGGCGGAAATGGCGGCTGCTGCCCCCCTGGCCGAAGTCATCCTACTACACACGTCTAGAAGGTCCAGGAGAGCCATCGACCGGACCATGGTTTCCACTGACGTCTTTAAAACGGGCAGGAACGTCCCAGATCGGCACTGACTAGTACTCAGTTACCAGTCTTATATACATCAATATATAGTCAGGCTGACAGAGCGGTTCATCTTCTTTCCTATGAGGCGGGTGGTCCTGTTTTGCGATGTGGAGCGCGTGGTCATCCTGTCAGGGAATAACGCTCGCTCCTCCGCTGCAGCTTTCGCTATCTGGGCTTTCTTCAGTTCCCTGGAAAATGGAGGGAAAAATATATAGTCCTGAAAACTATACTGAGTGGACCACGGGAGGATGGAGAATTACAGCATCTAAGGGGCTGCCGACACCTGGGAGGAGGGGAGGGTAAGGAGCCTAATACTCTCCGGGGTACATAGAGGGGAGGGTAAGGAGCCTAATACACATAGAGGGAAGGGTAAGGAGCCTAATACTCTCCGGGGTACATAGAGGGGAGGGTAAGGAGCCTAATGCTCTCTGGGGTACATAGAGGGGAGGGTAAGGAGCCTAATACTCTCCGGGGTACATAGAGGGGAGGGTAAGGAGCCTAATGCTCTCTGGGGTACATAGAGGGGGGGGTAAGGAGCCTAATACTCTCCGGGGTACATAGAGGGAGGGTAAGGAGCCTAATACTCTCCGGGGTACATAGAGGGGAGGGTAAGGAGCCTAATACTCTCCGGGGTACATAGAGGGGAGGGTAAGGAGCCTAATACTCTCCGGGGTACATAGAGGGAGGGTAAGGAGCCTAATACTCTCCGGGGTACATAGAGGGGAGGGTAAGGAGCCTAATACTCTCCGGGGTACATAGAGGGAGGGTAAGGAGCCTAATACTCTCCGGGGTACATAGAGGGGAGGGTAAGGAGCCTAATACACTCCGGGGTACATAGAGGGAGGGGTAAGGAGCCTAATGCTCTCTGGGGTACATAGAGGAAAGGGTAAGGAGCCTAATACTCTCCGGGGTACATAGAGGAAAGGGTAAGGAGCCTAATACTCTCCGGGGTACATAGAGGGAAGGGTAAGGAGCCTAATACACATAGAGGGAGGGGTAAGGAGCCTAATACTCTCCGGGGTACATAGAGGGAGGGTAAGGAGCCTAATACTCTCCGGGGTACATAGAGGGGAGGGTAAGGAGCCTAATACTCTCCGGGGTACATAGAGGGAGGGGTAAGGAGCCTAATACACATAGAGGGAAGGGTAAGGAGCCTAATGCTCTCTGGGGTACATAGAGAGAAGGGTAAGGAGCCTAATACTCTCCGGGGTACATAGAGGGGAGGGTAAGGAGCCTAATGCTCTCCGGGGTACATAGAGGGGAGGGTAAGGAGCCTAATACTCTCCGGGGTACATAGAGGGAAGGGTAAGGAGCCTAATACACATAGAGGGAGGGTTAAGGAGCCTAATACTCTCCGGGGTACATAGAGGGAGGGTAAGGAGCCTAATACTCTCCGGGGTACATAGAGGGAGGGGTAAGGAGCCTAATACACATAGAGGGAAGGGTAAGGAGCCTAATGCTCTCTGGGGTACATAGAGAGAAGGGTAAGGAGCCTAATACTCTCCGGGGTACATAGAGGGGAGGGTAAGGAGCCTAATACTCTCCGGGGTACATAGAGGGGAGGGTAAGGAGCCTAATACTCTCCGGGGTACATAGAGGGGAGGGTAAGGAGCCTAATACTCTCCGGGGTACATAGAGGGAGGGTAAGGAGCCTAATACTCTCCAGGGTACATAAAGGGAAGGATAAGGAGCCTAATACTCTCCGGGGTACATAGAGGGAGGGTAAGGAGCCTAATACTCTCCAGGGTACATAAAGGGAAGGATAAGGAGCCTAATGCTCTCTGGGGTACATAGAGGGGAGGGTAAGGAGCCTAGTATACATAAAGGGAAGGATAAGGAGCCTAATGCTCTCTGGGGTACATAGAGGGAAGGGTAAGGAGCCTAATACACATAGAGGGAGGGGTAAGGAGCCTAATACTCTCCGGGGTACATAGAGGGAGGGGTAAGGAGCCTAATACTCTCCAGGGTACATAGAGGGGGGGTAAGGAGCCTAATACACATATAGGGAGGGGTAAGGAGCCTAATACACATAGAGGGAGGGGTAAGGAGCCTAATACTCTCCGGGGTACATAGAGGGAGGGGTAAGGAGCCTAATACTCTCCAGGGTATATAGAGGGGGGGGGGGTAAGGAGCCTAATACACATATAGGGAGGGGTAAGGAGCCGAATACACATAGAGGGAGGGGTAAGGAGCCTAATACTCTCCAGGGTACATAGAGGGGAGGGTAAGGAGCCTAATACACATAGAGGGAAGGATAAGGAGCTTAATACACATAGAGGGAGGGGTAAGGAGCCTTACTTCTGTAGAAGTGCGTTCTTAAACTTTTCGGCGTTCAGTTCTATCCTCAGCTGGTCAGCACTCTTCCGTGACGCAGACAGGAGAACCGAGTGTCTGACAAGGGCCACGGCGGACGGCCTCTTCTCTGGATCTGGAGAAACCATGAGCTGGAGGACCGAGATAAGGAGGAGTCAGTGATAAAATAAAGAACGTGGACATGTTACCACATACAGGTCATTACATATGCTGGGGCCCCCTACACATGCCCATAACTGGCCCCTCCATGTATATGTAGCCGATACTGTACACACTGTGTATACACCGGACGCTCACTGCAGCCACTGACCTTTATCAGATCCACAAACTCCTGGGACAGCACCTGGGGCACGGTGGGCAGCCTGCCCTGCCTGATTTCATGCCACTGGTCCCCGTTAGCCGGGAGCGGTTCAGCCCCCGCAGCACACCAGACCGTCAAGGCCAGGGCAAAGATGTCGGCTTTTGGCAACTGAGAGTAATCCTGGTAACAAGATAAAACAAAAGTCACGTCATGATCAGATTCTGGCACAACAGGGCGGCTCAAGACCTGAGGTTAATAGAAGCAGATCAGCAGCCAATGTGCCAGTATACAAAGTATGATGCCAACGGGCACAGAGCGCCTCTAGTATGTACATACTGGCAGATAATAGCCTTAAAAACTCACCTCTTGTAACACTTCATTGGCCAAAAATCGACTATCCCCTTCTTCTACCTGCGGACTGGACACCCGGGTCACATGGCCAAGGTCACCTGTACATAAATACACCGGTAAGAAGCCAGAAACAAAACACGGACAGGTCTATGGCTTCCACCACCTAGAACCTGTGGCCCCTCCATCATGCCCGGACAGCCAGAGCTTCGGATGTTCAGACATGATGGGAGTTGCACAGACAGTACCCTCACCTATCTTATAGGTCACTCTTCGGGGGCCGCCATCCTCATCGTCCGCCTCATCTAGCGTCGTGCCGGGAACCTCTGTCCGGGATATGAAGATGTTGCCTGTGGGTGACATGAAGAGAGGTGACTCAGGGTGTCAGGTGGGGTCAGAGAGGGCACACACCTACACCCGGTGGGGTAGAGGACGTACTTGGCTTTATGTCCATGTGCACCAGAGACATGGAGTGAATGTACTTCAGCCCTCGGGCCACCTGGAGCAGCAGGTCCTTCACTTCCGACTCGCTGAAGTAGTGCATGGTGCGGTAGTTTTCGCTAATGGCGTCGGCTAAACTTCCACCTGGTGATAGATAAGTAGTAATGAGGATGGTGATGCGCTAAGCCCCCGGTGGGCATCATAACAGAGGGTCACACTCCCCCAGCCGATAAATCTCACACTGTTGTAGTTCTGGAAAGCTGCAGGCTGGGGGACAAGAAGAAGTGAACAGGATCCGTCAACAGCACTTGTTGTTACTCACCGTTACAATACTCGTTCTGGATCAGCATGTGATCGTCCTCGGCCCAGGCGGAGTAATAGCGCACCACGTGAGGGTGCTGCCCCAGGACGGCGTGAGCGTACACTTCCCGCAGCGCAATCTGCCTGTGAGAAAGAAACCCGGACGGACGTCAGATGAGAGCGCTGACCACGTTACAGCCGTCTCACCCATCCTCACATTCAGTCAAGGTCACGTCCACAGTCTCTTCCACACCTGCAGCAGTCAGGTGCACAGTCTCTTACACGCTTGCAGCGGTCACATCTGCAGGCTCTTACACACTTGCAGCGGTCACATCTGCAGTCTCTTACACACTTGCAGCGGTCACATCTGCAGTCTCTTACACGCTTGCAGCGGTCACATCTGCAGTCTCTTACACACTTGTAGCGGTCACGCACATTCGGTGTCTCTGTTGCACTTTTACTTTGAACGTTCTTTAAATAAAATATTTAGATCTTCTAAGGAGTCCAACAGAAGACAGGAATGTGGTCAGCGCAGTCACATGACCCCCGGCGATCACATGACTACCGCCGGCGACACTTACTCATCCAGAGAGCCGGCCAGGGGCTTCTTGGAGCGTTTGATGGCGTAGATGCAGCCGTCCAGCCTCTTGACGCATTTGTACACGGCTCCGAACTCTCCGGATCCGATCTTCTCCAGCTCATGGAACTCTATGGCGTATCGGGACTTCATGTTACTCTCCGTGATGGTGATTCTCTGTGGGAGGAACAAGACTGTGACTAAATGTCTCTCTCTCCATAACCTGTAACCGGAGGAACGGCGGGAAGCGGGGGGAGCATTACCTTAGCGGGTCTGATGCTGTCCTCCTGCAGCTCACAGTCACTGCCCTCCATGTCCTCACCGCAGGAGCTGGGGAGAAAGAACAGCGTTATAGAAGACAGACCACCCACCAGAGAAGCCCCTCCCCCAACAGAAAGACCACCCACCAGAGAAGCCCCTCCCCCAACAGACCACCCACCAGAAAAGCCCCTCCCCCAACAGAAGACCACCCACCAGAGAAGCCCCTCCCCCAGCACACAGACCACTGACAGCCCCACCCCCAAAACACAGACCACTGACCAGACAGCCCCCCAACAAAGAGACCACCGACCAGAGACAGCCCCTCCCCCAACACACACAGACCACCGACCAGAGAAGCCCCTCCCCCAACACACACAGACCACCGACCAGAGAAGCCCCTCCCCCAACACACAGACCACCGACCAGAGAAGCCCCTCCCCCAAAAGAAACACCACCGACCAGAGAAGCCCCTCCCCCAAAAGAAAGACCACCGACCAGAGAAGCCCCTCCCCCAAAAGAAAGACCACCGACCAGAGAAGCCCCTCCCCAACACAGACCAGAGAAGCCCCTCCCCCAACACACAGACCACTGACCAGAGACAGCCCCCCCAACACACAGACCACCGACCAGAGACAGCCCCTCCCCCAACACACACCACCAGAGACAGCCCATCCCCAAACCAGAGAAGCCCCTCCCCCAACACAGACCACCGACAGCTCCTCCCTCAACACACAGACCGACAGCCCCTCTCCCAACACACAGACAACCCCTCCCCCAACACACAGACCAGAGACAGCCCCTCCCCCAACACACAGACCACCAACCATAGGGAACCACCCGCCAACCATAGAAAGCTCCTCACACAGTAAACCAAGTATAGACAGCCCACCACACACAGACAACACCCCACACCAATGACCATAGAGAACCACCCGCCAACAACAGACAGCCCTCCACACAGCACGACGACTTTAGACAGGCCCCCCCCCCCCCTTCACTGACCATAGAGAACCACACGCCAACCGTAGAGGGCCCCCCCAAAGAGCCCTCAAACCCAATCCACAGACCACCCACCACAGAGCCCCTAGCCCACCACCCAGAGCCATAGAGAGTCCCCTCACTCATTGCAGTGCGCCCTCTTCCTCCGCCGGCAGCCATCGCTGGAGTTTTGCAGGTCCAGGGACACAGGGGTGAAGGGGTTGATGTTCACTTGGGGGGCTCTGTAAATGGAGTCTCTCTTCTCGGACCCCCCTACATCTTTGAAGAGAGCGCCCCCTCTGTTCCTCAGGGCGCTGGAGCCCAGACCCCGGGCTCGGGACAGTAAACTCTGCCGAGAGAAGAAGACAACACAGGGTCACCATTATCATCATCAGGAAGACTGCCCCCTGCTGGGGCCCAGACCAAACAGGGTGACCATTATTATCATCATCATCATCATCATCATCATCATCATCATCATATGGAAGACTGCCCCCTGCTGGGGCCCAGACCACGCGGGGTCACCATTATTATTATCATCATCATCATATCATCATATGGTAGACTGCCCCCTGCTGGGGCCCATACCACGCAGGGTCACCATTATTATTATTACTATTAATATTATCATCATCATATGGAAGACTGCCCCCTGCTGGGGCCCAGACCACGCGGGGTCACCATTATTATCATCATCATCATCTAGAAGAAGATTTTGTGTACACACACACACACACTGCAGAGTGTATATACAGCTCCCCTCCCCCACCACACATCACATTCCAGCACAGGAGGAGGAGGAGGGGGAGGGGAAGATCACTGGAGGCATTCACCAAAGGCGGAAACACAGGAGGAGACGCCCCGACACTACATGTATATATACACACAGCTGTATACAGATCTAAAGGTGGCAGTATACAGCCCTATATAAAAATACACACAGGGGGCAGTATACAGCTCTATATACATACATACACAGGGCCGGGGCAGTATATATATTATATATATACACACACACATACACAGGGGGCAATATATATTATATATACACACACACACACACACACACAGGGCAGTATACAGCTCTATACACACAGAGGGGGGTTATTTTTATCTCACACCTGTCTATATTTATATTATATCTATATTTTGATTTAAACCCCCCAATGACCAGCTGTGTGTACAGTGACCTCTACTGCACAGACCTCTGCAAACCCCCCCAATAACCGCACCGACCTCCGCAAACACCCCCCCAATAACCGCACTGACCTCTGCAAACCCCCCCAATAACCGCACCGACCTCCGCAAACACCCCCCCCAATAACCGCACTGACCTCTGCAAACCCCCCCAATAACCGCACTGACCTCCGCAAACACCCCCCCCCCATAACACAACATCACATCACAGTGTCCACCATCCACAGCAACACAACAGAGGACATTACTATCACAACCCTGCTGGATCCAACGCAATATACAGGGTCCAGAGCCCCACACAATATACAGGGGGGGGGGGGGGGGTGTCAGTGACACAAGCAACTGTATATTATTTGGGTGTCTGTGATATATGGGGGGGAAACTTAACTTTGGGGTGTGTGGGTGAGTGATATTGAGGTGTATATTCCTGGGGTCCTTACGTTTGGCGTGTCAGTGATAGTAGGTGTGTAATATCCAGGTGTCCTTACCTTGTCTCATATATCTAGGGGTGATATATCTACAAGTCCTAGGGGTGTGCGGGGTAAAAGATGTATCTAGGTGATATACATAAAGGTGTATATTCCGGGTGCCAGTCACACATCGTGGTGTATATTTGGGGTGTCAGTGATACGTCAGGGTGTATATTTGGGGTGTCAGTGATACGTCAGGGTGTATATTTGGGGTGTCAGTGATACGTCAGGGTGTATATTTGGGGTGTCAGTGATACGTCAGGGTGTATATTTGGGGTGTCAGTGATACGTCAGGGTGTATATTTGGGGTGTCAGTGAAACAACAGGGTGTATATTTGGGGTGTCAGTGAAACAACAGGGTGTATATTTGGGGTGTCAGTGAAACAACAGGGTGTATATTTGGGGTGTCAGTGAAACAACAGGGTGTATATTTGGACTGTCAGTGAAACAACAGAGTGTATATTTGGACTGTCAGTAATACAACAGAGTGTATATTTGAGGTGTCAGTGATACAACAGGGTGTATAATTGGGGTGTCCGTTACACATCAGGGTGTATATTCCGCATTTCAGTCACACATCAGGGTGTATATTCCGCGTGTCAGTCGCACATCAGGGTGTATATTCCCGGTGTCAGTGATACAACAGAGTGTATATTCCTGCTGTCAGTGATACAACAGGGTGTATATTCCTGCTGTCAGTGATACAACAGGGTGTATATTCCTGCTGTCAGTGATACAACAGAGTGTATATTCCTGCTGTCAGTGATACATCTGGGTGTATATTCTGGGTGTCAGTGATACATCTGGGTGTATATTCTGGGTGTCAGTAATACATCGGGGTGTATATTCCGGGTGTCAGTGATATACTAGGGTGTCAGTGATACATCATGGTGTATATTCCGGGTGTCATTTATGTTCGGGTGTATATTCTGGGTGTCAGTGATATACTAGGATGTGATACATCAGGGTGTATATTCCGGGTGTCAGTCATATTCGGGAGTATATTCCGGGTGTCAGTCATATACTAGGGTGTCAGTGATACATCAGGGTGTATATTCTGGGCGTCAATCACACATCAGGGTGTATATTCTGGGTGTCAGTCATATACTAGGGTGTCAGTGATATTTGGGTGTATATTCCCGGTGTCAGTGATATACTAGAATGTCAGTGATACAACAGGGTGTATATTCCGGGTGTCAGTCATATACTAGGGTGTCAGTGATATTTGGGTGTATATTCCCGGTGTCAGTGATATACTAGAATGTCAGTGATACAACAGGGTGTATATTCCAGGTGTCAGTCATATACTAGGGTGTCAGTCATATTCGGTGTATATTCCGTGTGTCAGTGATACAACAGGGTGTATATTCCGGGTGTCAGTCACACATCAGGGTGTATATTCCGGGTGTCAGTGATACAACAGGGTGTATATTCTGGGTGTCAGTGATACAACAGGGTGTATATTCTGGGTGTCAGTGATACATCAGGGTGTATATTCTGGGCGTCAATCACACATCAGGGTGTATATTCTGGGTGTCAGTCATATACTAGGGTGTCAGTGATATTTGGGTGTATATTCCCGGTGTCAGTGATATACTAGAATGTCAGTGATACAACAGGGTGTATATTCCGGGTGTCAGTCATATACTAGGGTGTCAGTGATATTTGGGTGTATATTCCCGGTGTCAGTGATATACTAGAATGTCAGTGATACAACAGGGTGTATATTCCAGGTGTCAGTCATATACTAGGGTGTCAGTCATATTCGGTGTATATTCCGTGTGTCAGTGATACAACAGGGTGTATATTCCGGGTGTCAGTCACACATCAGGGTGTATATTCCGGGTGTCAGTGATACAACAGGGTGTATATTCTGGGTGTCAGTGATACAACAGGGTGTATATTCTGGGTGTCAGTGATACATCAGGGTGTATATTCCGGGTGTCAGTGATACAACAGGGTGTATATTCTGGGTGTCAGTGATACAACAGGGTGTATATTCCCGGTGTCAGTGATACAACAGGGTGTATATTCCCGGTGTCAGTGATATACTAGGGTGTCAGTGATACATCATGGTGTATATTCCGGGTGTCAGTCATCAAGCTGTATATTCTGGTTGTCAGTCATATACTAGATTGTCAGTGATATCTGGGTGTATATTCCGGGTGTCAGTCAAATTCAAGGTGTCAATCATATTCAGGTGTATATTCTGGTTGTCAGTCATATACAAGGGTGTCAGTGATATTCGGGTGTATATTCCGGGTGTCAGTGATATTCGGGTGTATATTCCGGGTGTCAGTTATATACTAGGGTGTTAGTGATACATCAGGGTGTATATTCCGGGTGTCAGTCATATACTCGGGTGTCAGTCATATACTCGGGTGTCCTTACCTTGGGGGTGTGTGGGGTGTCGAACAGTCTCAGCTTGCGGAAGGTCTTGTGGGGCGGGGTGCCGGGGGGCTCGGGCAGCGGTGAGCTCGATCCCCCCCGGTGCTGCAGTCTCCGGGGCTCCGGTGAGCTCGATCCCCCCCGGTGCTGCAGTCTCCGGGGCTCCGGTGAGCTCGATCCCCCCCGGTGCTGCAGTCTCCGGGGCTCCGGTGAGCTCGATCCCCCCCGGTGCTCCATCCTCCGGGGCTCCGGTGAGCTCGATCCCCCCCGGTGCTGCAGTCTCCGGGGCTCCGGTGAGCTCGATCCCCCCCGGTGCTGCAGTCTCCGGGGCTCCGGTGAGCTCGATCCCCCCCGGTGCTGCATTCTCCGGGGCTCCGGTGAGGGGGAGCCGCACATGAAGTAATCTCCCGGGGATTTGACAGGCGATGAGCCGAGCCCTTCCTCCTCCTCCTCCTCCTCCCAGGGCCGGCCGTCTCTCCCTCCGGGGCTCCCGGGGCTCGGTTGGGGCGGCTGGCCGCCGGGGGAGTCAGACTCCTGGAAGGCCGAGTCCTCGCCGGTGCTGTTGCCGTCCTCCTCGTCGCAGTCGCTGCCGGAGAACACGAGCTTCTGTCGGATGTCCGGGTAACTCATGGTCGCTGTCACCTCACGAGCCCGCGGCTCACCAGCTCTCCGTCCTCGGGCGCGGTGTCAGCAGGAGCCGCCCGGGGGCGCTCACCATGATCCAGGGAGCGGGGCAGGCGGGCGGGCGTGTCCGGGCGATATCCGCACGGTAACCTGCAGGTGTGATCCGCGGCTTACTCAGCGCTGCGATTCTCCGTCCCGTCAGCCTGACGCGACCGTTAGTCACAGGGGGTGGAGGAGGGGGGCGGGCCAAAGGGAGCGCGCATGCGCCTGACGTCATGAGGCGGAGCCGGGAACGCCCAATGCAAGAGCGCACACATCTGACGTCACGAGGCGGGGTCTGAGCTGGCCAATCGCCGCTTGCGAGCGCTTTCAAAATGTCTCCGGCTGCGACCGAGTGAGAGCCGCGTGCGCGGCCAGCAGGATTTGGCGCGAAGTCAGGTTAGCCGCAGGAGTCACGTGACATTGATGATAAACACACGGGTTCCCCTCCCCCACCGACACGTAGCGATGACGAATCCGTGACAGCCTCCGCCCCTCGGTGACCAGAGGGCTACAGCGCAGAGGACGACGGCGACCACCGTGTTATCCTATCAACATAGGTGGAAACATTTACCTCACAAGTACACTAGTTACGTCAGTATATACATGTGGGGGTACACTAGTTACCTCAGTATATACATGTGGGGGGGTACACTAGTTACCTCAGTATATACATGTGTGGGGGGTACACTAGTTACCTCAGTATATACATGTGGGGGGTACACTAGTTACCTCAGTATATACATGTGGGGGGTACACTAGTTACATCAGTATATACATGTGGGTGGGGGGTACACTAGTTACATCAGTATATACATGTGGGGGGGGGTACACTAGTTACCTCACGAGGCTGAAGTTGGTTTCTTATTCGGCCAGTTTCTTATTCGGGGCTGAAGTTGGTTTCTTATTCGGCAGTTTCTTATTCAGAGGATTTTTCTTTTTCCTGTTTTAGCTATTATTCTTACAGAAAATGAATAAAATTCATAACCTACCGTAAGTGAGGGGCCCTGAGAGGACTGGTGATAAAAATGGCAAAAAAGACCCCACGGTTG
This sequence comes from Dendropsophus ebraccatus, assembly GCF_027789765.1. Taxonomy (NCBI): domain Eukaryota; kingdom Metazoa; phylum Chordata; class Amphibia; order Anura; family Hylidae; genus Dendropsophus; species Dendropsophus ebraccatus. The sequence goes on along the minus strand of NC_091457.1, from coordinate 4,613,215 downwards.
GCATAAAAATGGGCATGAAAGTAAAACCACAAAATTATTATTTAAAAATAAAATTGACTTTGGGCCACTGATCTCACACTGATAATACACAGAGAGGGATGCCCTGCATCATACCCAAGAGAGTCCAGCCTGGCCCAAAGTGGTTCTGGGTATAAAAACTGGCATCAAAGTGGGCAAATTGGCATTTTTTCCTAATTTGAATAAGTAACAGCTGTTTTCAAAGGGTTAAATGAGTTTGGGCCACGGATCTCACACTGATAATACACAGAGAGGGATCCCCCGCATCATACCCAAGAGAGTCCAGCCTGGCCCAAAGTGGTTCTGGGTATAAAAACTGGCATCAAAGTGGGCAGATTGGCATTTTTTCCTAATTTGAATAAGTAACAGCTGTTTTCAAAGGGTTAAATGAGTTTCGGCCACTGATCTCACACTGATCATACACAGAGAGGGATGCCCTGCATCACAACCAAGAGAGTCCAGCCTGGCCCAAAGTGGTTCTGGGTATAAAAACTGGCATCAAAGTGGGCACATAGCCATTTTTCATGATTTGAATAAGTAACAGCTATTTTCAAAGGGTTAAATGAGTTTGGGCCACTGATCTCACACTGATAATACACAGAGAGGGATGCCCCGCATCATACCCAAGAGAGTCCAGCCTGGCCCAAAGTGGTTCTGGGTATAAAAACTGGCATCAAAGTGGGCAGATTGGCATTTTTTCCTAATTTGAATAAGTAACAGCTGTTTTCAAAGGGTTAAATGAGTTTGGGCCACGGATCTCACATTGATATTGCACAGAGAGGGATGCCCCGCATCAGATCCAAGAGAGTCCAGCCTGGCCCAAAGTGGTTCTGGGTATAAAAACTGGCATCAAAGTGGGCACATAGCCATATTTCATGATTTGAATAAGTAACAGCTATTTTCAAAGGGTTCAGTGAGTTTGGGCCACTGATCTCACACTACGTACACACAGATAGGCATGCCCCGCATCACATCCAAGAGAGTCCAGCCTGGCCCAAAGTGGTTCTGGGTATAAAAACTGGCATCAAAGTGGGCAGATTGGCATTTTTCCCAATTTGAATAAGTAACAGGTATTTTCAAAGGGTTAAATGAGTTTGGGCCACTGATCTCACACTGATAATACACAGAGAGGGATGCCCCGCATCACATCCAACAGACTCCAGCCTGGCCCAAAGTGGTTCTGGGTATAAAAACTGGCATCAAAGTGGGCACATAGCCATTTTTCATGATTTGAATAAGTAACAGCTATTTTCAAAGGGTTAAATGAGTTTGGGCCACTGATCTCACATTGATATTACACAGAGAGGGATGCCCAGCATCACATCCAAGAGAGTCCAGCCTGGCCCAAAGTGGTTCTGGGTATAAAAAGTGGCATCAAAGTGGGCAGATTGGCATTTTTTCCTAATTTGAATAAGTAACAGCTGTTTTCAAAGGGTTAAATGAGTTTGGGCCACTGATCTCACACTACATACACACAGATAGGCATGCCCCGCATCACATCCAAGAGAGTCCAGCCTGGCCCAAAGTGGTTCTGGGTGTAAAAACTGGCATCAAAGTGGGCACATAGCCATTTTTCATGATTTGAATAAGTAACAGCTATTTTCAAAGGGTTAAATGCGTTTGGGCCACTGATCTCACACTGATAATACACAGAGAGGGATGCCCTGCATCATACCCAAGAGAGTCCAGCCTGGCCCAAAGTGGTTCTGGGTATAAAAACTGGCATCAAAGTGGGCACATAGCCATTTTTCATGATTTGAATAAGTAACAGCTGTTTTCAAAGGGTTAAATGAGTTTGGGCCACTGATCTCACACTGATAATACACAGAGAGGGATGCCCCGCATCATACCCAAGAGAGTCCAGCCTGGCCCAAAGTGGTTCTGGGTATAAAAACTGGCATCAAAGTGGGCACAGAGCCATTTTTCATGATTTGAATAAGTAACAGCTATTTTCAAAGGGTTAAATGAGTTTGGGCCACTGATCTCACACTAGGTACACACAGATAGGTATGCCCCGCATTACATCCAAGAGAGTCCAGCCTGGCCCAAAGTGGTTCTGGGTATAAAAACTGGCATCAAAGTGGGCACATAGCCATTTTTCATGATTTGAATAAGTAACAGCTATTTTCAAAGGGTTAAATGAGTTTGGGCCACTGATCTCACACTACGTACACACAGATAGGCATGCCCCGCATCACATCCAAGAGAGTCCAGCCTGGCCCAAAGTGGTTCTGGGTATAAAAACTGGCATCAAAGTGGGCAGATTGGCATTTTTTCCTAATTTGAATAAGTAACAGCTGTTTTCAAAGGGTTAAATGAGTTTGGGCCACTGATCTCACACTGATATTACACAGAGAGGGATGCCCCGCATCACAACCAAGAGAGTCCAGCCTGGCCCAAAGTGGTTCTGGGTATAAAAACTGGCATCAAAGTGGGCACATAGCCATTTTTCATGATTTGAATAAGTAACAGCTATTTTCAAAGGGTTAAATGAGTTTGGGCCACTGATCTCACATTGATATTACACAGAGAGGGGTTCCCCCGCATCACATCCAAGAGAGTCCAGCCTGGCCCAAAGTGGTTCTGGGTATAAAAACTGGCATCAAAGTGGGCAGATTGGCATTTTTTCCTAATTTGAATAAGTAACAGCTGTTTTCAAAGGGTTAAATGAGTTTGGGCCACTGATCTCACACTACGTACACACAGATAGGCATGCCCCGCATTACATCCAAGAGAGTCCAGCCTGGCCCAAAGTGGTTCTGGGTATAAAAACTGGCATCAAAGTGGGCACATAGGCATTTTTCATGATTTGAATAAGTAACAGCTGTTTTCAAAGGGTTAAATGAGTTTGGGCCACTGATCTCACACTGATAATACACAGAGAGGGATGCCCCGCATCACATCCAAGAGAGTCCAGCCTGGCCCAAAGTGGTTCTGGGTATAAAAACTGGCATCAAAGTGGGCACATAGGCATTTTTCATGATTTGAATAAGTAACAGCTGTTTTCAAAGGGTTAAATGAGTTTGGGCCACTGATCTTACACTACGTACACACAGAGAGGCATGCCCCGCATCAGATCCAAGAGAGTCCAGCCTGGCCCAAAGTGGTTCTGGGTATAAAAACTGGCATCAAAGTGGGCAGATGGGCATTTTTGTCCTATTTTGAATAAGTAACAGCTGTTTTCAAAGGGTTAAATGAGTTTGGGCCACTGATCTCACACTGATAATACACAGAGATGGATGCCCCACATCACATGCAAGAGAGTCCAGCCTGGCCCAAAGTGGTTCTGGGTATAAAAACTGGCATCAAAGTGGGCAGATTGGCATTTTTTCCTAATTTGAATAAGTAACAGCTGTTTTCAAAGGGTTAAATGAGTTTGGGCCACTGATCTCACACTGATAATACACAGAGAGGGATCCCCCGCATCACATCCAACAGAGTCCAGCCTGGCCCAAAGTGGTTCTGGGTATAAAAACTGGCATCAAAGTGGGCACATAGCCATTTTTCATGATTTGAATAAGTAACAGCTGTTTTCAAAGGGTTAAATGAGTTTGGGCCACTGATCTCACACTGATATTACACAGAGAGGGATGCCCCGCATCACATCCAAGAGAGTCCAGCCTGGCCCAAAGTGGTTCTGGGTATAAAAACTGGCATCAAAGTTGGCAGATTGGAATTTTTTCCTGATTTGAATAAGTAACAGCTGTTTTCAAAGGGTTAAATGAGTTTGGGCCACTGATCTCACACTGATAATACACAGAGAGGGATGCCCTGCATCATACCCAAGAGAGTCCAGCCTGGCCCAAAGTGGTTCTGGGTATAAAAACTGGCATCAAAGTGGGCAGATGGGCATTTTTGTCCTATTTTGAATAAGTAACAGGTGTTTTCAAAGGGTTAAATGAGTTTGGGCCACTGATCTCACACTGATAATACACAGAGAGGGATGCCCCGCATCAGATCCAAGAGAGTCCAGCCTGGCCCAAAGTGGTTCTGGGTATAAAAACTGGCATCAAAGTGGGCAGATGGGCATTTTTGTCCTATTTTGAATAAGTAACAGGTGTTTTCAAAGGGTTAAATGAGTTTGGGCCACTGATCTCACACTGATCATACACAGAGAGGGATGCCCCGCATCACATCCAAGAGAGTCCAGCCTGGCCCAAAGTGGTTCTGGGTATAAAAGCTGGCATCAAAGTGGGCAGATTGGCATTTTTTCCTAATTTGAATAAGTAACAGCTGTTTTCAAAGGGTTAAATGAGTTTGGGCCACTGATCTCACACTGATAATACACAGAGAGGGATGCTCCGCATCACATCCAAGAGACTCCAGCCTGGCCCAAAGTGGTTCTGGGTATAAAAACTGGCATCAAAGTGGGCACAGAGCCATTTTTCATGATTTGAATAAGTAACAGCTATTTTCAAAGGGTTAAATGAGTTTGGGCCACTGATCTCACATTGATATTACACAGAGAGGGATCCCCCTCATCACATCCAAGAGAGTCCAGCCTGGCCCAAAGTGGTTCTGGGTATAAAAACTGGCATCAAAGTGGGCAGATTGGCATTTTTTCCTAATTTGAATAAGTAACAGCTGTTTTCAAAGGGTTAAATGAGTTTGGGCCACGGATCTCACATTGATATTGCACAGAGAGGTTTGCCCCGCATCAGATCCAAGAGAGTCCAGCCTGGCCCAAAGTGGTTCTGGGTATAAAAACTGGCATCAAAGTGGTTCTGGGTATTTTGTGAATAAATGTTTAGCGCCGCACTACCCCTTTAAGCAAACAGGGCTAAAGTACTCAGGAGGCATTTGTCAGCATAACAGGATCCCAGAATTAGCTGTCCCATCTCGTCTTATTAAACATTTCTCGGCTAACCCTGAATACATTTCTATAATAACAATACCTGCAGCAATGTTTTCTGCTGACAGGTCTGCTTTAGGCTATGTTAGGCCTCATTCACACATCCATAGTTCAGCCAGTGAATACGGACCTGTAATGGTGGACCACACTATGAATGTGCAGTAACAGTGCTACGCAGTTTACGGAGCACTATGTAGAAGACAATGATTCGTGCCGCAAATGCAAGTCCGCACTATAATCTATCCTTTATTTTTTTGTAGCGCGGGACGTGGACCTGAACACTTGTACAGATGTGTGAACAGGGCCATTGAAATATATTTGTCCTATGTGTTGCCTGCAATGTCAGGGTCCCCTTGTAGCCATATAGGACCCCTTTGTAGCCAGTAAGACCGCCCTTGTAGCCAGCAGAACCTGATTACGGGAGCATTGATGTCCCTGTACCCAGTGGGATTAGCAGATGCATGCTGCAATACTAATGATCGCACTGCGCACGTGTAGGAAGGCCATTCTGGGTACGAGAGATGGCTTTGCCCCCAAGTGCTGACGTCACCATACCCAAGAAGATGAAAGGAAGTAGGACATCACTGTAAGAAAGGTTGCATCATGTGACTGGACCAGCAATCTCCGAGTAAAGCCAACAAGGAATATATAAGTTCTTTAGTTAAGGGTTAATTTTCGTTCTTTTTTTTTTTCAATTTTTCCAGGATAACCCTTTAGGCTATGTTTAAACAAAGTAGAAATAAGGGCAAATAATGACCATTATTAAAGGGGAACTGTCAGCCAGTTAGATTAATCTAAACTGCTGATAGCTCCCTATTGCACCAAAAACACCATGGATAAAGGTGTGTTTTACCTTAATCCTCATTACCGTTTCAGTAAAGTTTGGCATTTGCTCCAAAGTCTGGTAAGGACCCACAGGGCATCCCTCTCTGTGTATTATCAGTGTGATGCGGGGCATCCCTCTCTGTGTATTATCAGTGTGATGCGGGGCATCCCTCTCTGTGTATTATCAGTGTGAGCTCAGTGGCCCAAACTCATTTAACCCTTTGAAAATACCTGTTACTTATTCAAATCAGGAAAAAATTCAAATCTGCCAACTTTGATGCCAGTTTTTATACCCAGAACCAGTTTGGGCCAGGCTGGACTCTGTTGGATGTGATGCGGGGCATGCCTATCTGTGTATTATCAATGTGAGATCAGTGGCCCAAACTCATTTAACCCTTTGAAAACACCTGTTACTTATTCAAAATAGGACAAAAATGCCAATCTGCCCACTTTGATGCCAGTTTTTATACCCAGAACCACTTTGGGCCAGGCTGGACTCTCTTGGATGTGATGCGGGGCATGCCTATCTGTGTGTACCTAGTGTGAGATCAGTGGCCCAAACTCATTTAACCCTTTGAAAACACCTGTTACTTATTCAAAATAGGACAAAAATGCCAATCTGCCCACTTTGATGCCAGTTTTTATACCCAGAACCACTTTGGGCCAGGCTGGACTCTCTTGGATGTGATGTGGGGCATCCCTCTCTGTGTATTATCAGTGTGAGATCAGTGGCCCAAACTCATTTAACCCTTTGAAAACACCTGTTACTTATTCAAAATAGGACAAAAATGCCCATCTGCCCACTTTGATGCCAGTTTTTATACCCAGAACCACTTTGGGCCAGGCTGGACTCTCTTGGATGTGATGCGGGGGATCCCTCTCTGTGTATTATCAGTGTGAGATCAGTGGCCCAAACTCATTTAACCCTTTGAAAACAGCTGTTACTTATTCAAATCATGAAAAATGCCTATGTGCCCACTTTGATGCCAGTTTTTATACCCAGAACCACTTTGGGCCAGGCTGGACTCTGTTGGATGTGATGCGGGGCATCCCTCTCTGTGTATTATCAGTGTGAGATCAGTGGCCCAAACTCATTTAACCCTTTGAAAACAGCTGTTACTTATTCAAATTAGGAAAAAATGCCAATCTGCCCACTTTGATGCCAGTTTTTATACCCAGAACCACTTTGGGCCAGGCTGGACTCTCTTGGATGTGATGCGGGGGATCCCTCTATGTGTATTATCAGTGTGAGATCAGTGGCCCAAACTCATTTAACCCTTTGAAAACACCTGTTACTTATTCAAAATAGGACAAAAATGCCCATCTGCCCACTTTGATGCCAGTTTTTATACCCAGAACCACTTTGGGCCAGGCTGGACTCTCTTGGATGTGATGCGGGGCATCCCTCTCTGTGTATTATCAGTGTGAGATCAGTGGCCCAAACTCATTTAACCCTTTGAAAACAGCTGTTACTTATTCAAATCAGGAAAAAATTCCAATCTGCCAACTTTGATGCCAGTTTTTATACCCAGAACCACTTTGGGCCAGGCTGGACTCTCTTGGATGTAATGCGGGGCATGCCTATCTGTGTGTACGTAGTGTGAGATCAGTGGCCCAAACTCATTTAACCCTTTGAAAATAGCTGTTACTTATTCAAATCATGAAAAATGGCTCTGTGCCCACTTTGATGCCAGTTTTTATACCCAGAACCACTTTGGGCCAGGCTGGACTCTCTTGGGTATGATGCGGGGCATCCCTCTCTGTGTATTATCAGTGTGAGATCAGTGGCCCAAACTCATTTAACCCTTTGAAAACAGCTGTTACTTATTCAAATCATGAAAAATGACTATGTGCCCACTTTGATGCCAGTTTTTATACCCAGAACCACTTTGGGCCAGGCTGGACTCTCTTGGATGTGATGCGGGGGAACCCCTCTCTGTGTAATATCAATGTGAGATCAGTGGCCCAAACTCATTTAACCCTTTGAAAATAGCTGTTACTTATTCAAATCATGAAAAATGGCTATGTGCCCACTTTGATGCCAGTTTTTATACCCAGAACCACTTTGGGCCAGGCTGGACTCTCTTGGATGTAATGCGGGGCATGCCTATCTGTGTGTACCTAGTGTGAGATCAGTGGCCCAAACTCATTTAACCCTTTGAAAACAGCTGTTACTTATTCAAATTAGGAAAAAATGCCAATCTGCCCACTTTGATGCCAGTTTTTATACCCAGAACCACTTTGGGCCAGGCTGGACTCTCTTGGATGTGATGCGGGGCATCCCTCTCTGTGCAATATCAATGTGAGATCCGTGGCCCAAACTCATTTAACCCTTTGAAAACAGCTGTTACTTATTCAAATTAGGAAAAAATGCCAATCTGCCCACTTTGATGCCAGTTTTTATACCCAGAACCACTTTGGGCCAGGCTGGAGTCTCTTGGATGTGATGCCGGGCATCCCTCTCTGTGTATTATCAGTGTGAGATCAGTGGCCCAAACTCATTTAACCCTTTGAAAATAGCTGTTACTTATTCAAATCATGAAAAATGGCTCTGTGCCCACTTTGATGCCAGTTTTTATACCCAGAACCACTTTGGGCCAGGCTGGACTCTCTTGGGTATGATGCGGGGCATCCCTCTCTGTGTATTATCAGTGTGAGATCAGTGGCCCGAACTCATGTAACCCTTTGAAAACAGCTGTTACTTATTCAAATTAGGAAAAAATGCCAATCTGCCCACTTTGATGCCAGTTTTTATACCCAGAACCACTTTGGGCCAGGCTGGACTCTCTTAGATGTGATGCAGGGCATCCCTCTCTGTGTAATATCAATGTGAGATCAGTGGCCCAAACTCATTTAACCCTTTGAAAATAGCTGTTACTTATTCAAATCATGAAAAATGGCTATGTGCCCACTTTGATGCCAGTTTTTATACCCAGAACCACTTTGGGCCAGGCTGGACTCTGTTGGATGTGATGCGGGGCATTCCTCTCTGTGTATTATCAGTGTGAGATCAGTGGCCCAAACTCATTTAACCCTTTGAAAATACCTGTTACTTATTCAAATTGGGAAAAATGCCAATCTGCCAACTTTGATGCCAGTTTTTATACCCAGAACCACTTTGGGCCAGGCTGGACTCTCTTGGATGTAATGCGGGGCATGCCTATCTGTGTGAACGTAGTGTGAGATCAGTGGCCCAAACTCACTGAACCCTTTGAAAATAGCTGTTACTTATTCAAATCATGAAATATGGCTATGTGCCCACTTTGATGCCAGTTTTTATACCCAGAACCACTTTGGGCCAGGCTGGAATCTCTTGGGTATGATGCAGGGCATCCCTCTCTGTGTATTATCAGTGTGAGATCAGTGGCCCAAAGTCAATTTTATTTTTAAATAATAATTTTGTGGTTTTACTTTCATGCCCATTTTTATGCCAACGGTGGGGTCTTTTTTGCCATTTTTATCACCAGTCCTCTCAGGGCCCCTCACTTACGGTAGGGTATGAATATTATTCATTTTCTGTAAGAATAATAGCTAAAACAGGAAAAAGAAAAATCCTCTGAATAAGAAACTGCCGAATAAGAAACCAACTTCAGCCCCGAATAAGAAACTGGCCGAATAAGAAACCAACTTCAGCCTCGTAGTTACCTCAGTATATACATGTGGGGGGGGGATACACTAGTTACCTCAGTATATACATGTGGGGGGGGGATACACTAGTTACCTCAGTATATACATGTGGGGATACACACTAGTTACCTCAGTATATACATGTGGGGGGGGGGTACACTAGTTACATCAGTATATACATGTGGGGGTACACTAGTTACCTCAGTATATACATGTGGGGGGGGTACACTAGTTACCTCAGTATATATATGGGGGGGGTACACTAGTTACCTCAGTATATACATGTGTGGGGGGGTACACTAGTTACCTCAGTATATACATGTGGGGGTTACACTAGTTACCTCAGTATATACATGTGGGGGTTACACTAGTTACCTCAGTATATACATGTGGGGGGGGTACACTAGTTACCTCAGTATATACATGTGGGGGTTACACTAGTTACCTCAGTATATACATGTGGGGGTTACACTAGTTACCTCAGTATATACATGTGTGGGGGGGGCACACTAGTTACCTCAGTATATACATGTGTGGGGGGTACACTAGTTACCTCAGTATATACATGTGGGGGGCACACTAGTTACCTCAGTATATACATGTGGGGGTTACACTAGTTACCTCAGTATATACATGTGGGGGGTACACTAGTTACCTCAGTATATACATGTGGGGGGGAATACACTAGTTACCTCAGTATATACATGGGGGGGTACACTAGTTACCTCAGTATATACATGTGGGGGGGTACACTAGTTACCTCAGTATATACATGTGGGGGGTACACTAGTTACATCAGTATATACATGTGGGGGGGGTACACTAGTTACCTCAGTATATACATGGGGGGGCTACACTAGTTACGTCAGTATATACATGTGGGGGGCACACTAGTTACCTCAGTATATACATGTGGGGGGTACACTAGTTACCTCAGTATATACATGTGGGGGGGTACACTAGTTACCTCAGTATATACGTGGGGGGGGTACACTAGTTACCTCAGTATATACATGTGGGGGGTACACTAGTTACCTCAGTATATACATGTGGGGGGGGATACACTAGTTACCTCAGTATATACATGTGGGGGGGGGGATACACTAGTTACCTCAGTATATACATGTGGGGGGGTACACTAGTTACCTCAGTATATACATGTGGGGGGGGTACACTAGTTACCTCAGTATATACATGTGGGGGGGTACACTAGTTACCTCAGTATATACATGTGGGGGTACACTAGTTACCTCAGTATATACATGTGGGGGTACACTAGTTACCTCAGTATATACATGTGGGGGGGTACACTAGTTACCTCAGTATATACATGGGGGGATACACTAGTTACCTCAGTATATACATGTGGGGGTACACTAGTTACCTCAGTATATACATGTGTGTGTGGGGGGGGGTTACACTAGTTACCTCAGTATATACATGTGGGGGGTACACTAGTTACCTCAGTATATACATGTGGGGGGTACACTAGTTACCTCAGTATATACATGTGGGGGGGGGTACACTAGTTACCTCAGTATATACATGTGGGGGGTACACTAGTTACCTCAGTATAAACATGTGTGGGGGGGGATACACACTAGTTACCTCAGTATATACATGTGGGGGGGGGGGGGTACACTAGTTACCTCAGTATATACATGTGGGGGGGGTACACTAGTTACCTTAGTATATACATGTGGGGATACACACTAGTTACCTCAGTATATACATGTGGGGGGGGTACACTAGTTACCTTAGTATATACATGTGGGGATACACACTAGTTACGTCAGTATATACATGTGTGGGGGGTACACTAGTTACCTCAGTATATACATGTGGGGATACACACTAGTTACCTCAGTATATACATGTGGGGGGGGGATACACTAGTTACCTCAGTATATACATGTGGGGGGGGGGATACACTAGTTACCTCAGTATATACATGTGGGGGGGGGATACACTAGTTACCTCAGTATATACATGTGGGGGGGGGGATACACTAGTTACCTCAGTATATACATGTGGGGGGGGGATACACTAGTTACCTCAGTATATACATGTGGGGGGGGATACACTAGTTACCTCAGTATATACATGTGGGGGGGGGGATACACTAGTTACCTCAGTATATACATGTGGGGGGGGATACACTAGTTACCTCAGTATATACATGTGTGGGGGGGTACACTAGTTACCTCAGTATATACATGTGTGGGGGGGTACACTAGTTACCTCACTATATACATGGGGGGGGGTACACTAGTTACCTCAGTATATACATGTGTGGGGGGGTTACACTAGTTACCTCAGTATATACATGTGTGGGGGGTTACACTAGTTACCTCAGTATATACATGTGTGGGGGGGTTACACTAGTTACCTCAGTATATACATGTGTGGGGGGTTACACTAGTTACCTCAGTATATACATGTGTGGGGGGGGTTACACTAGTTACCTCAGTATATACATGTGGGGGTACACTAGTTACCTCAGTATATACATGTGTGGGGGGGGGTACACTAGTTACCTCAGTATATACATGTGTGGGGGGGTACACTAGTTACCTCAGTATATACATGTGGGTTTTAGCCCCCAGTTAGCAGCAGATGACTCCGCCCCCTATATGTGTCGCCCGGTTTCCATTATTTTGGGGTGTACACCTCCCCCATGATTAGCTGCGGTCACCCCAGTATACAGCTCCTCTAATATAATGTCTGACACAGCCAGGTGACACTGATAACGCTCCATTCTGTTATAATGAATGAACCATCAGGGGGCGCTCACCCTGGGGCATCTCCTCTAAACCTCATCAGCTGACCGACCATCAGATGACATCACAGAGCCACTTAAGGAGATTATGTCATCAGGGAACCTGTCCAGACGCAGCCCCTCCACCCCTGCAGGACAGGACAGGAGACCCCGCAACACACATGATGGTATCATCCAGCTCTATCCGCCACAGGGGGCTAACACATCATTCTCTAAAAATTGGGGGTGTCAGTAATAGTGACCTTTAATTTATTAGAATGACTGAGCAGGACATGATGGGGGTTATAGTGTAACAGCAGCATGATGGGGGAGATATAGTGTGACCAGCATGATGGGGGAGATATAGTGTGACCAGCATGATGGGGGAGATATAGTGTGACAGCAGCATGATGGGAGTTATAGTGACAGCAGCATGATGGGGGTTATAGTGTAACAGCAGCATGATGGGGGTTATAGTGTGACCAGCATGATGGGGGTTATAGTGTGACCAGCATGATGGGAGTTATAGTGTGACAGCAGCATGATGGGGGTTATAGTGTGACCAGCATGATGGGAGTTATAGTGTGACAGCAGCATGATGGGGGTTATAGTGTGACCAGCATGATGGGGGTTATAGTGTGACCAGCATGATGGGGGTTATAGTGTGACAGCAGCATGATGGGGGTTATAGTGTAACAGCAACATGATGGTTATAGTGTAACAGCAGCATGATGGGGGTTATAGTGTGACAGCAGCATGATGGGGGAGATATAGTGTGACCAGCATGATGGGGGTTATAGTGTGACAGCAGCATGATGGGGGTTATAGTGTGACAGCAGCATGATGGTGGTTATAGTGTAACAGCAGCATGATGGGGGTTATAGTGTGACAGCAGCATGATGGGGGAGATATAGTGTGACCAGCATGATGGGGGTTATAGTGTGACAGCAGCATGATGGGGGTTATAGTGTAACAGCTGCATGATGGGGGTTATAGTGTGACATTAGATTGCTTGTTTATGCTTTGTGGTTACATTTCATTACTTTGTGGTTAATACAGATCAGTTGAGGACCCCCTCCCCCATCATGTAATCTCCGGTGAGGACCCCCTCCCCCATCCTGTAATCTCCGGTGAGGACCCCCTCCCCCATCCTGTAATCTCCGGTGAGGACCCCCCTCCCCCATCCTGTAATCTCCGGTGAGGACCCCCTCCCCCATCCTGTAATCTCCGGTGAGGACCCCCCTCCCCCATCCTGTAATCTCCGGTGAGGACCCCCATCCTGTAATCTCCGGTGAGGACCCCCTCCCCTATCCTGTAATCTCCGGTGAGGACCCCCTCCTCCATCCTGTAATCTCCTGTGAGGACCCCCTCCCCCATCCTGTAATCTCCGGTGAGGACCCTCTCCCCCATCCTGTATTAGGATTCTCATGTCGCCTTCTGGTATCGTTCTCATATGAAACCTCTGAGGAAGCTTCATCCCATCTGCCGTCATGATAATATTATGGTATAGTATTGTGCAATGCTCTGCGGCCGGCCATAGTAACACTTGTCAGCCCGGGGGCACTCGCAGCTGAGTCACCTGTCTGAGGATGAAGCCTATTTATATCTTACTACTACTTCCTGCTGGAGCGGCGGTGAGGTACAGAGCAGGGGGTCACAGGCTGGCCAGGCATGATGGAATTTGTAGTGCAGGCGTGCAGCTGAATAAGCCCTCCTCACACTTTACTGAAACCCATAGACTCAACATTGCTGCATAAAAGCACAATATACAGAGGTATATTTGTGTATTTCAACACTGAACATCCTCCTCCCGTGCATCACTGACTGTCCTCCTCCTCCTCCCAGGCATCACTGACTGTGCTCCTCCTCCTCCCAGGCATCACTGACTGTGCTCCTCCTCCTCCCAGGCATCACTGACTGTCCTTCTCCTCCTCCCATGCATCACTGACTGTCCTCCTCCCATGCATCACTGACTGTCCTCCTCCTCCCATGCATCACTGACTGTCCTCCTCCTCCTCCTCCCGTGCATCACTGACTCTCCCCCTCCTCCTCTCGTGCATCACTGACTGTCCTCCCCCTCCTCCCGTATATCACTGACTGTCCCCCTCCTCCTCCCATGCATCACTGACTGTCCTCCCGTGCATCACTGACTCTCCTCCTCCCAAGCATCACTGACTCTCCTCCTCCTCCCAAGCATCACTGACTCTCCTCCTCCTCCCCTGCATCGCTGACTCTCCTCCTCCTCCTCCCCTGCATCGCTGACTCTCCTCCTCCTCCTCCCCTGCATCGCTGACTCACCTCCTCCTCCTCCTCCCCTGCATCGCTGACTCACCTCCTCCTCCCCTGCATCGCTGACTCACCTCCTCCTCCTCCCCTGCATCGCTGACTCTCCTCCTCCTCCTCCCCTGCATCGCTGACTCTCCTCCTCCTCCTCCCCTGCATCGCTGACTCTCCTCCTCCTCCTCCCCTGCATCGCTGACTCTCCTCCTCCTCCTCCCCTGCATCGCTGACTCTCCTCCTCCTCCCCTGCATCGCTGACTCTCCTCCTCCTCCTCCCCTGCATCGCTGACTCTCCTCCTCCTCCCCTGCATCGCTGACTCTCCCCCTCCTCCCCTGCATCACTGACTCTCCTCCCTCCTCCTCTTGTGCATCAGACTGTCCTCCCCCCTCCTCCCGTGCATCACTGACTGTCCCCCTCCTCCCGTGCATCGGCCATGATGTTGTCACATGACCAGGCGTGCTTCCTATATCACTGATAAGATAACATAGGAGAGTTGTGGATAATATCTGATGTCAGATGGATTGTGATGAGATTATGGTGTAATCCGCAAATATAATAACGTCGCTGAGTCACAGCAGAAACCCGGCTGCCCCCCCAATGGGGAGATGAGCGGCTCCTCAGTCAGTTTCACTCCCTCCTCATTGTCTGCTGAGACCACCACTGGGAGACTTAAGGGATAATGAGAGTCTTTTGTCTGATTAAAGACGACATTAACCCCCCCGGACCGTCATTACTGGGATTAAAGGACCAAATTACTATCCATCTCCTTCCAGGTGACTGAGGTTCCTGCCTCCTCCTCTCTATAACACACAGCAGCATTGTGACCTAATAAACACTTACAGGAAACAATCATCAGGAAGTGGCGGCAGTATCTGCTGATACCACTGTGATGTCACCCATGCAGTCGTGATGTCACCCATACAGCTGCGATTACTGCTCTGCAGGTGCTGTATACAGGTCATCAGTGCTTCATTACAATACACATGGTATTACTGTGCGGATACAGCACACATGGTATTACTGTGCGGATACAGTACACGTGGTATTACTGTACAGATACACAGAAGTGCAACCCCCCCCCCAAAACTTAGCCTAAAAAGAAGACACAACAACCTTTACCGTTTGAAATTTTTATGGCCGCGGAACTTCATAAGGGTTTACAAACATTTAATAATATGAATAACTAGAAAATGTACCCGGCGCTGCCCGGGTATAAAGTGTCAGTGTGTTAATTAGATTTGTTCTAAGGTGCCCAGGAGGCCAAGCTAAAGGTATTGTTTCATCTGAGTTAATCAGTGGAATTAGTGTATACCTGTAGTGCATAGTTGGAGGGGTTCTGTATACCCACAATGTATAGATTCTAGGGGTCTCGCATATCTGTAGTGCATAGTTGGGGGGGCGGGCTGTATACCTATAGTGTATAGTTGGGGGGGTCCTGTATACCTGTAGTGTGTAGTTGGGGGGGGTCCTGTATACCTGTAGTGTGTAGTTGGGGGGGGGCTGTATACCTGTAGTGTATAGTTGAGGGAGGTCTTGTATACCTGCAGTGTACAGTTGGTGAAGGTCCTGTATACCTGTACTGTATAGTTCAGGGGTCCTGTATACCTGTAGTATATAGTTGGTGCTGTATACCTGTAATGTATAGGTGGTGGAGGTCTTGTATACCTGTACTTTATAGTTTGAGGGTCCTGGATACCTGTAGTGTACAATTGGTGGAGGTCTTGTATACCTGTATTATATAGTTCGGGGTTCCTGTATACCTGTAGTGCATAGTTTGAGGGTCCTGTATAACTGTAGTATAGAGTTGGTGAAGGTCCTATATACCTGTAGTGTATAGTTTGGTGTCCTATATACCTGTTGTATATAGTTGGTGGAGTTCCTGTATACCTGTAGTATATAGCTTTGGGGTCCTGTATACCTGTAGTATAGAGTTGGTGAAGGTGCTGTATACAGGTAGTATAGAGTTGGTGTAGGTCCTGTATACCTGTAGTGTATAGTTTGGGGTCCTATATACCTGTAGTATATAGTTGGTGGAGGTCCCGTGCACCTGTAGTGTATAGTTTTGGGGTCCTGTATACCTGTAGTGTCGTATTTACCATTAGGCACCCATGGTCTGGTGCTTAGGGTAGCACCATCTTTTCGAGGGGGATATGGCGGCGTTATCCAGTTACAGTGTGGCAGTATTGGTCAGGTCTGGTATGGCGGTGTTATTCAGTCACAGTGTGTCGGTATTGGTCATGTCTGGTATGGCGGTGTTATCCAGTCACAATATGGCGGTATTGGTCAGGTCTGGTGTGTCGGTGTTCTCCAGTCACAGTGTGGCGGTATTGGTCATGTCTGGTATAGTGGTGTTATCCAGTCACAGTATGGCGGTATTGGTCATGTCTGGTATAGTGGTGTTATCCAGTCACAGTGTGGCGGTATTGGTCATGTCTGGTATAGTGGTGTTATGCAGTCACAGTATGGCGGTATTGGTCAGGTGTGGTATGGCAGTGTCATCCAGTCACAGTATTGCAGTATTGGTCAGGTCTGGCAGTGTTATCCAGTCATAGTATGGCAGTGTTATCCAGTCACAGTATGGCGGTATTGGTCAGGTGTGGTATAACAGTGTTATCCAGTTACAGTATGGCGGTATTGGTCAGGTCTGGTGTGGCGGTGTTATCCAGTCACGGTATGGCGGTATTGGTCAGGTCTGGTATTGCAGTGTTATCCAGTCACAGTGTGGCAGTATTGGTCAGGTCTGGTATTGCAGTGTTATCCAGTCACAGTGTGGCGGTATTGGTCAGGTCTAGTATGGCAGTGTTATCCAGTCACAGTGTGGCGGTATTGGTCAGGTCTGGTGTGGCAGTGTTACCCAGTCACAGTTTGGTATACCTGTAGTGCCCTGTATATACATGTACTGTATAGATGGAGTAGGGGGGTCCTGTATAGATGGAGTAGGGGTCCTGTATACATGCACTGTATAGATGGAGTAGGGGGTCCTGTATACATGTACTGTATAGATGGAGTAGGGGGTCCTGTATATACATGTACTGTATAGATGGAGTAGGGGGTCCTGTATATACTTGTACTGTATAGATGGAGTAGGGGGTCCTGTATATACATGTACTGTATAGATGGAGTAGGGGGCCCTGTATATACATGTACTGTATAGATGGAGTAGGGGGTCCTGTATATACATGTACTGTATAGATGGAGTAGGGGGTCCTGTATATACATGTACTGTATAGATGGAGTAGGGGGCCCTGTATACATGTACTGTATAGATGGAGTAGGGGGTCCTGTATATACATGTACTGTATAGATGGAGTAGGGGGCCCTGTATATACATGTACTGTATAGATGGAGTAGGGGGTCCTGTATATACATGTACTGTATAGATGGAGTAGGGGGCCCTGTATATACATGTACTGTAGAGATGGAGTAGGGGGCCCTGTATATACATGTACTGTAGAGATGGAGTAGGGGGCCCTGTATATACATGTACTGTAGAGATGGAGTAGGGGGCCCTGTATATACATGTACTGTAGAGATGGAGTAGGGGGCCCTGTATATACATGTACTGTATAGATGGAGTAGGGGGCCCTGTATATACATGTACTGTATAGATGGAGTAGGGGGCCCTGTATATACATGTACTGTATAGATGGAGTAGGGGGCCCTGTATATACATGTACTGTATAGATGGAGTATGGGGTCCTGTATACATGTACTGTATAGATGGAGTAGGGGGCCCTGTATACATGTACTGTATAGATGGAGTAGGGGGTCCTGTATATAC
This sequence comes from Dendropsophus ebraccatus, assembly GCF_027789765.1. Lineage (NCBI taxonomy): Eukaryota > Metazoa > Chordata > Amphibia > Anura > Hylidae > Dendropsophus > Dendropsophus ebraccatus. The sequence continues at coordinate 4,595,073 of NC_091457.1, read as the reverse complement.
ATGTACTGTATAGATGGAGTAGGGGGCCCTGTATACATGTACTGTATAGATGGAGTAGGGGGCCCTGTATACATGTACTGTATAGATGTAGTAGGGGGTCCTGTATATACATGTACTGTATAGATGGAGTAGGGGGTCCTGTATACATGTACTGTATAGATGGAGTAGGAGGCCCTGTATACATGTACTGTATAGATGGAGTAGGGGGTCCTGTATACATGTACTGTATAGATGGAGTAGGGGGTCCTGTATACATGTACTGTATAGATGGAGTAGGGGGTCCTGTATATACGTGTCCTGTATGGATGGAGTAGGGGGCCCTGTATACCTGTACTGTATAGATGGAGTAGGGGGTCTACCAGTTATTACTGTGGATGTTGTGAGGCAGCTTCCCTAGCAACCATTGCTCCCTGTGAAAATGAAAGCAGTAATCCTATTGGTTGCTAAGGCTCCAACTGCCGTGTCTGCTGCAGCTAATTATATCACCTGTGTGTGCAGTGAGGAGATTTTCCCATTCATCTCTATGGGGCGCCTCTCTTTCCCCTCCCCCTCCCCTCCTGTACATCTAGCGGGGACGGGACCTTCCCGGGCACCCAATGTATATGTGGGCCAAATTTGGGGTCAAACGGTTCAGGTGTTTGGAAGTCTATAGAGGACAGACAGACAGACAGACAGACTTTCATTTTTATGATATAGATAATTTAAGCAATAAAACCTCATAGTCCTTACAACATAACCTATCCAGCCCAGAATCGACTGGGCGATTATACCCCACTACAAAGTCCGCAACAGTTCTTAAAATCATTTAATAATGGGGCGGGAGGGTGGGATAATCTTCTTTCAGGGATCCGCGCCGACTGAGCTCTCATAGCTGCGGCGCTGCTTAAATTCAAACCAAAATCTCCTGCACTTTTCCCAACCGCCAATCACAGCTGGTCCTCATTCAGACTTTTTTCCCGCTCGACTGTTTGTCCAATCAGCTGATAGCAACAGCTGTTTGGTAGAATATTCCAGAACTGGACCGGACCACCTGTGAGGGGAGAAAAAAAGGGGGGGGGGGACAAGCACAGAAAACGGAACAAACCAAGTACGCCCTATAATGTAAACTATGCCCCAAAAAAGGGGGGGGCGGAATTCCGTGTCCCCCCCCCCCCAAATAATATGGGGGGGGGGCCCTTAACAGTACACATGGTATTACTGTGTGCGGATACAATACACATGGTATTACTGTGCGGATACAATACACATGGTATTACTGTGCGGATACACATGGTATTACTGTGTGCGGATACAATACACATGGTATTACTGTGTGCGGATACAATACACATGGTATTACTGTGCGGATACAATACACATGGTATTACTGTGCGGATACAATACACATGGTATTACTGTGCGGATACAATACACATGGTATTACTGTGCGGATACAATACACATGGTATTACTGTGCGGATACAATACACATGGTATTACTGTGCGGATACGGTACACATGGTATTACTGTGTGCGGATACAATACACATGGTATTACTGTGTGCGGATACAATACACATGGTATTACTGTGCGGATACAATACACATGGTATTACTGTGCGGATACAATACACGTGGTATTACTGTGCAGATACAGTACACATGGTATTACTGTGTGCGGATACAATACACATGGTATTACTGTGTGCGGATACAATACACATGGTATTACTGTGTGCGGATACAATACACATGGTATTACTGTGCGGATACACATGGTATTACTGCGTGCGGATACAATACACATGGTATTACTGTGCGGATACAATACACATGGTATTACTGTGCGGATACAATACACATGGTATTACTGTGCGGATACAATACACGTGGTATTACTGTGCGGATACAGTACACATGGTATTACTGTGCGGATACAATACACATGGTATTACTGTGCGGATACAATACACATGGTATTACTGTGCGGATACAATACACGTGGTATTACTGTGCGGATACAGTACACATGGTATTACTGTGCGGATACAATACACATTACTGTGCGGATACAATACACATATTACTGTGCGGATACAATACACATGGTATTACTGTGCGGATACAATACACGTGGTACTACTGTGCGGATACACATGGTATTACTGTGCGGATACAGTACACATGGTATTACTGTGCGGATACAGTACACATGGTATTACTGTGCGGATACAATACACATGGTATTACTGTGCGGATACAGTACACATTACTGTGCGGATACAGTACACATGGTATTACTGTGCGGATACAGTACACGTGGTATTACTGTGCGGATACAGTACACGTGGTATTACTGGGCGGATACAGTACACGTGGTATTACTGGGCGGATACAGTACACGTGGTATTACTGGGCGGATACAGTACACGTGGTATTACTGGGCGGATACAGTACACGTGGTATTACTGGGCGGATACAGTACACGTGGTATTGGTATATGATGGTGTGCACAACTTACACCTCTCAAACTGCACAACTACAGTTACCATCATTAACACATATATAAAGTCTGTAGAACTGCACCATACAAGACACTACCAGTACTGCTCTAATGTATGGGGGATGAGTATAAGGTTACGAACTTCGGGTTCTAGTAGCAAGCTAAATACCAATAAAAAAAACAACTGAACCTCTAACATATTACAACATATAGATTTTATTGTTAAAATTACAATACAATGACAAAATAATAAATAAATACACAATGATCCATGGCTGACAAAATGTTAAAAACGACAAACATACAGTGAGGGGGCTGCTGCAGATGGACACAAGTAAATAAATAAATAAATAAATAGAGGGTAGACTAAAGTGCTAGATGCAGTACAAGGAGAGCTATGAATAGATGATTTTGTAGTAAACAAGCCAAAAAAGTGCTATAAAAAATTCATAGATCTAAGCTGGTGTAAAACTACTAGAGTGTCATACCATAAATGATGGAAGTCAAAGTGTCCACCGGCGGCCCCCACCCCAACGCACGTTTTGGCGTAGCCTTTTTTTTATAGCACTTTTTTGGCTTGTTTACTACAAAATCATCTATTCATAGCTCTCCTTGTACTGCATCTAGCACTTTAGTCTACCCTCTATTTATTTATTTATTTATTTACTTGTGTCCATCTGCAGCAGCCCCCTCACTGTATGTTTGTCGTTTTTAACATTTTGTCAGCCATGGTTCATTGTGTATTTATTTATTTATTATTTTGTCATTGTATTGTAATTTTAACAATAAAATCTATATGTTGTAATATGTTAGAGGTTCAGTTGTTTTTTTATTGGTATACAGTTTCCATCATGCCTGGCCACCTTGATGGGACTTGTAGTTGTGCAGGTTGTGGTTACAGTACACATTACACGATAACTCTATCACTGAGATGTATGGCGGTATATGGTGTCCTGGATAACTCTATCACTGGGATGTATGGCGGTATATGGTGTCCTGTAGTGATGAGGTCGCTCTATATTCTTTGGTAATGTCATTGGTGTGAGGTGATGATGAAGACGCCTGAGAATGTGACTGTGAGGTAGCCGCCCCCATCCGGCTCATTCACACATTTCCTGGAATTGGCCTCCATTGTGACCTTTCCCTGTCCTGCTCCTGGGACCGGAAGACGTTCTGCTCCATGACCACCAGCAAAAGCATCATGGCCGAAGGTGCAGGGTACAACCTGTGCACAACTACAACTCCTATCAGGATGGGAGAGACACAGAGTGGACATGTTATTAGATGGCGGTAAACACATGTGGTAGTGTATATGGCGGTATACACGTTATTATATGGTGGTAATGCACGTTATAATATGGCGGTAATACACGTTATAATATGGCGCTATACACATTATGTGGTAGTGTATATGGCAGTACACATTATATGGCAGTATACACATTGGGGGAGATTTATCAAAGGGTGTAAAATTTAGACTGGTGCAAACTGCCAACAGCAACCAATCACAGCTCAGCTTTCCTTTCAGCACTGCCTAAAGCTGAGCTGTGATTGGTTGCTGTGGGTAGTTTGCACCAGTCTAAATTTTACACCCTTTGATAAATCTCCCCCATTATGTGGTAGTGTATATGGTGGTATACACATTATTATATGGCGGTAATACATGTTATGTGGCGGTAATACACGTTATTAGGTGGTAGTGTACATAGCGGTATACATGTTGTTATATGGCGGTAATACACGTTATTAGATGGCGGTATACACGTTATTCCAGGCCTCTGGATGCAGGCAGCACATTCTTGCGCAGGGTTCGCCACTGCCCCGGGCCCCACAATCCATAATAATGTTCTTTATCAGACACCAATATACCGGGATGGATTTTCTTCCCCTCGGGCTTCGATTTCACTTTTATTCCAGGACGTTCCTCTGCCTTGTCCCATAATCCTCCTCACCTGTGGCCGCAGACCGTCAGACCGGACAGACCGGTTCTGTAGAGTCCTGCAGCTCCTTCTCCTCCATCTGCATCACAAACACCAACACAAAGGGACGGATGCCCAGAAGTGACACAGAAACCATGCAAATGAGCCATTGTATCCAATCCTGTCCTGTTGGATACAGTCTGCTGAGTTGTTGTATCTAATCTGATCATGGGTGATACCAATGAGCCACTGTTTCAAAGCTTATCATATGTGGTAGGGCCTGTGAAGCTGATGTATCTAATCTTATCATATGTGATACAGTCTACTAGGTTATTGTATCTAATGCTTTCATGTGTGACACTTTCTGTTCAGTTGATGTATCTAAACTGATCATGTGTGATACTGTCTGCTGCATTGGTGTATCTAAGCTTACCAAGTGAGATCCTGTCTATTGAGTTGGTGTATCTAAGCTTGGTATTTATAATGTGTGTAGGTGCCGGTGAAGGGTGGGCATGTGTGTGATGTGACACCACCAGCCCCCACATGAGCCTGGGCAGAGCTTAGATACAGCGGGTTGTATGTAAGGTCTGTGATCAGTTCCTGGCTGTGTGTGACATGTTCCCTGCTGCTGGCGGCTGATAAGAGAGAAACCAGACGAGAGGGGGAGGGGGACAAAGCACAATACTCACCAATACAGATAAGAGGACAATGGCCGCCCCCAGGACACTATACACACACAATAAACACCGTACACAATGTACAATACACATCATATACAATACACAGTACAGCCAATACACTACACATATGCTCAATGTCAGGTAGAGGAGACCACACGTCCGGGTCACATCCACGTCCTGTACAGTGTGCCTCACCCTCCATCAGGACAGTGTCTCTGGTTATGGCCGCCCTATAGGCCCCGGGGCTGCAGTGATGATGGGCGGCTCTCACCATCCTGCAGAGAGGGCCACAGTATGACCAGTCACATAACTGCAGCCGCGTATCAGCTATGGGGTAGCTACATATATAGGGCAGCTACATGGATGGGGCTGCTACAGCTGTAGTCGCCGCTGGTTGCAGGTGCTGGCTATACATGTAGTTGTCACATTGTGGTGACCCTCGGTGTGAGGGACAGCCGACGGTAAAGCGTGACGCCAGTTCTGTGGTGGTTGGCCGGGATATAGCCGGGCCCAGTGATGTTATGTTGTGACGCCAGTGCCGGTTGGGCACATGGGTATGGCGGCACACCTGCTTTTATTTTAAAGGGCCGGTTATACCTTGTTCCCCTGTGGGCAGTGACCTGCCGGCTTGTTGCAGGGTCCCTTGAGCTGTTGTCACGGTGGTCCGGAGTGGTGTAGTGACGCACCCAGACTATTGGCACTGCCACCCACAAAAAGGGGAAATGACCCAAGGAGTGTGTGTGTACTGTGTCAGTGCTTGACGAGGAATCACAAAGTGTCTCTATCGTAAATAAAATCTGTTTGACTCCAAGAATACTTATGTGCAGCAGATCATACAGCTTTGCCTTGATATAATACTTAATAAGGCACTTGATAGTTCAGGGTCCAGATCTGTAGTGAGAGTATAGAGAGTCGTACACGCGTGCTGAGAGGTATATAGAAGAATCAGAAGAGTAGAGAGTAGGAGGTTGTCAGAGTCCCAACCCAAGTAGTACTGTGCTTTGCTGGGATGTTTGAGGTAGAAATAGAAGAATACTTGAGAAGAGAGAGAATACTTGTGCCTGTGCTTTGACTATTTTGGTCTTCGCACCACCTATTGCCCTACCAGTGTTGAGGGACCTGTCCTAGTCCTCTCGTCCTTTCTAGTGAAAAGCTTAAAGCGACTCTGTACCCACAATCTGTCCCCCCAAACCGCTTGTACCTTCGGATAGCTGCTTTTAATCCAAAATCTGTCCTGGGGTCCATGCGGCAGGTGATGCAGTTATTGTCCTAAAGAAACAACTTTTAAAATTGCAGCCCAATGGGTGTGGCTTAGAATATCTTTACACTATATGTATATGTGTATATATATATAAAACTTTGCACTGTCCCTTTTTCCCACCCTCTTCATCATTAGGAATGCCACTGAAACATTTTCTCTTGTCTGAACATTACACAGGTGCCTTAACAATCCAGCTGATGTGCCGGGCTGACACAGCTGATGAATAGGAGGCAATCTGCCTGGAGCATTCCTAATGGTGAGGAGGGATAGAGAAGGTGTGCCAGCCTAATGCATACACAATCTACGCCACGGACATTGGGCACAGGGCTGCCAGTTTAAGAGTTGTTTTCTAGGACAACTGCATCACCTGCCGAACGGACCCCCAGGACAGATCTTGGATTAATAGCAGCTATCCGAATGTACAAGTGGTTTGGGGGGTCAGATTTTGGGTACAGAGTCGCTTTAACACTTCATAGTGTTGAGTGGAGTTACTTGAGGAGGAGGAGTGGTAGACTGCACACTGAGACTGGGGACCTGGTAGAGACCGTTGTAGAGAGCGTTCTGGCTTGTGTCCTTCCTCTACAGCAGTGCTTCCCAACCTTTTCCACCTCGGGGCACCCCTTGGGAAAAAAAATTACCTCGGGGCACCCCTACTAAATAATGTTCTACAAAATAGGAAAACTGTCATACAGTGACTCACCGGTGATGTATTCTTGGATCTGAGGCGTCACTTTCCCTTTTCCTCTTCATCCGGCCCAGTCCTCCATGATGATTTCTTCCAGATACGTTTCATCCCCTCAGAACCTGCGAGACAAACAATTTAGGCTCCGCACATTTCTAGCAACTTCCTTTCCTTTCTCCCTCCTGTAGGCTCCCAAAGTAACTGCCCTGTGTGGGATGCCCCCTGTATGTAGGGTCCCCTGCTGTGCCCCCTGTATGTAGGATTATCTGCTGTGCCCCCAGAGGTGCTCCCATGAACTAATAATGCCCCCAGAGGTGCCCCCATGTGATAATGGTGCCCCCCATATACTAATAATGCCCCCAGAGGTGCCCCCATATACTAATAATGCTCCCAGAGGTGCCCCCCATGAGCTTATAATGCCCCCAGAGGTGCCCCCATGAACTAATAATGCCCCCATGAGCTAATAATGCCCACAGAGGTGCCCCCAGAGGTGCTCCCATGAACTAATAATGCCCCCAGAGGTGCCCCCATATACTAATAGTGCCCCCAGAGCTGCCCCCATATACTAATAAAGCCCCCAGAGGTGCCCCAATGAGCTAATAATGCCCCCAGAGGTGCCCCCATGAACTAATAATGCCCCCAGAGGTGCCCCCATGAGCTAATAATGCCCCCAGAGGTGCCCCCATGAGCTAATAATGCCCCCAGAGGTGCCCCCATGAACTAATAATGCCCCCAGAGGTGCCCCAATGAGCTAATAATGACCCCAGAGGTTGCCCCATGAGCTAATAATGCCCCCAGAGGTGCCCCCATATACTAATAATGCCCCCAGAGGTTCCCCCATGAGCTAATAATGCCCCCAGTGGTGGCCCCCATGAACTAATAATGCCCCCTGCTGTGCCCCCATATACTAATAATGCCCCCCATGAACTAATAATGCCCCCTGCTGTGCCCCCATATACTAATAATGCCCCCTGCTGTGCCCCCATATACTAATAATGCCCCCAGAGGTGCCCCCATGAACTAATAATGCCCCCAGAGGTGCCCCATGAACTAATAATGCCCCCAGAGGTGGCCCCATGAACTAATAATGCCCCCAGAGGTGGCCCCATGAACTAATAATGCCCCCAGAGGTGGCCCCCATATACTAATAATGCCCCCAGAGGTGCCCCCATATACTAATAATGCCCCCTGCTGTGCCCCCATATACTAATAATGCCCCCAGAGGTGCCCCCATATACTAATAATGCCCCCAGAGGTGCCCCCATGAGCTAATAATGCCCCCAGAGGTGCCCCCCATGAACTAATAATGCCCCCAGAGGTGCCCCCCATGAACTAATAATGCCCCAGAGGTGGCCCCCATATACTAATAATGCCCCCAGAGGTGGCCCCCATATACTAATAATGCCCCAGAGGTGGCCCCCATATACTAATAATGCCCCCAGAGGTGGCCCCCATATACTAATAATGCCCCCAGCGATGGCCCCCATATACTAATAATGCCCCCAGAGGTGGCTCCCCATATACTAATAATGCCCCCAGAGGTGCCCCCCATTAACTAATAATGCCCCTTGCTCTGCCCCTAAAAAAACAAACATTGCTCCTACATTATGCTCACTGTGCGGGCGGAACATCAAAGTGATCTGTGCATCCCGAGAAGCTGCGCGGCCGCAGCTTCTCGGGATGCTTAAAGTGACAGCGCACATTTCCCACTGGGATCCCGCGGCACCCCTGGTGGGTTCTCCTGGCACCCCGGTTGGGAAACGCATAGAAGATCCAACAACAGCAGTCTGTTACCATGGAGACACAAAACCATAGGACATGGGTCTCCAAACTGCGGCCCTCCAGCTGTTGCAATGCTACATTTCCCATCACGCCTGGACAGCCAAGTCCAAAGCTTTAGCTGTCGGGGCATGATGGGAATTTTGGTTTTGCACCAGCTGGAGGGCCGCAGTCTGGAGACCCATGCCATAGGAGATATAGAAGATCCAACAACAGCAGTTTAAGAAGACATAAAGGGTCCAACAACAGCAATTTGTTACTTTAGAGACAACATAGAAGATTTTTTAATTTATGTCGGAAGCAGGAACATTAGCCTGCTGCTCCGATCCCACAGAAAGGCTGCTGTAGAGCAAACTGCTGCAAAACTTCCTGCTGACTATGATAGAAAAGAACATAGGACATGTATGGGGCCCCCGCAGATCACACAGGACATGTATGGGGCCCCGCAGATCACACAGGATATGTATGGGGCCCCGCAGAGATGAAGGGACACGTATAGGGCCCCGCAGATCACACAGGACATGTATGGGGCCCCGCAGATCACACAGGACATGTATGGGGCCCCGCAGATCACACAGGACATGTATGGGGCCCCGCAGATCACACAGGACATGTATGGGGCCCCGCAGATCACACAGGACATGTATGGGGCCCCGCAGATCACACAGGGCATGTATGGGGCCCCGCAGATCACACAGGACATGTATGGGGCCCCGCAGATCACACAGGGCATGTATGGGGCCCCGCAGATCACACAGGGCATGTATGGGGCCCCGCAGATCACACAGGGCATGTATGGGGCCCCGCAGATCACACAGGGCATGTATGGGGCCCCGCAGATCACACAGGACATGTATGGAGCCCCGCAGATCACACAGGACATGTATGGTGCCCGGGTGATAGCTAGAATGTCCGGGCAGCCTGTAGAGGATAGCAGCCGTCTGCTGCCGCTGCTCTTGTTCCACGGGGTGACGGCAGGAGGTCGCTGCGGTACCAGTCTTTTTTTTTCAACATGTTTGAAAAACAAGCGACGCAATGATCAGCCGGCATGAAGGATGTCAGCTGCCGCCCTCTATTCCCCGGGATATCGGCCGATAATCGTTCCGTGGAGTAGGGCCTTTAATGGTAAAGCCCATCAGTGTGTCTCTGCTGTCAGACCTTGTGCAGTGTTGGGGGCCCTTGGTGGGTCAGGCCCGGGCCCCAGGACTATGCCCGTCTGCACTCTTGCTCCCTGGCCGGGGGGTCCGCTGTTGCTGGGGGATGTCTTGAGGGGGGCTTGTAATATTTGCTCAGGACAAGGTCGATCTCTATTGACTCCTGAAGATTTCACAGTAAATGATTAGAAGGAGAAGAGTCCGGCGGGGACCGGTTCACTGACAAACACAGCACTGACTGTCTACATATAACAGATAATATATATAACCCCCCCCCCTCCCCCCCCCCCCCCCCCCCCCCCCCCCCGGGGTGAAATGGGCCGCGTCCTCCCCCAAGTATCAGGCCTGAACACCAGTCCTTATAATGGACACCCCTGCACCTTCCTGTCTCCATGACCTTTCAGTGTCCTTGATTTGCCAATTGCACAACTTTCTGTGGCCCCTGAGAGGTTATGGGGGTCATCTGTGAGGAGTCTGAAGCAGCTGACCCCCACTGACCGCCTCTGTAAATACTCTCAGCCTTCACTTCTTGTTTACTCGCCAAAGGCCGCAGGACAATGAGGTGTGCAAATAGCCGGGACTCCTCATACCATGTATAGTCACCACGACTGCAGCCCATGGGGACAGATGTGTGTGTCACTCACAGGCCGGGAATGATAACCCCCATGGTGGTATAATGATGGGGGGAGTGGTGGAGGACACCAGGATAACCCAGGGCAGTGCCCGGATATATCTTCCCCTGGTGACTGTGGGGTCCCAGAGCTGGACTCCTCCACTCGTCTGCAGGGCGTCTCTTACCTTTCTCCCTGCACTGTGGAGGTTTCCTCAATGAAAGACACAAACAGATACAACTGTCTGTGTTTAAGTAGCTTCCTTTCATAGTTAAAGGGGCACTCCAACAGGAAAAAAGGGGGCAGGGTATATACTGTACAGGGTGTATTATACAGGGGCAGGGTATATACCGTACAGGGTGTATTATACAGGGTATATACTGTACAGGGTGTATTATACAGGGGCAGGGTATATACCGTACAGAGTGTATTATACAGGGGCAGGGTATATACTGTACAGGGTGTATTATACAGGGGCAGGGTATATACCGTACAGGGTGTATTATACAGGGTATATACTGTACAGGGTGTATTATACAGGGGCAGGGTATATACCGTACAGGGTGTATTATACAGGGGGCAGGGTATATACTGTACAGGGTGTATTATACAGGGGGCAGGGTATATACTGTACAGGGTGAATTATACAGGGGCAGGGTATATACTGTACAGGGTGTATTATACAGGGTATATACTGTACAGGGTGTATTATACAGGGGCAGGGTATATACTGTACAGGGTGTATTATACAGGGGGCAGGGTATATACTGTACAGGGTGAATTATACAGGGGCAGGGTATATACTGTACAGGGTGTATTATACAGGGTATATACTGTACAGGGTGTATTATACAGGGGCAGGGTATATACTGTACAGGGTGTATTACAAAGGGGGCAGGGTATATACTGTACAGGGTGAATTATACAGGGGCAGGGTATATACCGTACAGGGTGTATTATACAGGGTATATACCGTACAGAGTGTATTATACAGGGGGCAGGGTATATACTGTACAGGGTGTATTATACAGGGGCAGGGTATATACTGTACAGGGTGTAATATACAGGGGCAGGGTATATACCGTACAGGGTGTAATATACAGGGGCAGGGTATATACCGTACAGGGTGTATTATACAGGGGCAGGGTATATACTGTACAGGGTGTATTATACAGGGGCAGGGTATATACCGTACAGGGTGTATTATACAGGGGCAGGGTATATACTGTACAGGGTGTAATTTACAGGGGGCAGGGTGTATTATACAGGGGCAGGGTATATACTGTACAGGGTGTATTATACAGGGGCAGGGTATATACTGTACAGGGTGAGGTTACACACTCGGCTCTGCTCTTCCTCTCTGACCCCTGGGGTAGGAGGGGCAGTAGTATTTCTGGTCATGTGACCTTTGCCCTGCTGGGCTCAGCACTGTGTAATCCTCCAGGAATGTGGATCCTATAGTCAGTGACTATACGAGTGCAGACGGCCCTGACCGTTGTTTGCTCACCCCCCCTTATAAACCTTCTCTTTATTGTGACGTCTCTTTTATTTGTTTTACAGCTCATCGGCTTTTATTGGTTGTTTTTTTTACGCTGCTTTTTAGTTAATAACAAACAAAGTGCAGTTAAACACAATGCGTGGAAATGGGATAAAGTGGGGAAGCTGCCGCATGACTACAACTCCCATCATGCTGAACAGCTGAAGATTCCCCATATCTACTACGGATGTATAATAATTCTGCCGTCACCACAGCCTGTGACGTCATATCCTGTAGTCATGTGACCACACTGTCCTATAACTCTTGCATCATCATGGAGGACTGGCGGCTGCAGGGGGATTACCACACGTCTGCATGTTTAGTAGAGTTCTATTCTCCGTGCCGCAGGTCACCTCTCCAGACATCCCCATGAAGGGAAAGTTTACCTGGGCACAGGTGTTCTGTAACTACAGGTCAGAGTGAAGGTCAGGGGCTTCACATGAGGCGGACACATCTGGTATACAAGACGGCCGCAGCAATTACCGTACGGGAGGAGTCACACAGCTGCTGCGGGAAATATGTGCTCCCAGGACAGAGCCCCACTATTATAGTCTGAGCCTCTCATCAGACAAACAGGTGGTCACTGTGCCAAATAGGGGACCACAGGGGTGGTGGGAGGCCGGAGAGCCCGACACTAGTGGCTACCGGCTCCAGGATGAGCCAGACCCTAGAGACTACCAGCTCCAGGACATGAAGGAAGAGCAGACACTAGAGGCTACAAGCTCCTGGACCTACAGGAAGAGCCTGACACTAGAGGGTACCAGCTCCTGGACCTACAGGCAGAGCCGACACCAGAGGCTACCAGCTCCTGGATCTACAGCTAGAGCCCGACACTAGAGGCTACCGGCTCAGGGATGAGCGAGACACTAGAGGCTTCCAGCTCCAGGACCTATAGGAAGAGCCCGACACTAGAGGCTACCAGCTCCTGGACCTACAGTTAGAGCCCGACACTAAAGGCTACCAGCTCCTGGACCTACAGGTAGAGCCTGACACTAGAGGCTACCAGCTCCTGGACCTGAAGAAAAAGCCCAACACTAGAGGCTACCAGCTCCTGGACCTACAGGAAGAACGCAACACTAGAGGCTACAAGGACCTAAAGACAGAACCCAACACTATAGACTACCAGGACCTAAAGAAAGAACCCAACACTAGAGGCTACCAGGACCTAAAGAAAGAACCCAACACTAGAGGCTACCAGGACCTAAAGAAAGAACCCAACACTAGAGGCTACCAGGACCTAAAGAAAGAACCCAACAACTAGAGGCTACCAGCTCCAGGACCTAAAGTAAGAACCCGACACTAGAGGCTACTAGCTCCAGAATCTGAAGGAAGGGCCCAACACTAGAGGCTACCAGCTCCAGGACCTAAAGGAAGAGCAGACACTAGAGGCTACCAGCTCCAGGACCTAAAGGAAGAACCCAACACTAGAGGCTACCAGCTCCAGGACCTAAAGGAAGAGCCGACACTAGAGGCTACCAGCTCCAGGACCTACAGGCAGAGCCGACACTAGAGGCTACCAGCTCCTGGACCTACAGGCAGAGCCCGACATTAGGGGCTACCAAGCTCCTGGACCTACAGGCAGAGCCGACACCAGAGGCTACCAAGCTCCTGGACCTACAGGCAGAGCCGACACCAGAGGCTACCAGCTCCTGGACCTGAAGAAAGAGTCCGACACTAGAGGCTACCAGCTCCAGGAGCTACAAGAAGAACCTAACACTAGAGGCTACCAGGACCTAAAGAAAGAACCCAATACTAGAAGCTACCAGGACCTAAAAAAAGAACCCAACACTAGAGGCTACCAGCTCCAGGACCTAAAGGAAGAACCTGACACTAGAGGCTACCAGCTCCAGAATCTGAAGGAAGGGCCCAACGCTAGAAGCTACCAGCTCCGGGACCTAAAGGAAGAACCCAACACTAGAGGTTACCAGCTCCAGGACCCAAAGGAAGAACCAGACACTAGAGGCTACCAGCTCCAGAATCTGAAGGAAGGGCCCAACACTAGAGTCTACCGGCTCCAGGACCTACCGGAATAACCGGACACTAGAGGTTACCAGCTCCAGGACCTGTAAGAAGAGCCCGACACTAGAGGCTACCAGCTCCAGGACCTAAAGAAGAACCAAACACTAGAGGCTTCTAGCTCCAGGACCTAAAGAAAGAGCCCAACACTGGAGGCTGCCAGCTCCAGGAGCTAAAGCCAGATCTTCTACCGGGAAGGAAAAACTAAGCCAAGGAAGGTCTCCAGTCAAGGAAACCACCGGCAGTATTTTTGCATATTTGATTTCCCAGGGGGCAATGTTCCTGCATTCACTGATGTTGAGAAACATGTGATGGTGTCTCCGCAGTGTATTGGTTGATCTCCCTGAGGTCCACCATCATTCTTTTGCATGCACTTACTTGGCTTCGCTCCCACTAGCCAGAATCCTGCTCCTCACTGATGAGGGGCAAATACCCCAAAACAGCTGTCTGTGGAAGGTTGCCTTGCTTGGTTGGTTTTCTTGACCGAAGCACCCGTCGCTGCCCATCTTGGTTTTTTCTTCCCGGTAGAAGGTCCGGATAGCCATTACACAGACAGCTGACGGCACCAAAATGCATTATGGGAAGACGACAAGATGGCGAAGCCAATGTGATGGGCAATGTTCTGATGGAGACCTTATGTCCTGGCATCATGTGAAAGTTACTGTGACACCAACCACCCACCTACCCATTGTACACAGCAAGCCCGTCCCCCCCCCCCCCTTCATGGCAGCAGGACCCCCTAATGGCAGGATAATGCCTCGGGGGGGGCCACACTGCAGACATTGTTCAGGAAGAGATCAAGATGGTGACTGGTCCTCCAAATCCCCAGATCAGCCTGGCCGATCATCTGTGGGATCCATGGAGGCCGCTCCTCACTCCTGAACCCAACAGAGTATTGCAGCTGTACATACACCAGACCGGACACCGGCCCTTTCCATTAACCATTTATTCCCCATCCGTCACACAAAACACGACCATGGGATGAAGAGTCTAAAAAAAGCAAAAGGTTTATTGCATCGTTGTACAAATAAAATCAGTGCTTATAAATAAAGGGGAAGCGCCTCCCCTCCGCCCCACCCATCATCGTGACCAAATGTTGTGGACAAAAGAAAAATAGATATATATCTATGTACATAAAGAAACCATCCCAAACTGCAGAAGCAAAGGCTTTATTGTTTTAGGCTGTGTTATTTCATACATTCTGGGGCCCCTGCGGAGCGGGGCCCGTGCAGGTCGCTGCATTATGTCACAATGATACATTGTTACCAATAAGAGGATCCTTTGTCTCATTCTCCAATCCAGAGAATATAAATGGAAGAACTGACCTGTATTGTTGTCTCTTAAAGGGGCGGTACACTGGATAATGATGCAGTTGTTACATTTCCGTTTTATGACATCATCAAGGGAGATTACTATGATGTCATAGTGAACGGACGCTGATTAACCTCCTTTTTGAATGGAAATTGTAAGCAGACCGTAGACATGCAGATCAGTAATCTTCAGCCTATCCGGACATCCTGGGAGATGTAGTTCTGCAACAACCTCAGATCTATCAAAGAAGTATTAACCTGGAAATATCAATTCACCAAACGTTGGCGAAACGTGAACCCCTTCTTCTATCAGAGATCGGGACTCCTGCCATACAATGACCTGCTGGACGCCTCTTCCAGTCGGCGACTAATTCATATTTCCTATAACGGTAATATACGCAGGCTCTGTGCGGTCCCTTTAATACTGGGGGATGGGAGGGGGGATTCTTGTACTTAATTTGCGCCAAAGATAAAATAGTATTAACAATTTTGCCATTAACAATCTCTATTTACAAATAGTACAGGGTGGCCGGAGCGCTGCGGCAGAGATGACGTCACCTCCTCCGATGGGGGCGCAGTACTGAAATGTATCCGGATTATCATCACTGACCCCGGGAAATGTTCACATAACGTCCTGATATATAGAAGGTGCCTACATCCTGTCCAGATCCCCAATCGTGGAGTCTATAACGGTGGAGAAGTAATACAGTACAAGATGGCGGCTGGGAGGAGTTACTCATCCATCCCGGGAGATTCCCCCTGCTGTATCCGGGAGGCTATCCTGATCGCTTCTTCCAAGGATTGCTGCTCGCCAAGCTGAGAGGATACAAAGTCATACGAGTCATATAAAACACATGATACAAGCCCCTCCCATCGGGTAGACCACGCCCCCTTACCGTCACTGCGATCTGCGTCCCGTTGGATGTGGCCAGCAGCGTGACCGGCCGTGTCTCTGTGGTGACCAGATGGTGACTGTGCTGCTGTTGCCCCATCTCTGCGGCGGCCGCGTGGAACGCTGACAGGTCCTGCGCCACTATAGCCACCTGTGATGGGGGAAACGCAGCGGTGAGAGAGACCTCTCCTAGTGTTACAGGACGCAAAACAACGGCGGCCATTATAATTACAGCCAGTTGGTGGAAAAGATTCTCGTCAGTCGTCGACTAAATCCTCATCATCCCTTTATCTCTTCCCACTTACGTGTTGGGTGCCGTCCTGCGAAATAAGAGCCAACTGCTGCCCGGACTGCGTGACCGCTGCCGGAATACCGTCCTCCCCTTCTACTCCAGTGACGTATGTGATCTGAGAGCCCTTCAGGACGTCTTCAGCTACAAGGAACCAACAACACATCATTAACCTCAACAGTCCCGTACCCAGAGCTGCACTCACTATTCTGCTGGTGGGGTCACTGTGTACATACATTACTGATCCTGAGTTACATCCTGTATTATACTCCAGAGCTGCACTCACTATTCTGCTGGTGGGGTCACTGTGTACATACATTACATTACTGATCCTGAGTTACATCCTGTATTATACTCCAGAGCTGCACTCACTATTCTGCTGGTGGGGTCACTATGTACATACATTACTGATCTTGAGTTACCTCCTGTATTATACTCCAGAGCTGCACTCTCTATTCTGCTGGTGGGATCACTGTGTACATACATTACTGATCCTGAGTTACATCCTGTATTATACTCCAGAGCTGCACTCGCTATTCTGCTGTTGGGGTCACTGTGTACATACATTACTGATCCTGAGTTACATCCTGTATTATACTTCAGAGCTGCGCTCACTATTCTGCTGGTAAGGTCACTGTATTATACTCCAGCACCCCCTTTTCTGTGTGTGAGTTCAGGTTGATATATAACAGTCTGGAGACTTCTCTTCACAATCACAGAGGAGGAGACCAGCGTAGGGTTAATCATTGACCCCCGGTGTATAATAAACCCTGCTGCACTCGCTCTCTGCTATAACGGCTGACAGTGCGGCGGCGGCGGCTCTTCTGGCAGGGACACAATGGAGCTGTGTGTACACAGTGAGGTCACCATCAATCATTCACTGGCGGAGTGATAAGGGTCGGTGGCGGCGGCTCCACCACTGTACAGCGCCACCTGCGGATGTAACAGTTATAATGCTGCAGTGCAGAGTCACCGGCCTGCAGTCTGCACCACTGACACATGCGCCCCCCCCCCCGACCATCTAACGTCCCCACACTGTTACCTTATCACGCTGCCAGTTGTTGGATTGGCGCGGTTAGATTTGGCTATGGCAGCCGTTACCGCAGACAATGGGAGTGGGCAGAATGCTGGATTGTGGGCAGCTGTTCCAGATCAGTGGTTGTGAGGGGCCGCCGCCCACCCTGACTCCGTGCCCGGCTTCTATCTGGCACCGGCCCAAACCTCTGCGGCTCACCAGGTGTCCGGGCAGGTCTGCACTAATAAACGGTGATCCAGGTATCACAGCTGGGGGGAGAGGTCACCGGCAGCAGCGCCCAGTGCCAGGAGGGGCGGCGCCGTCAGTCATAGAGCTGTCATTAACGCTCCATCACCTTATACAGCCTATGTGCCCACTATCCTCTGCTTGCTGCCAATGAACTGGAACTACAGAAGGAAACCTTTAAGGGATTGATCACCAGATTTTATTTTTTCTTTCTAATCAACTGGTGCCAGAGGTTTGTAATTTACTTCTATTATAAAATCTCCAGTCTTCCAGTACTTATAAGCTGCTGTATGTCCTGCAGGAAGTGGTGTATTCTTTCCAGTCTGACACAGTGCTCTCTGCTGCCACCTCAGTCCATGTCAAATCCCCATAGAAAACCGCTCCTGTTCTGGACAATTCCTGACATGGACAGTGGTGGCAGCAGAGAGCACTGTGTCAGACTGGAGAGAATACACCACTTCCTGCAGGACACTCAGCAGTTGATAAGTACTAAAAGACTGGAGAGAATACAGCACTTCCTGCAGGACATACAGCAGCTGATAAGTACCGGAAGATTGGAGAGAATACACCACTTTCTGCAGGACATACAGCAGCTGATAAGTACTGGAAGACTGGAGATTTTATAATAGAAGTAAATTACAAATCTCTGGCACTGGTTGATTTGAAAGAAAAAAAATTTTTGGGTGAACAATCCCTTTAACCTGATGTCTCCTCAGTATCTGTATCTAAGCAATGCTCTGTGAGCTCTCCTGCACTGATATATATTTATAATCTCTGGCCAGGGCAGCAGGCGGGGACTCACGCGGCTGCGGGACGTAGAAGCCCTCCTGGTCCTCCTCGATGGGCTCGGTGTCGTTGTGCGCCGTCCTCTTGTGCATGGCGAGCGTGGAGATCTGCTTGTACGTCTTCCCGCAGTGGTTACAGTTGTACGGCTTGGAGTGAGTGTGAACCACGTGATGTTTATACAGGCTGGAATATTCTGTGAATCGCTTATCGCATCCCGGGACCGTACACACGTATGGCTTCTCTCCTGACCAGAGACAGAAACAGGTGTTATAGAGGAGAGGCTGATATCATCTTATTACAGTACAGCAGTGATATAAGAGGAGAGGCTGATATCTTATTACAGTACAGCAGTGATATAAGAGGAGAGGCTGATATCTTATTAAAGTACAGCAGTGATATAAGAGGAGAGGCTGATATCATCTTATTACAGTACAGCAGTGATATAAGAGGAGAGGCTGATATCTTATTACAGTACAGCAGTGATATAAGAGGAGAGGCTGATATCTTATTACAGTACAGCAGTGATATAAGAGGAGAGGCTGATATCATCTTATTACAGTACAGCAGTGATATAAGAGGAGAGGCTGATATCTTATTACAGTACAGCAGTGATATAAGAGGAGAGGCTGATATCATATTACAGTACAGCAGTGATATAAGAGGAGAGGCTACTATCATCTTATTACAGTACAGCAGTGATATAAGAGGAGAGGCTGATACCTTATTACAGTACAGCAGTGATATAAGAGGAGAGGCTGATATCTTATTACAGTACAGCAGTGATATAAGAGGAGAGGCTGATATCATCTTATTACAGTACAGCAGTGATATAAGAGGAGAGGCTGATATCATCTTATTACAGTACAGCAGTGATATAAGAGGAGAGGCTGATATCATCTTATTACAGTACAGCAGTGATATAAGAGGAGAGGCTGATATCATCTTATTACAGTACAGCAGTGATATAAGAGGAGAGGCTGATATCATCTTATTACAGTACAGCAGTGATATAAGAGGAGAGGCTGATATCATCTTATTACAGTACAGCAGTGATATAAGAGGAGAGGCTGATATCACCTTATTACAGTACAGTCCGTGATATAAGAGGAGAGGCTGATATCATCTTATTACCGTACAGCAGTGATATAAGAGGAGAGGCTGATATCTTATTACAGTACAGCAGTAATATAAGAGGAGAAGCTGATACCTTATTACAGTACAGCAGTGATATAAGAGGAGAGGCTGATATCTTATTACAGTACAGCAGTGATATAAGAGGAGAGGCTGATATCTTATTACAGTACAGCAGTGATATAAGAGGAGAGGCTGATATCTTATTACAGTACAGCAGTGATATAAGAGGAGAGGCTGATATCATCTTATTACAGTACAGCAGTGATATAAGAGGAGAGGCTGATATCATCTTATTACAGTACAGCAGTGATATAAGAGGAGAGGCTGATATCATCTTATTACAGTACAGCAGTGATATAAGAGGAGAGGCTGATATCATCTTATTACAGTACAGCAGTGATATAAGGAGAGGCTGATACCTTATTACAGTACAGCAATGATATAAGAGGAGAGGCCGATATCTTATTACAGTACAGCAGTGATATAAGAGGAGGGGCTGATATAATCTTATTACAGTACAGCAGTGATATAAGAGGAGAGGCTGATATCTTATTACAGTACAGCAGTGATATAAGAGGAGAGGCTTATATCTTATTACCGTACAGCAGTGATATAAGAGGAGAGGCTGATATCTTATTACAGTACAGCAGTGATATAAGAGGAGAGGCTGATATCTTATTACAGTACAGCAGTGATATAAGAGGAGAGGCTACTATCATCTTATTACAGTACAGCAGTGATATAAGAGGAGAGGCTGATATCATCTTATTACAGTACAGCAGTGATATAAGAGGAGAGGCTGATATCTTATTACAGTACAGCAGTGATATAAGAGGAGAGGCTGATATCATCTTATTACAGTACAGCAGTGATATAAGAGGAGAGGCTGATATCTTATTACAGTACAGCAGTGATATAAGAGGAGAGGCTGATATCTTATTACAGTACAGCAGTGATATAAGAGGAGAGGCTGATATCATCTTATTACAGTACAGCAGTGATATAAGAGGAGAGGCTGATACCATCTTATTACAGTACAGCAGTGATATAAGAGGAGAAGCTGATACCTTATTACAGTACAGCAGTGATATAAGAGGAGAAGCTGATCCCTTATTACAGTACAGCAGTGATATAAGAGGAGAGGCTGATATCATCTTATTACAGTACAGCAGTGATATAAGAGGAGAGGCTGATATCTTATTACAGTACAGCAGTGATATAAGAGGAGAGGCTGATATCTTATTACAGTACAGCAGTGATATAAGAGGAGAGGCTGATACCTTATTACAGTACAGCAGTGATATAAGAGGAGAGGCTGATATCTTATTACAGTACAGCAGTGATATAAGAGGAGAGGCTGATATCTTATTAAAGTACAGCAGTGATATAAGAGGAGAGGCTGATATCATCTTATTACAGTACAGCAGTGATATAAGAGGAGAGGCTGATATCATCTTATTACAGTACAGCAGTGATATAAGAGGAGAGGCTGATATCTTATTACAGTACAGCAGTGATATAAGAGGAGAGGCTGATATCTTATTACAGTACAGCAGTGATATAAGAGGAGAGGCTGATATCATCTTATTACAGTACAGCAGTGATATAAGAGGAGAGGCTAATATCATCTTATTACAGTACAGCAGTGATATGAGGAGGGTCAGGTCTTTGGCCCTGGTGGTAGCTCAGAGTATGTGGACGTCACATGTTCCCCCTATGCTCGGGGTGTATTGTGGCTGACATATACCATGGTGTACTACTGACCGCTCATTGGGATTACAGTATCGGCACCGTCAGTGATTACGATACTGAGGACCATGACTGTGTGGTCACTGGCTGACTATATTGATGCATTACACACGGTATATGTCAGCTGGTGTGCACACAGCCCTATGGCTCTCAGTCTCCAGCACAGGTGACACAACCAGCAAGCGGTGGTACCTGTGTGTATCCGTACGTGGTTCTTATAATTGGTGGCGCTGGCGAACGCTCTGCCGCAGCCGGACTCTGAACAGTAATAAGGCCGCTCCCCGGTGTGAGTGCGGATGTGAACTTTCCGGATGTTGGACGTGGTGAACGACCTTCCACAGCCCTCGAAGGGACACTTGAACGGCCGCTCTCCTGCAGGTGAAGATCGAGAATAATTAAAAAAATGACAAATTCTTCATTACAAGACTACACTGACTACCGTCCTGCTGACAGGATCATCACAGCACTGCCCCCTGCTGGTCACACACTCTGCTGACACATACAACACACCAACACATGCAGCCTGGGCTCTTATGCAGATCAACCAGTGACAAAATAATAATGAGGTGAGTGGTGACAGCAGGAGAGGGTGAGTATATTAGTGAGGTGAGTGGTAACAGCAGGAGAGGGTGAGTATATTAGTGAGGTGAGTGGTGACAGCAGGAGAGGGTGAGTATATTAGTGAGGTGAGTGGTGACAGCAGGAGAGGGTGAGTATATTAGTGAGGTGAGTGGTAACAGCAGGAGAGGGTGAGTATATTAGTGAGGTGAGTGGTGACAGCAGGAGAGGGTGAGTATATTAGTGAGGTGAGTGGTGACAGCAGGAGAGGGTGAGTATATTAGTGAGGTGAGTGGTGACAGCAGGAGAGGGTGAGTATATTAGTGAGTGGTGACAGCAGGAGAGGGTGAGTATATTAGTGAGTGGTGATGGCAGGAGAGGGTGAGTATATTAGTGAGGTGAGTGGTGACAGCAGGAGAGGGTGAGTATATTAGTGAGGTGAGTGGTAACAGCAGGAGAGGGTGAGTATATTAGTGAGTGGTGATGGCAGGAGAGGGTGAGTATATTAGTGAGGTGAGTGGTGACAGCAGGAGAGGGTGAGTATATTAGTGAGGTGAGTGGTGACAGCAGGAGAGGGAGAGTATAATAGTGAGGTGAGTGGTGACAGCAGGAGAGGGTGAGTATATTAGTGAGGTGAGTGGTGACAGCAGGAGAGGGTGAGTATATTAGTGAGTGGTGACAGCAGGAGAGGGAGAGTATAATAGTGAGGTGAGTGGTGACAGCAGGAGAGAGTGAGTATATTAGTGAGGTGAGTGGTGACAGCAGGAGAGGGAGAGTATAATAGTGAGGTGAGTGGTGACAGCAGGAGAGGGTGAGTATATTAGTGAGTGGTGATGGCAGGAGAGGGTGAGTATATTAGTGAGGTGAGTGGTGATGGCAGGAGAGGGTGAGTATATTAGTGAGGTGAGTGGTGACAGCAGGAGAGGGTGAGTATATTAGTGAGGTGAGTGGTGACAGCAGGAGAGGGTGAGTATAATAGTAAAGTGAGTGGTGACAGCAGGAGAGGGTGAGTATATTAGTGAGGTGAGTGGTGATGGCAGGAGAGGGTGAGTATATTAGTGAGGTGAGTGGTGATGGCAGGGGAGGGTGAGTATAATAGTGAGGTGAGTGGTGACAGCAGGAGAGGGTGAGTAAATTAGTGAGGTGAGTGGTGACAGCAGGAGAGGGTGAGTATATTAGTGAGTGGTGACAGCAGGAGAGGGTGAGTATAATAGTGAGGGGAGTGGTGACAGCAGGAGAGGGTGAGTATAATAGTGAGGTGAGTGGTGACAGCAGGAGAGGGTGAGTATATTAGTGAGGTGAGTGGTGACAGCAGGAGAGGGTGAGTATATTAGTGAGGTGAGTGGTGACAGCAGGAGAGGGTGAGTATATTAGTGAGGTGAGTGGTGACAGCAGGAGAGGGTGAGTATATTAGTGAGGTGAGTGGTAACAGCAGGAGAGGGTGAGTATATTAGTGAGGTGAGTGGTAACAGCAGGAGAGGGTGAGTATATTAGTGAGTGGTGACAGCAGGAGAGGGTGAGTATATTAGTGAGGTGAGTGGTGACGGCAGGAGAGGGCGAGTATATTAGTGAGTGGTGACAGCAGGAGAGGGTGAGTATATTAGTGAGGTGAGTGGTAACAGCAGGAGAGGGTGAGTATATTAGTGAGGTGAGTGGTGACGGCAGGAGAGGGTGAGTATATTAGTGAGGTGAGTGGTGATGGCAGGAGAGGGTGAGTATATTAGTGAGGTGAGTGGTGACAGCAGGAGAGGGTGAGTATATTAGTGAGTGGTGACAGCAGGAGAGGGTGAGTATATTAGTGAGGTGAGTGGTGACAGCAGGAGAGGGTGAGTATATTAGTGAGGTGAGTGGTGACAGCAGGAGAGGGTGAGTATATTAGTGAGGTGAGTGGTGATGGCAGGAGAGGGTGAGTATATTAGTGAGGTGAGTGGTGACAGCAGGAGAGGGTGAGTATATTAGTGAGGTGAGTGGTGACAGCAGGAGAGGGAGAGTATAATAGTGAGGTGAGTGGTGACAGCAGGAGAGGGTGAGTATATTAGTGAGTGGGAGTGGTGATGGCAGGAGAGGGTGAGTATATTAGTGAGGTGAGTGGTGACAGCAGGAGAGGGTGAGTATATTAGTGAGGTGAGTGGTGACGGCAGGAGAGGGAGAGTATATTAGTGAGTGGTGACAGCAGGAGAGGGTGAGTATAATAGTGAGGTGAGTGGTGATGGCAGGAGAGGGTGAGTATATTAGTGAGGTGAGTGGTGACAGCAGGAGAGGGTGAGTATATTAGTGAGGTGAGTGGTGACGGCAGGAGAGGGTGAGTATATTAGTGAGTGGTGACAGCAGGAGAGGGTGAGTATATTAGTGAGGTGAGTGGTAACAGCAGGAGAGGGTGAGTATATTAGTGAGTGGTGACAGCAGGAGAGGGTGAGTATATTAGTGAGGTGAGTGGTGACAGCAGGAGAGGGTGAGTATATTAGTGAGGTGAGTGGTGACAGCAGGAGAGGGTGAGTATATTAGTGAGGTGAGTGGTGACAGCAGGAGAGGGTGAGTATAATAGTGAGGTGAGTGGTGACAGCAGGAGAGGGTGAGTATATTAGTGAGGTGAGTAGTGACAGCAGGAGAGGGAGAGTATAATAGTGAGGTGAGTGGTGACAGCAGGAGAGGGTGAGTATATTAGTGAGTGGTGATGGCAGGAGAGGGTGAGTATATTAGTGAGGTGAGTGGTGACAGCAGGAGAGGGTGAGTATATTAGTGAGTGGTGACAGCAGGAGAGGGTGAGTATATTAGTGAGGTGAGTGGTGACGGCAGGAGAGGGTGAGTATATTAGTGAGGTGAGTGGTGACGGCAGGAGAGGGTGAGTATATTAGTGAGTGGTGACAGCAGGAGAGGGTGAGTATATTAGTGAGGTGAGTGGTGACGGCAAGAGAGGGTGAGTATATTAGTGAGGTGAGTGGTGACGGCAGGAGAGGGTGAGTATATTAGTGAGGTGAGTGGTGACAGCAGGAGAGGGTGAGTATATTAGTGAGGTGAGTGGTGATGGCAGGAGAGGGTGAGTATATTAGTGAGGTGAGTGGTGACAGCAGGAGAGGGTGAGTATATTAGTGAGGTGAGTGGTGATGGCAGGAGAGGGTGAGTATATTAGTGAGGTGAGTGGTGATGGCAGGAGAGGGTGAGTATATTAGTGAGTGGTGACAGCAGGAGAGGGTGAGTATATTAGTGAGGTGAGTGGTGACGGCAGGAGAGGGTGAGTATATTAGTGAGGTGAGTGGTGATGGCAGGAGAGGGTGAGTATATTAGTGAGGTGAGTGGTGATGGCAGGAGAGGGTGAGTATATTAGTGAGGTGAGTGGTGACGGCAGGAGAGGGTGAGTATATTAGTGAGGTGAGTGGTGACGGCAGGAGAGGGTGAGTATATTAGTGAGGTGAGTGGTGATGGCAGGAGAGGGTGAGTATATTAGTGAGGTGAGTGGTGACAGCAGGAGAGGGTGAGTATATTAGTGAGGTGAGTGGTGACAGCAGGAGAGGGTGAGTATATTAGTGAGGTGAGTGGTGACGGCAGGAGAGGGTGAGTATATTAGTGAGGTGAGTGGTGACGGCAGGAGAGGGTGAGTATATTAGTGAGGTGAGTGGTGACGGCAGGAGAGGGTGAGTATATTAGTGAGTGGTGACGGCAGGAGAGGGTGAGTATATTAGGGTCACTAGGGCAGGTAGTACGATCAGAGTAGGAGAGGAGCTCGGAGACATCTTCTTCTATCACCGGAGAGCCGTAGGTCTAGAGTTACACAGCGACTATGGTAGCAGCACAGGAAGCAGGGCCAAGAATCGCTGCCGCCACCTGCTGGTCAGGGGCAGTGTGGATCACACCAATACCATTGTGTGACTGTTCAGCCCATTTAGCTAAAGGGTTAAACAGGAATGAATTGGAGAACACAGCTCCTTTCTTCCAGAAACAGCGCTACCCCCCCCCCCCCCCCCCTCCTCTTTCCTCAGGATGTGAGTGGATGAAACAGCTGCAATACCAGGCACAGACTGAGCACAGGGGTGGCGCTGTCTCTGTATCAGGGAAGGAGAACCAGCCGCCCTGGAGGCCATGTATGATATGAATAGCTGGAGCTCTCTATTGTTATCTCTATTGCTATCCTCAGGCTGGGGTCACATTGTGTATTTTTAAATTTTGCAGCTTTTTTTTTAATTGCTTTTTGGTGTTTTCTGCAGGATGTGAGGGGTTTTCTGCAGGATGTGAGGGGTTATGTGCCACCACCGCCACCACGTGCCCCCCCATCCTCCGCTCCGACCCTTGTTTGTGCTGTGGATGAGGACGCGATGTTCTGCTCCGGGACACAATGTTCTTCCCTCCGCTCCCCGCCCCGCGGTGCGCACACACATGCCTCGCTCCCTGCCAAACCACCGCCGGCTGTGAGGGAATATTATGTAACCACAGGTTGCCGTGGAGACCGGCCACTCCCCTCATGCGGGAGGCGGGAGGCCCAGGATATTTAAATAACATAACGGCAGAAATGACAGAAGAGGAAAGAATAGCAGCGGTCATGGACCGACCCAACGGGGAGACACAGCCACAGGGCACGGGATTAACCCTGCACCTCCACTCAACTGTGATACCAGGCAATGCTCTGTGAGCTCCAGACTGATACATTGTACACAGCTAGTCCTGCTCTCAGCTGTATCCAGTGTAGACAATGCTCTGTGAGCTCCAGACTGATACATTGTACATAGCTAGTCCTGCTCTCAGCTGTACCCAGTGTAGACAATGCTCTGTGAGCTCCAGACTGATACACTATACATAGCTAGTCCTGCTCTCAGCTGTATCCAGTGTAGACAATGCTCTGTGAGCTCCAGACTGATACATTGTACATAGCTAGTCCTGCTCTCAGCTGTATCCAGTGTAGACAATGCTCTGTGAGCTCCAGACTGATACATTGTACATAGCTAGTCCTGCTCTCAGCTGTATCCAGTGTAGACAATGCTCTGTGAGCTCCAGACTGATACATTGTACACAGCTAGTCCTGCTCTCAGCTGTATCCAGTGTAGACAATGCTCTGTGAGCTCCAGACTGATACATTGTACATAGCTAGTCCTGCTCTCAGCTGTACCCAGTGTAGACAATGCTCTGTGAGCTCCAGACTGATACACTATACATAGCTAGTCCTGCTCTCAGCTGTATCCAGTGTAGACAATGCTCTGTGAGCTCCAGACTGATACATTGTACATAGCTAGTCCTGCTCTCAGCTGTATCCAGTGTAGACAATGCTCTGTGAGCTCCAGACTGATACATTGTACATAGCTAGTCCTGCTCTCAGCTGTATCCAGTGTAGACAATGCTCTGTGAGCTCCAGACTGATACATTGTACACAGCTAGTCCTGCTCTCAGCTGTATCCAGTGTAGACAATGCTCTGTGAGCTCCAGACTGATACATTGTACATAGCTAGTCCTGCTCTCAGCTGTACCCAGTGTAGACAATGCTCTGTGAGCTCCAGACTGATACACTATACATAGCTAGTCCTGCTCTCAGCTGTATCCAGTGTAGACAATGCTCTGTGAGCTCCAGACTGATACACTGTACATAGCTAGTCCTGCTCTCAGCTGTATCCAGTGTAGACAATGCTCTGTGAGCTCCAGACTGATACATTGTACATAGCTAGTCCTGCTCTCAGCTGTATCCAGTGTAGACAATGCTCTGTGAGCTCCAGGCTGATACATTGTACATAGACTCCTCATTGAGCACCATCCGTGTGACAGCGGCTCCCCCTAGTGGTGGTCTGTATGTGTGCGCCCTACCTGTGTGGGTGCGGATGTGCTTCTGTAAGTCTCCCGACGTCTTGAAGGACTTGGTGCAGTTCTCCTCGGTGCAGCGGTACGGCTTCTCCCCGGTGTGCGTCCTCACGTGGCTCTTTAACCCATAACCTGCAGGAAGCAATGAGATGTCACACCCAGGGCAGAGCTGCTCTCCTGCTCATCCATCCAGAGCTGCATTCACAATGCGGCTGGTTCCTTTGTAAATGTTCCTTTAAGGGGTTAGAGGTCACTCTGCACTTTCACCCTATCCCACAGAACACGATCACAGAAGAGCAGACCTGTAGCAAACGCCTTCCCACATCCGCCATGTTCACATTGGTACGGCCGGTCCCCGGTGTGCGAGCGCTCATGAACCTGAAAGACACAGAGGGTCCGTCACCAGATCGATATCCACAAACAGCAGGGAGACAACGGCTGTAATGGTGGCCGTGCTGGTGGTCAGAGACTGGGAAGAAATGTCTCAGTAGATGGAAAGATCCTTTAAGTAGTCAATATATAGAAGCTGTGATATCCACATCCTGGTCAGAGAGTCAGTGCAGAACCTACGCAACACCAATAAGCTTATTACCCAACAGCGCCCCCTGTCTGCAACAGTGCCAACCGCAGGAAGCAAGTATTAGAGTGTCAGTCACCTCATCAGTGCTGGAGCGTTATAAGAGGAGCGGCTGATATCAGTCACATATGGTGTAATAGGAGGTTATATCAGTAGTGGAGCGTTATAAGAGGAGTGGCTGATATCAGTCACATATGATGTTATATCAGTACTGGAGCGTTATAAGAGGAGCGGCTGATATCAGTCACATATGATGTAATAAGAGGTTATATCAGTACTGGAGCGTTATAAGAGGAGCGGCTGATATCAGTCACATATGATGTAATAGGAGGTTATATCAGTACTGGAGCGTTATAAGAGGAGCGGCTGATATCAGTCACATATGATGTAATAAGAGGTTATATCAGTACTGGAGCGTTATAAGAGGAGCGGCTGATATCAGTCACATATGATGTAATAGGAGGTTATATCAGTACTGGAGCATTATAAGAGGAGCGGCTGATATCAGTCACATATGATGTAATAGGAGGTTATATCAGTACTGGAGCGTTATAAGAGGAGCGGCTGATATCAGTCAGATGCTACAGCAGAGGTACCGTTAAAATAAAGTAGGTTAAGTTAGAAGTTGAGGGCCGGGCCGTCTGGACTGTACACCACGTCCTTGCTGGTGGTGTCTGATAATCTGTACTATGATCCCATCTGAGGACACTATTCTCCTGCCTGAGATGGCTGATACCAGAGAGCAGCAGATTGCCTTTGCTGATATGGGTTTCCCTCTATTACCTTGAGGTGATGGGCTGTAGTATAGAGCTTGCCGCACCCCTCGTAGTCGCAGCGGAACGCCTTCTCATTGGTCTGAGGGGCTTTCGCTGTCACTCGGGGGCCGTGCCCCTGTAACACTATCTGTAAATGACGAGAGAAAGATGGTCAGTACTCACAGAACGAAGGAGAACAAGACAACAGTATGGTCACCGGGAGCGGACAGCGCCACAGGGGGAGCGGGGCGTCAGCAGCAGCATCACAGGGGTCAGCGGGGCAGCGGCATCACAGGGGGAGCGGGGCAGCGGCATCACAGGGGAGCGGGGCAGCGGCATCACAGGGGTCAGCGGGGCAGCGGCATCACAGGGGTCAGCGGGGCAGCGGCATCACAGGGGGAGCGGGGCAGCGGCATCACAGGGGGAGCGGGGCAGCGGCATCACAGGGGTCAGCGGGGCAGCGGCATCACAGGGGTCAGCGGGGCAGCGGCATCACAGGGGTCAGCGGGGCAGCGGCATCACAGGGGTCAGCGGGGCAGCGGCATCACAGGGGTCAGCGGGGCAGCGGCATCACAGGGGTCAGCGGGGCAGCGGCATCACAGGGGTCAGCGGGGCAGCGGCATCACAGGGGTCAGCGGGGCAGCGGCATCACAGGGGGAGCAGGGCAGCGGCATCACAGGAGGAGCGGGGCAGCGGCATCACAGGGGGTGCGGGGCAGCGGCATCACAGGGGGAGCGGGGCATCAGTAGCAGCATCACAAGGGGTCAGTGGGTCAGCGGCATCAAAGGGGGCCAGCGGGTCAGCGGCATCACAGGGGGCCAGCAGGGCAGCGGCATCACAGGGGGCCAGCAGGGCAGCGGCATCACAGGGGGCCAGCAGGGCGTCAGTAGCAGCATCACAAGGGGTGAACCGGGAGCGGACAGCGTCACAGGAAGAGCGGGGCGTCAGCAGCAGCTTCACAGGGGGAGCGGGGCGGCAGCAGCATCATAGGGGAAGCGGCAGCATCATGGGTGTACACAGCCCCCACCCTCCGGTGCACAGCGCCCACCCTCCGGTGCACAGCGCCCACCCTCAGGTGCACAGCCCCCACCCTCAGGTGCACAGCCCCCACCCTCCGGTGCACAGCCCCCACCCTCCGGTGCACAGCCCCCACCCTTCGGTGCACAGCGCCCACCCTTCGGTGCACAGCGCCCACCCTCCAATGCACAGCGCCCACCCTCCGGTGCACAGCCACCACCCTCCGGTGCACAGCCACCACCCTCCGGTGCACAGCCACCACCCTCCGGTGCACAGCCACCACCCTCCGGTGCACAGCGCCCACCCTTCGGTACACAGCGCCCACCCTCCGGTGCACAGCGCCCACCCTCCAATGCACAGCGCCCACCCTCCGGTGCACAGCCACCACCCTCCGGTGCACAGCCCCCACCCTCCGGTGCACAGCCACCACCCTCCGGTGCACAGCCACCACCCTCCGGTGCACAGCCCCCACCCTCCGGTGCACAGCCACCACCCTCCGGTGCACAGCGCCCACCCTTCGGTACACAGCGCCCACCCTTCGGTGCACAGCGCCCACCCTCCAATGCACAGCGCCCACCCTCCGGTGCACAGCCACCACCCTCAGGTGCACAGCCCCCACCCTCAGGTGCACACCCCCCACCCTCAGGTGCACAGCCCCCACCCTCCGGTGCACAGCCCCCACCCTCCGGTGCACAGCCCCCACCCTCCGGTACACAGCCCCCACCCTCCGGTACACAGCGCCCACCCTCTGGTACACAGCGCCCACCTGCATCTTCTTCTCCTGCTCGGCCTCGCTGATCAGGGCGCTGCTGCTCACACTTTCGGCTCCTTCAATAGAAACCTGAAGTAAAGTGAGATGGCGGCCATCACTCCAGGGACATCAGTGTCTGGCGGATAGTGAGATACTTTACAATGTTTGTACCTTGGCGGCATACTGCTCCAGAGCGCTGATGGTGTCCGGGTCAATGGTGGCCTCCCCCGTGTGCAGCCCGGCCACCGTCCCGTCCGCCTGAATAGCCAGGATGGTGTCCGGCTGCGGGACCTGCACGGTGTGGTGGATGTACGCGGTGGTGCCGTCCTCCAGCTGCACCGCCTGCACCGAGCTCTGGTCATAGGAATCTGAGGGAGAGAAAGGGTTAACATCATGCAAAGGGTTAACACCACACGTATGTAAGGACCCAAACCATCAACTACCTTTGGTGGAGTGGTGGATGTAGGCGGTGGTCCCGTCCTCCAGCTGCACGGCCTGTCCATCCTCCAGACGTAGGGAGTCTACAGGAGACAGACAGTCCCATCATTACACCCATGGCAACTACTGCAAGGCTCATAAGTCTGCGCAGTATGAACAGGGGCTGTCCAGGACACTTAAAGGGGCTATCTAGGT
Organism: Dendropsophus ebraccatus; assembly: GCF_027789765.1. NCBI lineage: Eukaryota > Metazoa > Chordata > Amphibia > Anura > Hylidae > Dendropsophus > Dendropsophus ebraccatus. Next base: position 4,563,462 of record NC_091457.1, on the reverse strand, counting down.
TTAGAAAAGCATGGCTGCTTTGTACCAGAAACCCTACGAGGCACAGCAGTGGAGCAGCAGTCCGCCCTGGACTCTATAAGGCACGACAGAGGGGGCGGACCCTGAGAAGTATAGCAGGGGGTGGACTCTGAGGGGCGAGGTGGTTGCCTCTACAAGGCACAGCAGAATGGGGTGGGGGGGGACCCTACGCGGCACAATAGGGTGGGGGGGGGACTCTACGCTGCACAATAGGGTGGGGGTGGGGGGGACTCTACGCGGCACAATAGGGGGGTGGGTGGACCCTACAAGGCACAGCAGAATGGGGTGGGGGGGGGGACCCTACAAGGCACAATAGGGTGGGGGTGGGGGGGATCCTACGAGGCACAATAGGGGGGGGGGTGGACCCTACAAGGCACAGCAGAAAGGGGTGGGGGCGACCCTACGAGGCACGGCGGGGTTCGTGGACTCACCACTCTTCGGGACATGCTGGACATAGGCGGCGGAGCCATCCTCTAGCTGGATCACCTGCCCCTCCATAAGTTTCCCATCTGTAGAGAAGAGATTGGCGCTATCAATGACAGCGGGGTGTGGTGTCGGGGCACACAGTGGGGGGGCACACAGCGGGGTGCGGTGTCGGGGCACGCAGCAGGGGTGCAATGTCGGGGCACGCAGCAGGGGTGCGATGTCGGGGCACGCAGCAGGGGTGCAATGTCGGGGCACGCAGCGGGGGTGCAATGTCGGGGCACGCAGCGGGGGTGCAATGTCGGGGCACGCAGCGGGGGTGCAATGTCGGGGCACGCAGCGGGGGTTCAATGTCGGGGCACGCAGCGGGGGTGCAATGTCGGGGCACGCAGCAGGGGTGCAATGTCGGGGCACGCAGCAGGGGTGCAATGTCGGGGCACGCAGCGGGGTGTCGAAATACACAGCAGGGGGCGATGTCGGGGCACACAGCAGGGGGGCCATGTCGGGGCACGCAGCGGGGTGTGGGGGCACACAGGGCCGCTCACTCTTACCTTTTGCGTTGTGCTGTATGTAGGCGGTGGTGCCGTCCGCCAGGGTCACGGCCTGTAGACTCACCCCCTCCATGGTGTCCATGCTCTCCCCATCTGTAAGGACAGACGCCAGGATTATAACACGGACCACCCTTATTACACACCTCACCTATGCAAGGACGGAGCCTTACCGTCACCAGTCACCGCCTCAGTCAGGCACAGGGTGACATGGCCGCCATCGCCACCTCCGCCCGCAAACTCCGTCATCCCCTGGGAGTCGCGGTTGATCTGGGCGAGCAGCATGGTTTTACCTGCAGAGAAATAGGAACAATCTGGTGATTTATTCAATGCACAGGTGTCAGGCCCTACAGAACTACAATTCCCAGCATGCCTGGTAGCAGCATTCTAAGGCTCCTACTACATGGCCAGATCTCCAGCCGTCTATGGAGGCAAACGAGTGGCAGTGATCAGTGAGATCTGCCCTAGTGATGCACGATGCACCGAAATATCGATACTACTATCGATATTTCAGGCAGAAAAGTCCCCTCCTCCGCCCGCGCGCTCTCCGCTCCCAGCGGCGCCAAATTTAAATAGGCTATTTTACAGGGTATATGCCGCTGTCACACCTGACGGCGGCATTTAACCCCTCCTGAGCCGCTCCATATGCAGCAGGAGTCTGCTTCATTTGGAGCGGCCCCCACTGCTAATGACTGCGGCCCGCGACCTCGCGGACGGCAGTCATTTAACTATTCCCCCCCCCCACTCAGGACCCACTGCTGCAGCCAGGTCCCCCGTGCCACACCACCACTAGGACCTGCCGATGCAATTCGGTCCATTGCACCCTCCGGTGTCCACAATCCTGCCCACCCCCCTCTTTCCTTTGGGCCCTCCGGTACAGTGGCACAGAAACTCCCAGCATACCTTCTTGTGGGGAGTTGTTGTGTCAGGAGGCTGGTAATCCACTACAACTCCCAGCAGCACACCTTTTTGTGCACTACAACTCCCAGCATACCTTCTTGTGCACTACAACTCCCAGCATACCTTCTTGTGCACTACAACTCCCAGCATACCTTCTTGTGCACTACAACTCCCAGCACACCTTCTTGTGGGGAGTTGTACACAAGGAGGTATGCTGGAGATTTGTAGTGCACAAGGAGGTATGCTGAGGGTTGTAGTGCACAAGGAGGTATGCTGAGGGTTGTAGTACACAAGGAGGTATGCTGAGGGTTGTAGTACACAAGGAGGTATGCTGAGGGTTGTAGTGCACAAGGAGGTATGCTGAGGGTTGTAGTGCACAAGGAGGTATGCTGAGGGTTGTAGTGCACAAGGAGGTATGCTGAGGGTTGTAGTGCACAAGGAGGTATGCTGAGGGTTGTAGTGCACAAGGAGGTATGCTGAGGGTTGTAGTGCACAAGGAGGTATGCTGAGGGTTGTAGTGCACAAGGAGGTATGCTGCGGGGTAGAGGGGAATAAAAAAATGTAAAAAAAAAGTTTAAATTAAAAAAAAAAAAAAATCGTAATAAAAGGTTCTAATAATCCCTGTTCCCTTTTTTCAAAAAAATTATATTATATTTGTATTTTTACATATTTTTTTTTCAAGCTTTATTTAGTATCGAATTAGTATCGAAATAAGAAAGCTGGTATTGGTATTGAACTCAAAATTCTGGTATTGTGACATCCCGAATCTGCGCTCATCTGCAGAGCCGGAAGAAGGAGGCGCCAATCGCTGGGCCGTGCCGCACAACGTCCCCTGCACTGCAGCCATTTACATACATTGCTATAGTCGCACTGTTTATACAGGGAGATGTGCGGCCGATAGCGAGGACGTTCAATGCCGCAGAACTCCTTACCGATAATGAGCGGTGTATAGGGGGCTTTACTCACACCCCACCTGGCCTTTCCTAGATCTCACACGGCCATAGACCACCATGGTGTAAACTCCATCTATTTGTGGTGCTCTGTCCCAGAAATACAGGGACCCCTGTTCTGGTGACTGGTGGGCCCTACTACTGATGGCAGGCACTGGGGGGCAGCACTGGGTCACTGTGTGATACTATGAGGGGAGGTTTGTCCAGGCATGGCGGCTATAGAAAGCTTTATATCAGCCCTCTGTCATCTATATCATATGCTATGGTGATGTCACATCCTGTATACACTGGGACTATCATACAGAGTACAGGGTACTACACTATATATCACTGTATACACCATCATACAGAGTACAGGGTACTACACTATATATCACTGTATACACCAGGACTATCATACAGAGTACAGGGTACTACACTATATATCACTGTATACACCATCATACAGAGTACAGGGTACTACACTATATATCACTGTATACACCATCATACAGAGTACAGGGTACTACACTATATATCACTGTATACACCAGGACCATCATACAGAGTACAGGGTACTACACTATATATCACTGTATACACCAGGACTATCATACAGAGTACAGGGTACTACACTATATATCACTGTATACACCATCATACAGAGTACAGGGTACTACACTATATATCACTGTATACACCATCATACAGAGTACAGGGTACTACACTATATATCACTGTATACACCATCATACAGAGTACAGGGTACTACACTATATATCACTGTATACACCAGGACCATCATACAGAGTACAGGGTACTACACTATATATCACTGTATACACCAGGACTATCATACAGAGTACAGGGTACTACACTATATATCACTGTATACACCATCATACAGAGTACAGGGTACTACACTATATATCACTGTATACACCATCATACAGAGTACAGGGTACTACACTATATATCACTGTATACACCATCATACAGAGTACAGGGTACTACACTATATATCACTGTATACACCATCATACAGAGTACAGGGTACTACACTATATATCACTGTATACACCAGGACCATCATACAGAGTACAGGGTACTACACTATATATCACTGTATACACCAGGACCATCATACAGAGTACAGGGTACTACACTATATATCACTGTATACACCAGGACTATCATACAGAGTACAGGGTACTACACTATATATCACTGTATACACCATCATACAGAGTACAGGGTACTACACTATATATCACTGTATACACCATCATACAGAGTACAGGGTACTACACTATATATCACTGTATACACCAGGACCATCATACAGAGTACAGGGTACTACACTATATATCACTGTATACACCAGGACTATCATACAGAGTACAGGGTACTACACTATATATCACTGTATACACCATCATACAGAGTACAGGGTACTACACTATATATCACTGTATACACCATCATACAGAGTACAGGGTACTACACTATATATCACTGTATACACCGGGACAATAGTATACATAGGGGGACATTTATAAACCTTATGTCTGCATAAAATACACACCCATATACATACATGTATACATCGCCTCTGTATATATATATATATATATATATATATATATATATATATATATATATATATATATATACACATATATATATATATATATATATATATATATATATATATATATATATACATACATATACAGTGGTACCTTGGTTTAAGAGATCACAGTTTTTCAAAATTGTGACTTGGTGTAAGAGCATTGCTTTGGTGTAAGAGCTCCCTGTACTGGGTGGGAGGGGGAGTGGGGGAGGGGCATGGCCTGCATAGCGGGGTCTACAGCCCTGTACGCTGACCCAGGAAGTCTCCCTCACCTTCCAAATCATAGCATATCCACTTCAGCCTGGGGCTTACATCAGAGGACAGGACTGTGGGGGTAATCTCTCCATAGCTGTAACCCCTCTCTCCCCGGACAGAGAGCGCTGCATGTATGGGCCCACATCTGCCCTGCTCATTCCCTCCTGCTCCCGGCAGTCTCTGTCCGCCCTTGTGTTTCCCATCCCCTCCATTACTGTACAGTCACTTATATCACAGATTCTGCTGTTTCTGAATGTTTCATCTGTTCTACATGTTATTCAGAATAATAATCAGTATATTTGGGGGGTGGAACCAATTGTCTGCAGATCAGTGATTTCTTATAGGAAAATTTGCTTTGGTTTAAGAGTGGATTTGGATTACAAGCGCCATCCCGGAACGGATTATGCTCGTAATCCAAGGCACCACTGTGTGTATATATATATGTATATGTGACCTCTGTATATATTATATATGTGTATATGTGACCTCTGTATATATTATATATGTGTATACGTCTCCTCTGTATATATTATATGTGTGTATATGTGACCTCTGTATATATTATATATGTGTATATGTGACCTCTGTATATATTATATATGTGTATACGTCTCCTCTGTATATATTATATATGTGTATATGTCACCTCTGTATATATATGTGTATACATCACCTCTGTATATATTATATATGTGTATACGTCACCTCTATATATATTATATATGTGTATACGTCTCCTCTGTATATATTATATATGTGTGTCACCTCTGTATATATTATATATGTGTATACGTCACCTCTGTATATATTATATATGTGTATACATCACCTCTGTATATATATGTGTATACATCACCTCTGTATATATTATATATGTGTATACATCACCTCTGTATATATTATATATGTGTATACATCACCTCTGTATATATATATATGTGTCACCTCTGTATATATTATATATGTGTATACATCACCTCTGTATATATTATATATGTGTATACATCACCTCTGTATATATTATATATGTGTCACCTCTGTATATATTATATATGTGTATACATCACCTCTGTATATAGTATATATGTGTATACATCACCTCTGTATATATTATATATGTGTATACGTCACCTCTGTATATATTATATATGTGTATACATCACCTCTGTATATATTATATATGTGTATACATCACCTCTGTATATATTATATATGTGTATACATCACCTCTGTATATATTATATATGTGTATACATCACCTCTGTATATATTATATATGTGTATACGTCACCTCTGTATATAGTATATATATGTGTGTATACGTCTCCTCTGTATATATTATATATGTGTATGCATCACCTCTGTATTTAGTATATGTGTATACGTCACCTCTGTATATAGTATATATGTGTATATGTCACCTCTGTATATATTATATATATGTATATGTCACCTCTGTATATATTATATATGTGTATACGTCACCTCTGTATATATTATATATGTGTATATTTCACCTCTGTGTATATATATATATATATATATATATATGTGTGTGTATACGTCCCCTCTGTATATATTATATATGTGTATACTTCACCTCTGTATATATTATATATGTGTATACATCACATCTGTATATATTATATGTGTGTCACCTCTGTATATATTATATATGTGTATACATCACATCTGTATATATTATATATGTGTCACCTCTGTATATATTATATATGTGTATACATCACCTTTGTATATATTATATATGTGTATGCATCACCTCTGTATATATTATACGTGTATACATCACCTCTGTATATATTATATATATGTGTATACGTCACCTCTGTATATATTCTATATGTGTATACGTCACCTCTGTATATATTCTATATGTGTATACGTCACCTCTGTATATATTCTATATGTGTATACGTCACCTCTGTATATATTATATATGTGTATACGTCACCTCTGTATATATTATATATATGTGTATACATCACCTCTGTATATATTATATAGGTGTATACGTCACCTCTGTATATATTATATATGTGTATATGTCACCTCTGTATATATATGTGTATACATCACCTCTGTATATATTATATATGTGTATACGTCACCTCTATATATATTATATATGTGTATACGTCTCCTCTGTATATATTATATATGTGTATACGTCTCCTCTGTATATATTATATATGTGTAAATGTTACCTCTGTATATATTATATATGTGTGTCACCTCTGTATATATTATATGGCTATGTTCACACTACGTATATTTCAGGCAGTATTCGGTCCTCATAGCAACCAAAACCAGGAGTGGACTAAAAACCCAGAAAGGATCTGATCACATAATGTTGTAATTGAGTGGATGGCCGCCATATAACAGTAAATAACTTCCATTATTTCAATATAACAGCCGTTGTTTTAAAATAACAGCAAATATTTACCGTTATATGGCGGCCATCCACTCAATTACACCATTATGTGATCAGAGCCTTTCTGTGTTTTCAATCCACTCCTGGTTTTGGTTGCTATACAGCCTCAAATATACGTAGTGTGAACCCAGCCTATATGTGTATACATCAACTCTGTATATATTATATATGTGTATACGTCACCTCTGTATATATTATATATGTGTATACATCACCTCTGTATATATTATATGTGTATACATCACCTCTGTATATATTATATATGTGTGTCACCTCTGTATATAGTATATATGTGTGTCACCTCTGTATATAGTATATATGTGTGTCACCTCTGTATATAGTATATATGTGTGTCACCTCTGTATATAGTATATATGTGTGTCACCTCTGTATATATTATATATATGTGTATACATCACCTCTGTATATATTATATATGTGTATATGTCACCTCTGTATATATATATATATATATATGTGTATATGTCACCTCTGTATATATTATATATGTGTATACGTCCCCTCTGTATATATATGTGTATACGTCACCTCTGTATATATTATATATGTGTATACATCACCTCTGTATATATTATATATGTGTGTCACCTCTGTATATAGTATATATGTGTGTCACCTCTGTATATAGTATATATGTGTGTCACCTCTGTATATAGTATATATGTGTGTCACCTCTGTATATATTATATATATGTGTATACATCACCTCTGTATATATTATATATGTGTATACATCACCTCTGTATATATTATATATGTGTATACGTCACCTCTGTATATATTATATGTATATGTCCCCTCTGTATATATTATATATGTGTATACATCACCTCTGTATATATTATATATGTGTATACGTCACCTCTGTATATAGTATATATGTGTATACATCCCCTCTGTATATATTATATGTGTGTATACATCACATCTGTATATATTATATATGTGTATATGTCACCTCTGTATATATATATATATATATATGTGTATATGTCACCTCTGTATATATTATATATGTGTATACATCACCTCTGTATATATTATATATGTGTATATGTCTCCTCTGTATATATTATATATGTGTATACATCACCTCTGTATATATATGTGTATACATCACCTCTGTATATATTATATATGTGTATATGTCTCCTCTGTATATATTATATATGTGTATATGTCACCTCTGTATATATTATATATGTGTATATGTCACCTCTGTATATATTATATATGTGTGTCACCTCTGTATATATTATATATGTGTATATGTCACCTCTGTATATATTATATATGTGTATACGTCTCCTCTGTATATATATGTGTATACGTCTCCTCTGTATATATTATATATATGTGTATACATCACCTCTGTATATATTATATATGTGTATACATCACCTCTGTATATATTATATATGTGTATACGTCACCTCTGTATATATTATATGTATATGTCCCCTCTGTATATATTATATATGTGTATACATCACCTCTGTATATAGTATATACGTGTATACATTACCTCTGTATATATTATATATGTGTATATGTCACCTCTGTATATATTATATATATGTGTATACGTCTCCTCTGTATATATTGTATATGTGTGTATATATCACCTCTGTATATATTATATATGTGTATATGTCACCTCTGTATATATATATATATATATATATATATATATATATATGTGTATACGTCCCCTCTGTATATATTATATATGTGTATACCTCACCTCTGTATATATTAAATATGTGTATACATCACCTCTGTATATATTATATATGTGTATATGTCACCTCTGTATATATATATATATATATATATATATATATATATATATGTGTATACGTCCCCTCTGTATATATTATATATGTGTATACCTCACCTCTGTATATATTAAATATGTGTATACCTCACCTCTGTATATATTAAATATGTGTATATGTCACCTCTGTATATATTATGTGTATACATCACCTCTGTATATAGTATATGTGTGTCCCCTCTGTATATATTATATATGTGTATACTTCACCTCTGTATATATGTGTATACGTCACCTCTGTATATATATGTGTATGTCACCTCTGTATATATTATATGTGTATACATCACCTCTGTATATAGTATATACGTGTATACATCACCTCTGTATATATTATATATGTGTATACATCACCTCTGTATATATTATATGTCTATACTTACCCTCTGTATATATTATATATGTGTATACGTCCCCGCTGTATATATTATATATGTGTATACATCACCTCTGTATATATTATATATGTGTATACCTCACCTCTGTATATATTATATATGTGTATACGTCACCTCTGTATATATTATATATGTGTATACGTCACCTCTGTATATATTATATATGTGTATACGTCACCTCTGTATATATATGTGTATATGTCATCTCTGTGTATATTATATATGTGTATACATCACCTCTGTATATATTATATATGTGTATATGTCACCTCTGTATATATTATATATGTGTATACATCACCTCTGTATATATTATATATGTGTGTCACCTCTGTATATATTATATATGTGTGTATGTCACCTCTGTATATATTATATATGTGTATACATCACCTCTGTATATATTATATATATGTGTATACATCACCTCTGTATATAGTATATATGTGTATACGTCTCCTCTGTATATATTATATATGTGTATACATCACCTCTGTATATATTATATATGTGTATACATCACCTCTGTATATATTATATATGTGTATATGTCACCTCTGTATATATTATATATGTGTATACGTCACCTCTGTATATATTATATATGTGTATACGTCACCTCTGTATATAGTATATATGTGTATACGTCCCCTCTGTATATATTATATGTGTATACATCACATCTGTATATATTATATATGTGTATATGTCACCTCTGTATATATATATATATGTGTATATGTCACCTCTGTATATATTATATATGTGTATACATCACCTCTGTATATATTATATATGTGTATATGTCTCCTCTGTATATATTATATATGTGTATACATCACCTCTGTATATATATGTGTATACATCACCTCTGTATATATTATATATGTGTATATGTCTCCTCTGTATATATTATATATGTGTATATGTCACCTCTGTATATATTATATATGTGTATATGTCACCTCTGTATTATATATGTGTGTCACCTCTGTATATATTATATATGTGTATATGTCACCTCTGTATATATTATATATGTGTATACGTCTCCTCTGTATATATATATGTGTATATGTCTCCTCTGTATATATTATATATGTGTATACATCACCTCTGTATATATTATATATGTGTATACATCACCTCTGTATATATTATATATGTGTATACATCCCCTCTGTATATGTGTATACGTCACCTCTGTATATATATATATATGTGTATACATCACCTCTGTATATATTATATATATGTGTATACATCACCTCTGTATATAGTATATATGTGTATATGTCACCTCTGTATATATTATATATGTGTCACCTCTGTATATATTATATATGTGTATACATCACCTCTGTATATATTATATATGTGTATACATCCCCTCTGTATATGTGTATACGTCACCTCTGTATATATATATATATGTGTATACATCACCTCTGTATATATTATATATATGTGTATACATCACCTCTGTATATAGTATATATGTGTATACGTCACCTCTGTATATATTATATGTGTGTATACATCACCTCTGTATATATTATATGTGTGTATACATCACCTCTGTATATATTATATATGTGTGTATACATCACCTCTGTATATATTATATATGTGTATACATCACCTCTGTATATATTATATATGTGTATACATCCCCTCTGTATATGTGTATACGTCACCTCTGTATATATATATATATGTGTATACATCACCTCTGTATATATTATATATATGTGTATACATCACCTCTGTATATAGTATATATGTGTATACGTCACCTCTGTATATATTATATGTGTGTATACATCACCTCTGTATATATTATATGTGTGTATACATCACCTCTGTATATATTATATATGTGTATACATCCCCTCTGTATATATTATGTGTATACGTCACCTCTGTATATATATGTGTATACGTCCCCTCTGTATATATTATATATGTGTATACATCACCTCTGTATATATTATATATGTGTATACGTCCCCTCTGTATATATTATGTGTATACGTCACCTCTGTATATATTATATATGTGTATACGTCACCTCTGTATATATTATATATGTGTATACGTCACCTCTGTATATATTATATATGTGTATACATCACCTCTGTATATATTATATATGTGTATACGTCACCTCTGTATATATTATATATGTGTATACGTCACCTCTGTATATATTATATATGTGTATACGTCTCCTCTGTATATATTATATATGTGTATACGTCTCCTCTGTATATATTATATATATGTGTATACATCACCTCTGTATATGTTACCTGTGTGTGTATATATATATGTATGTGTATATATCACCTCTGTGTGTGTATATATATATATATATATATATATATCTCCTATACGTACGGTGTGTATAATATGTATATACGTCCCACGTGTTGCTGTCCCGGCGGTGACGTCATGTGTCTTCTCAGTGACGTCACCGCCGTACAGCCGCCGCACTGTGATATAACACTGTATTCCCCGGTTCTCCTCCTCCGCCGCCCCCTCCGTGCTCCCCGCCCGGTCTCCGGTATGTGCGGCGCCGGGGTCGGGCGGCTGTGTGGGCCGCGGCCTGCGGGGAGGCCTGGGGATGGAGCGGCCGGGGCGCCGGGCAGAGCGGAGGCCGGGCTGTGGAGCAGTGAGGGCGGGCGGCAGTGGGGGCCAGGCGGGGGCGCTGTCCGCTGTGCGGGGAGAGGCAGCAGCAGTGGCGGCGGAGGAGCACACGGGAGCGGCTCTCCCCCCGGCCCAGCACTGCGCTCCCGGCACCGCCGCACAAGGCACACTGGGTAACAGTTATATACCAACCTCCGACACAATTTTCCAACAATTCCTCCGTCCGACCACCATGCATCAGGGCAGGAAACAGCCGCGCGGTCCCGCCCCGCACCCGGGATAGCCGCATAACACAGCCGAGAGGAGGAGCCCCGGCCGCGGCTAAGCCTCGCCAGCCGCCTGCTGATTGGCTGAGGGGGATGCTGCCGGCAGGATACCGCTCTCTGATTGGTCATTTGATCCATGTGAACGACTCTCGTTTTGTTATACAGAGCGCAGGGCGCCTGAGAGGAGACTGGAGAACCCGCCCACATCTGGGACTTGCCGCTCATTGGTTTGTAAGCACATGACGTCGCATCGTCTGCGATACTGGTTGGGTGTAGGAGCTGTCAGGTTAGCGAGGCCCCGCCCAGAAGTGCCGGAGAAGGTGCTGGTTCTGGGGCTGAGGGGAGCGGCCGCCATCTTGTGCTGTGGCACCGACCGGTGATGATGGCGGGGCCCCGGGGAGCCCATGTCCGCCTGGTTCCCCGTGCTGCCGCCTTCACTGCTGTATGTCAGGGATGTACAGGCCTGTCCGAGCCTGAAAACACCAGCGGAGCGTCCCGACACAGTGGCGGATTAGGAACATGTGACCGGCGGCTCCGCGCCTCATGTACCGTGCACGGCGGTCATACTGCTGTGCTACACAGACTGCTGCTGTAATACTCTGTGCTGCTGGGACCCTGCTCCTAGTATCACCTCACACCTCCTGCTGTAATACTCTGTGCTGCTGGGACCCTGCTCCTAGTATCTGACCTCTCACCCCCTGCTGTAATACTCTGTGCTGCTGGGACCCTGCTCCTAGTATCACCTCACACCTCCTGCTGTAATACTCTGTGCTGCTGGGACCCTGCTCCTAGTATCTGACCTCTCACCCCCTGCTGTAATACTCTGTGCTGCTGGGACCCTGCTCCTAGTATCACCTCACACCTCCTGCTGTAATACTCTGTGCTGCTGGGACCCTGCTCCTAGTATCTGACCTCTCACCCCCTGCTGTAATACTCTGTGCTGCTGGGACCCTGCTCCTAGTATCACCTCACACCTCCTGCTGTAATACTCTGTGCTGCTGGGACCCTGCTCCTAGTATCACCTCACACCTCCTGCTGTAATACTCTGTGCTGCTGGGACCCTGCTCCTAGTATCTGACCTCTCACCCCTCCTCCTGCTGTAATACTCTGTGCTGCTGGGACCCTGCTCCTAGTATCTGACCTCTCACCCCCTGCTGTAATACTCTGTGCTGCTGGGACCCTGCTCCTACTATCACCTCACACCTCCTTCTGTAATACTCTGTGCTGCTGGGACCCTGCTCCTAGTATCTGACCTCTCACCCCTCCTCCTGCTGTAATACTCTGTGCTGCTGGGACCCTGCTCCTAGTATCTGACCTCTCACCCCTCCTGCTGTAATACTCTGTGCTGCTGGGACCCTGCTCCTAGTATCTGACCTCTCACCCCCTGCTGTAATACTCTGTGCTGCTGGGACCCTGCTCCTAGTATCTGACCTCACACCCCCTGCTGTAATACTCTGTGCTGCTGGGACCCTGCTCCAAGTATCTGACCTCTCCCTCCTGCTGTAATACTCTGTGCTGCTGGGACCCTGCTCCTAGTATCTGACCTCACCCCCCCTCCTGCTGTAATACTCTGTGCTGCTGGGACCCTGCTCCTAGTATCTGACCTCACACCCCCTGCTGTAATACTCTGTGCTGCTGGGACCCTGCTCCTAGTATCACCTCACACTTCCTGCTGTAATACTCTGTGCTGCTGGGACCCTGCTCCTAGTATGTGACCTCACACCCCTCCTCCTGCTGTAATACTCTGTGCTGCTGGGACCCTGCTCCTAGTATGTGACCTCACACCCCCTGCTGTAATACTCTGTGCTGCTGGGACCCTGCTCCTAGTATCTGACCTCACCCCCCCTCCTGCTGTAATACTCTGTGCTGCTGGGACCCTGCTCCTAGTATGTGACCTCACACCCCCTGCTGTAATACTCTGTGCTGCTGGGACCCTGCTCCTAGTATCTGACCTCACACCCTTTGCTGTAATACTCTGTGCTGCTGGGACCCTGCTCCTAGTATCTGACCTCACCCCCCTGCTGTAATACTCTGTGCTGCTGGGACCCTGCTCCTAGTATCTGACCTCTCCCTTCTGCTGTAATACTCTGTGCTGCTGGGGCTCTGCTCCTAGTATCTGACCTCTCCCTCCTGCTGTAATACTCTGTGCTGCAGTCAGGGGGAGCTAGGCAGGCCAAAACGCAGAACAGTGGGATTGTCGGTGCTGAGGGGCTGCAGGCTGTCACTGAGACAGGAGGAGGTGGGCAAAGTATTCAGTACAGTCTTGTAAATTGTAATACATGGCGGGCAGGCTCCTCTCTCCCTATGTAATACATGGCGCGCAGGCTCCTCTCTACCTATGTAATACCTGGCGGGCAGGCTCCTCTCTCCCTATGTAATACCTGGTGGGCAGGCTCCTCTCTCCCTATGTGACACCTGGCGCGCAGGCTCTTCTCTTCCTAGGTAATCCCTGGCGGGCAGGGTCCTCTCTCCCTATGTAATCCCTGGCGGGCAGGGTCCTCTCTCCCTATGTAATACCTGGCGGGCAGGCTCCTCTCTCCCTATGTAATACCTGGCGGGCAGGCTCCTCTCTCCCTATGTAAGTCCTGGCGGGCAGGGTCCTCTCTCTATGTAAGTCCTGGCGGGCAGGGTCCTCTCTCTATGTAAGCCCTGGCGGGCAGGCTCCTCTCTCCCTATGTAAGTCCTGGCGGGCAGGGTCCTCTCTCTATGTAAGTCCTGGCGGGCAGGGTCCTCTCTCCCTATGTAATACCTGGCGGGCAGGCTCCTCTCTCCCTATGTAATACCTGGCGGGCAGGCTCCTCTCTCCCTATGTAAGTCCTCGGGGGCAGGCTCCTCTCTCCCTATGTAAGTCCTGGCGGGCAGGCTCCTCTCTCCCTATGTAATACCTGGCGGGCAAGGTCATCTCTCCCTATGTAATACATGGCGGGCAGGCTCCTCTCTCCCTATGTAATACCTGGCGGGCAGGCTCCTCTCTCCCTATGTAATACCTGGCGGGCAGGCTTCTCTCTCTATGTAATACCTGGCGGGCAGGCTTCTCTCTCTATGTAATACCTGGCGGGCAGGCCTCTCTCCCTATGTAATACATGGCGGGCAGGCTCCTCTCTCTCTATGTAATACCTGGGGGCAGGGTCCTCTCTCCCTATGTAAGCCCTGGTGGGCAGGCTCCTCTCTCCCTATGTAAGCCCTGGCAGGCTCCTCTCTCCCTATGTAATACCTGGCGGGCAGGCTCCTCTCTCCCTATGTAATACCTGGCGGGCAGGCTTCTCTCTCTATGTAATACCTGGGGGCAGGCTCCTCTCTCCCTATGTAAGCCCTGGCAGGCAGGCTCCTCTCTCCCTAGGTAGGTCCTCGGGGGCAGGCTCCTCTCTCCCTAGGTAGGTCCTCGGGGGCAGGCTCCTCTCTCCCTAGGTAGGTCCTCGGGGGCAGGCTCCTCTCTCCCTAGGTAGGTCCTCGGGGGCAGGCTCCTCTCTCCCTAGGTAGGTCCTCGGGGGCAGGCTCCTCTCTCCCTAGGTAGGTCCTCGGGGGCAGGCTCCTCTCTCCCTATGTAAGCCCTGGCGGGCAGGCTCCTCTCTCCCTATGTAGGTCCTTGGGGGCAGGCTCCTCTTTCCCTATGTAGGTCCTCGGGGGCAGGCTCCTCTCTCCCTATGTAGGTCCTCGGGGGCAGGCTCCTCTATCCCTATGTAGGTCCTCGGGGGCAGGCTCCTCTTTCCCTATGTAGGTCCTCGGGGGCAGGCTCCTCTTTCCCTATGTAGGTCCTCGGGGGCAGGCTCCTCTTTCCCTATGTAGGTCCTCGGGGGCAGGCTCCTCTTTCCCTATGTAGGTCCTCGGGGGCAGGCTCCTCTCTCCCTATGTAGGTCCTCGGGGGCAGGCTCCTCTCTCCCTATGTAGGTCCTCGGGGGCAGGCTCCTCTCTCCCTATGTAGGTCCTCGGGGGCAGGCTCCTCTTTCCCTATGTAGGTCCTCGGGGGCAGGCTCCTCTCTCCCTATGTAGGTCCTCGGGGGCAGGCTCCTCTTTCCCTATGTAGGTCCTCGGGGGCAGGCTCCTCTCTCCCTATGTAGGTCCTCGGGGGCAGGCTCCTCTCTCCCTATGTAGGTCCTCGGGGGCAGGCTCCTCTCTCCCTATGTAGGTCCTCGGGGGCAGGCTCCTCTCTCCTTATGTACCTGTCGGCCATCTACCTTATTCAGGTAAGGGTTTTGTAATGTTCCGTTTCCCCTATATAGACATATACATAATAATAATGCTCCTGCGGGTTTCTATTGGCTGCTACATTTCAGCTATTTGCATATGTGCTGTGATTGGCCGGTTAGGGCTATGCTCCATGAACTTCATGTTAATTTCTATGGGAATTTTTTGGTCTTTCCAGTAGCTTCTCACGTACCGTATCACAGTAGATTCTACATTGCGGATTTAATTCTCTGTTCATTCATTTAGTCAAATCTGCTGCGACTCTGCGGCAGAAAATCCACTGTGATACGGTACGTGTGAACCTACCCTTAAACATAAATTTCTTAAAAAAGAAATACTTCGCACACCTGTCACTGCTGAGGGCTTTGAAATGGAGTCTCTGTGCAAAGCGGTTCAGGTCCCTGCACAGACCAGCAATCGGCCGGAGAGCGGAGCAGTGGGATGCAGCACCAATGCTGAGTTCAAAAATCTGTTTTCCTACCTGCCCCCCTCACTTCACAAGAAGCAGGATTTCTGTGTCCAATATGGTCTGGGGGGGGAGTGAGTGAGCAGAGAGGAGATAAGGCAGCCCTGTACAGCATCCTGAAATCTTCTCTGACCTGTGAATCCAGCGTTTTATGTGCCCAGTCTCCAAACTGTACAGCTGCTTCTCTTCTCACTTATCCCCCCCTCCATAGGATATAATGGACACAGCAGAACCCATCTTTACTTTGGTCCTATGTAATGATGACTTTGCCTGATAATGAACATATAATAAGGGGGCGCTGTGGTAGAGAGCTCTGAATGCAGATTATTTCTCCAAGTATAAAGGAGTTGGAAAGTGATTTTAAAATTGGTAATTTGGGAGAAACCCATACACCTTACAATTCATCTTTATTAAGAAAAAATAATATTCTAGTACTTATCAGCTGCTGTATGTCCTGCAGGAAGTGGTGTGTTCTCTCCAGTCTGACACAGTGCTCTCTGCTGCCACCTCTGTCCATGTCAGGAACTGTCCAGAGTAGGAGAGATTTTCTATGGGGATTTGCTGCTGCTCTGGACAGTTCCTGACATGGACAGAGGTGGCAGCAGAGAGCACTGTGTCAGACTGGAGAGAATACACCACTTCCTGCAGGACATACAGCAGCTGATAAGTACTGGAAGACTGGAGATTTGTTAATAGAAGTTATAGATCTCTGGAACCAGTTTATTTGAAATATATATATTTTTATGAATTACCCCTTTAACCTAAGACTGGGTGGATGAGAAGTGAATAGTTTAAGAAGGTAGCACAGTATATACCCCGATACAGAGGACCATCAGCTGTGACCCAGCGCGGAGGGGACAGAGGAGGAGCAGAGGGGTCTGGCAGCTGCTCACACTGAGGAAAACCCCAGCAAAATCCCCCACCCCGGACTCTGCTCCGAATCCCCCACCCCGGACTCCGCTCTGAATCCCCCCCCCCCCCCCCCCGAATCCCCCACCACGGACTCCGCTCTGAATCCCCCCCCCCTTTCCTCACCGTCAGTGTTCTGTATAGGGCACCTGCACTCTCCACTAAAGTAATGACGACATGTCAATGTGGAGAGCGAAGGCGCCCTATACATAACATTGAGACAGTGAGGCAGGCGGGATTCAGAGCAGAGTCCAACACTCATCTAGGCCCATTCTGCCAACTTCTGTATAGAAGGAAGCCGGCACTCACCAGAGGAATAGGAGCTTATCTAGAAGTGCAATATGCATCACGTCACATCAAGTTCTGTATGTGTTCTCCAAGCTGATGCAGGCCAAGTCTGGCCACAACACAGGCTTGATGTAACGCATGGAATGAATAAGCTCCTATGCCTCTGGTGAGTGCCGGCTTCCTTCTATCCACACCACTGGATCTCTTCACCTCATGCACCACCGATCAGCGGAGCGCCGTCCTCCTACTCTCTATTTTCTGCCAGCCAATCACAGAGCTGAACGGGGGAGCAGATCATCAAGCCGGCAGAACGAGAACAAGACCACATGTGCACCGAATGTCATCCATACGGATAGTGTGTGTGTGTGTGTGTGTACACACACACACATATACACATATAATATATATACACACACACACAGTATACAGCTGCTTATACTAGAGGACCCAATGTTATCCATACGGATAGTGTATATATCCACAGTATACAGCCGCTTATACTAGAGAACCCAGCGTCATCCATACAGATAAGATAGTGAGAGAGTGTGTGTGTGTGTGTGTGTGTGTGCATATATACATACGCATAATTATATATATATGCACATGCACACATACACACACACACACACTATCTTATCTGTATGGATGACGCTGGGTTCTCTAGTATAAGCGGCTGTATACTGTGGATATATACACTATCCGTATGGATGATGCTGGGTTCTCCAGCATAAGCGGCTGTATACACATTATATAAATACATATATGTGTGTGTGTGTGTGTATTTATATAATGTGTATACAGCCGCTTATGCTGGAGAACCCAATGTCATCCATATGGATAATGTATACATCTACAGTATACAGCTGCTGGAGAACCCAATGGCTGCCCGATGACTTCCTATTTTACACACAAAAAAAAACTACTTAGTGTGAACCCATGCTAACCCTGCTGCACCAGATGCTAAAAAAGCCAAGCAGTCTGTTGGCGCAGTATAAGCCCAGATAGATTCGGTGTAAACCAGAAGAAGGAGGCGGAGGCCGGGATTAGCCGAATTCATCTCGATATCTTTTTTTAATAGATTGCATATACAGATGTTTCATCCACACACTTCAAACTCTTTGAGAGTAGAGATTCATGTCCAATGATAACATGCGTCAGAAGATAAAGGCCGTCTCCGCGCTGCCGACACCGCGCGCTCACGGGACCGCGCTGCTTTGTATCCAAATGGAATCGTACACCTTAGAGGTTTATAAGAAAAAAATGGAAGGAAAAAAAAAAAAAAAGGACAGAGGGCGTCGCCGAATGTAGCAGCAATGAGACCCCATCCCCCGTATGACGTGACCAGATTCAAGTTACATCCAGGGCGCAACTACTGCGCAAAACTACCCTCTCCCCAACATCCCGTCTAATCAAGACAAAAATTCGGTTGCCAATATTTTTTTTTTTACACCAGGCGGGAAGGTGATGTATAAAAAGTGCTGTAGATTCCCATATTTCATCAATAGTCGTGTAGTGCTACAAGTGTCCGACATTCTAGATCAGGACCGCTCAGTCTATCCCATCGGGGACGGCGCCTAACTAAGGCTACAATTCATTTGCCTCCGGATTATTTTTTTGTTGTTTTTTTTCTCTCTTTTTTTTACAATAAAAAGAATGAACATCGATCGAGGCAACAAATGTGTTATAGGCTAAAGACACTAAAACTGGTGAAGTAAAATTGGCCCTCGTGAGTCATGACAGGAAAGTCCTGGATAGTCCCCGCGCCTCCAAGGTATTTTCTACCCTTCCTATTGGGGGGGAAGCTGCCACGATGACATCTACCCCCCCAGAGGCTTCAGGTCTCAGTTCAGAAGGAGAAATGGGAAAAAATACAAAAAAAAAATTCTATATAAAGAAAACCCCCCGTGTTTGCTGTCCCTGGGCCAAGGCGCATGATCCGCTCTCACACTCTCCAGAATCCTATGTCAGAGTTCAGAACCGCTTCTGGATCCACTATCGGGAGGAACACAAGCTTTTCTCACTACAATCAGTCACACGTTAGCAGGAAAAGGAAGCGGACAAGCTCAATTCATGCCGGGGGCTGGGCCGCCAAAATTGAAGGAACTTGGCACGACTGGAGCGTTGAACTTGTAGCCTCCGTGCTTCTCGATCATTTTGGATTCTGTGGAGAGAGAGAAGAATCGATGAACAGCTGAGAAAGGAGGCGGCGGCGTTGTCATCACCAGCGCCATAATGTGATGGACGCTCTCTTACCGTGAGCCGCCCGCCTCTGATCCGCCAGCGTTGCGATGTCCTGTAACTGTTTTCCTTGTTCTTCATTTAGTCCTTGTGTGAGAGTCTGATACCAGGCCGGGTCATGACCCTGCAGCTCTAAGGACAAACATTCAATCCGTCACATGATGCTAAATCGGGGATGGGGAAACTGTGTTCCCCCAGCCAGTGCAAAACTACGATTCCCACCATGTCTTTATAGCCTTCAGCTGTCCAGGCATGATGGGAATTTTAGTTTAGCAATAGCTGAAGGGGCGCAGGTTATCCCCATCCCTGTGCTAGGTGCATCAATATAAACGTATAGGAAGCCTGAGCCCATGTAATGTCACTTACTCTGAAATATAGCTTTAAATATCTGATATTCATCTATGGGGTTATCATCATCGTCGATTAGAGTCGTGTAACCCTCAAGTGCCGTCTCCTCTGCATCATCTTCCTCCCAGTCTTCGTCATCCCCATCCTCTCCCGCTTGCTTGGCCAACATCTCCAGGTATTCCTGACCGTCCTCATCGATGTCATCTTCATCACTACCAAGTTCTGGAATCACAATGGAGTCTGTTATGTCCTCTGATCGCTCTATGTAAAATCCCAGTAAACAAACGTTTGCATTGAGGTTGCAGAAGTCTGAGAAACCCTGAAAATTTACTCCAATACGTCATGGAGTCCCTGAGTCATAACTCGAGTCCTCTCTGTACTGGGCTGCTCCCGGCTGAGTGACTTAAATGCTGTTAAATAGCCATCCCCGAGGGTTTAGTGGCAGAGCGGCTTCTCATAATGCACATCTGTTATCCTTACTAGGCTGGGCCTCAGTGATGATATGACAATGGTCACAGCGATCACTAGAAGCTTCAGAAACCCATAGTAATTGACCATATGTACCGCATTGATCCCTGGGGGGACTATAAAGTAATGTTAAAAAAAAAAAAAATCTAATAGGGGTTAAGTACAGAGACCTATCAGGTCCATGGCCGCCTATGGAAGTCCACCAGGAGTGGAGCCGCTGCCTTCTGATCTGGCCCAGAGGTGTGAATGCCTCTTTCTCCTATGACATAACAGCACCTCTTACCAGCTTCATCTTCCTCTTCGCCATCCTCTTCATCGTCACTGTCGTTTTCTTGCTCTGCATGGCAGGCATAAGCTCTCTTCAGACCGTTGAATAGGAGGATGAACGCTGGCAGGATCTGGGTGGACACCTCCGCCAATACTTGGGGCCTTTGTTCAAGTTCTATAAGAGCGCAAAGTCCCAGGACGCAGATCTTCCGATCGTGTAACCTGCACAGGGAGAATGACTCATGTCAGTCATGTGACTAATAAGACAGCTGACCCCCAACCCAGGGGCTGACAACACTCACCCTAGAAAGCAGTCCACGTCGTTCAGCCATTGCTTGATAAAGTGGTTGGTGACTGGCTCCACGGTGTTGGGGAAGCGCAGGTTCTCCAGGGTGTTGAGGAGGAGGGGAGGGCTGTAGTACAGAGCGGCTATGGCCACCTGGAGGCACATGGTTCTTAGCTCGCTCGTCTTCACTTCCCGGGTTAGCCTTTCCAGAGCGGCTTCAACAAATAGCGGGATGCACTGCGCAACAAAGGACGAAAGCTGAAAACCCGGCACAGGGAGACGGACAGAAGACTGCGGGGTACAGAGAGGTACATGGTGCAGACGAACATAGGAACCGGCCCTCACCTGGTCAATCCCCCGGCCCTTACATTGCAAGATGACAACTTCTAGGAGCTTAGCAGCGTGACATTCGGCGTCTTCCCCAGCCACACCCGTCAGAACCTGGGAGGAGAAACACGGCCATGTTACACCGGGCAAAAATGTGCAGGAAACAAGTCTAGAGATACAACGGGAAGAAGCCCAGTCCCCGACCATGGATATCCTCAGGGATTTACACCAACACTGCACGACTGACATCCCCGTCATGGGATCCACTATAACAGAGACTGGAGTGCTGAGTCCAACAAGATGCGATGGATCCAATTATAAGGGAACAAGACCTGATTGATCCCATTATAAGAGACTGGAGTGCTGGGCCCCAACAAGAACCGATGGATCCCATTATTAGTTAACAAGACCTGATTGATCCCATTATAAGAGACTGGAGTGCTGGGCCCCAACAAGAACCGATGGATCCCATTATTAGTTAACAAGAACCGATGGATCCCATTATAAGAGACTGGAGTGCTGGACACCTACAAGACCTGATGGATCTCATTATAAGTACAGCGCCTCTCCTGTCCTCACTCTGGGTCTGGGGGTGGCACTGTTTTCTAATCCTGGAGAACCCCTTAACCTTACAAGCGTTCTGCAGGCTTTTTCAGACAGGAAGAACTAAGCAGCACTTTCCACCCAATACTGAATCTAAACAGAGCCATATATATCCTGCTCACCCCCACGGACCCTCGTGTCTGTGTATAAGACCACCCTGTTGCTCGGACCCGCATTACCTTTTTGCACATACTGTAGATCATCTCCAGATACTTGGTGTCGGACAGGAGGGTGTCTGTGTCCACGGTGACGTAGTTATGCAGCAGAGGCATCATATCTGTCAGTCAGGAAACACCATCAGTAACGCATACTCTATGCCCAACCAATCTTAAAGGGATAAGCACACAAGGACTCTCCCTTCCCCCACCACTACACCGACGCATCCCCGTCACCCCTGCATCTAAACCAGCACCATGTGGACGAATCCCCCCCCCCCCCCAGAGGGGAGCCGAGGAGGACAGACACCTTACCTGTGAAGTAATCAAATCCGTCCTGCTGAAAGACCTCGAACACCAGGGGTAAGAGCTGCCACATCTGAGCCGACACCTGCTGACAGGTGAGACTGTGCGCCAGCGAGAAGATCTCTTCATAGAACTCTATGGACACAATGATAAGAGTCACCGCCATATCCCCCTGTGACCCGCCCCCCCTCACCCCCGGTATTCCGCCGCTCACCTAGTACGTGCTGCTGGAGGACGGTGCCAATGACTTGGAGGCAGATCCCTTCCAGCTGCTGAGTGATCTGAAGGATGAAACAGAAGACACCAATCACCAGCCATAGACTTCACAAGCCCCAAGGAGAGGACCCCCAACATAACAGCAAACATCACTCTGCTCATATCTATTCTCATGGTCCTGATGTGGATAGGGGGGGGGGGGGGGGTGTAACATGCGGATTGTCAACAACAAGTTCCAGAACTATAAGCCAGGGATGGGGAGAAGGAGCGCTTCGGACCGCCAGGTGTTGCAAGCCGAAGGTTCCCCATCCCTGATCTAAAGAGCTGTTCTCTACCCTGCGGCAATACTACAACTTCCATCATGCAATGTGCAGTTCTGCAGGAGCAAAGATCCACCCTCAAGCAATACCAGTCCCACCATGGCAATGAGCCAACGTGATGAATTTGACTCCCAGTTGATGCAAAACTAGAAGAGTCCTGAAAAACATGGATGCAGCCATAGGCCTCGTTCCCAGACTGCATCCAACTTCTCTCCCTCCCTAAAATACCAAACCCTGCGCGTTCACTATCAGAAACCTGTCTCCCCTGTCCCCGTCCTTTGGCACTCACCTCTTTATGATCCTCCACCACACTTAACAGGGTGTCAATAGTGTTGAGGATCCCCATGGCGGTCACAGCTTTATCGTCGCTGCCCTCCTCATCGGGACCAGTCTGTATAACCTGATTGAAAGTCATCGCCTAAAAAAAAGAAATAAAAAAAAAAAAAGCAAAACCAGTGTAAGAACTCCTATAGTGCGGCCTGTATGCGGCCATGTTGGAGAGTATGGAGGCTGGCCAGCGGTGGGGAGGTCACTGGACCAGTACTATGATCTCCCATTCATCTTGGGCCACAGGATTTGTGAGAGTGCAGCGACCGACCAGCAGGACACCGGCAGGCAGCTTTACTAGTCACAGACTGACACTGTGCACACGGCCCTGCAGCCCCCATCACACCCCGCTGTAATCATGTATACTCCTTACCAGGTGCTGGGTCATCTCCACGGCGATGGGCGTCACCTCCTCACTGTACTCGCAGATCATCTTCTGGATCACATTGGTCAGATCGTCGTTCTCCGTCTCCCGGATAATGTGCAGCAAGGCCTGCATCACCGGCCTGATGAACGGGGCGATGTACTCCTTGGCTGCAAAGGATCAGAGCGAGATCAGCTGTATGAGGCGATGGATGACTGAAGGGGGGGGCAGCTGTATAAGTCTTACATCGGTGACTGGCTCCCCTTTTGCTAGGGCCTCTAACATGTGCAATGTATCTGCAGCCGCACTAGAGACTCACAGGACCAAATGAATGCATGAATAACGTGTAATACAAGCACCGAACCCCCACGTCCACTAGACGATCCACAGCCGAGCACGCCCACTACACGATCCACAGCCGAGCACGCCCACTACACGATCCACAGCCGAGCACGCCCACTACACGATCCACAGCCGAGCAAGCCCACTAGCCCCTCCACAGCAGGGCACTCCAGCCACACTGCAGACGCACCTTTCTCCTGATTGCTGATTAGAACCTGGAGGGCAATGGCGGCTTCCACCTTCACTGGCATCTCCCGGTCATCGATGAGACACCGTCTGGTCAGCTCCAGGGCCGTCTGCAGGTTTTGGTCAATCTTGAACTTTACTTCACAGAAATAATGAAGCACCCAGCAGGCCTGCAGAGATACAGGAGACACCAATCATTACGTCTGTGCTGGTGACAGAGAACCACTTACCCCCAGCAAAGTCAATGACAGATGTGTGTGAGAGTATGGAGGCTGGCCAGCGGTGGGAGCGTCTGGAGACGTCACTAGACCAGTACTATGATCTCACTTTTATCTCGGCCATCGGGATTTGTGTGAGCAGAGCGGTCAACCGGCAAGACGCAGGCAGACAGCTTTACCAGACACAGACTGACGCTGTGCACACAGCCCCGCGGCCGCTATATGGACCCCATAATAATGAACGACTTACCCGGGCCCTCATGTAGCCCAGCTCGCTGCTGAAGAGCGGGAACACGTGGTTCTGCAGCATGAACTCCATCTGATCCTTGTAGATCTTTTTCTGTAAGACAATAATAAGGTGAGAACGTCCGGGGCTGGGCAGGATCGGGATGCTGATCTTCCTATATAATATATTGGCAAGTACAGCTGAAAATAACGGGTGTTGTATCGGAGCACTGCAGATCCCAGCAGACCCCGCACATGAGGCAATTACTCTGCATATAATAGTGTAAGGAGATTATAGAGGATAAGCTCAGGTAATGGAGCTTAAGGGTGCGTTTACACCTACAGGATCTGCAGCAGATTTGATGCTGTGTTCAGTTATTTAAATGAAATCTGCTGCAGATCCTGTAGGTGTGAACGCACCATAAAGGGGTATTCCCCCCCAAATTATTTTTGCATTAATACGTTGCCCACCCGTAGCTTTCCATCTTTCCAATATAAAGTTATTACGGATTCTGCACAGTTTTGCTGTTATCTAGGTGCCCCACCCCCACGGATTGCATAGAATCATCAGATCTCAGTCCACTCCCGACACCGCTCCCTGCTCCTGGCCCCCACCCTCCGAGACGGCATCACGTGTCCTCCATCTCTTCAATGGGCCGGGTTAGCGCTTCTAACCCAGCCAATCTGAAGTGAAGGAGGACTGCGGTGGCTGCTGTTAAGAGAGGGAGACAGTGATCAATCAGTGCAGCTGTCACTTACTCCTTCTCTAACAGCGGTCACCGGTAACGTGTGCCCCCCCCCAGCCCCAGAGCTCACCCCCTGACTGTTACACCCCCCCCCCCCCCCCAAGTCCTTTAATTGCTGAGAGCCACGGGGCCGCCGGTAAGCACTCACTGGCGGCCCCGCGGCTCACTGTCCCCCCCCCCGTACATCAATTGCTCGTGGCGCTTCCCAGCAGCATCCCCCCCCTTCCGTCCATCCTTCATTCAATTGCTGAGAGCCGGCGGTCCCGGCCCTGAGCCGCTCGCCCACGGCGCTTCCCGTCAGCACCCCCGGCCGTCCGTCAATTGCTGAGAGCTGCGGGGCCGCCGGTAAACGCCCGGCGCTTACCAGCGGCCCCGCGGCTCACTGTCCCCCGTCACTTGCGGCTGCTGGGCGCTCGCCCGCAGCGCTTACCGGCGCCATCACCATCACCATCACTATGCCATCACCATCTCAGCTCTGCTATGCCATCACCATCTCAGCTCTGCTATGCCATCACCATCTCAGCCCTGCCATGCCATCACCATCTCAGCTCTGCCATGCCATCACCATCTCAGCTCTGCTACAGTCTCACCATCTCAGCTTTGCTATGCCATCTCACCATCTCAGCTCTGCTGCACCGTCTCACCATCTCAGCTCTGCTACACCGTCTCACCATCCCAGCTCTGCTATGCCATTTCACCATCTCAGCTCTGCTACACCGTCTCACCATCTCAGCTCTGCTGCAGAATCTCACCATCTCAGCTCTGCTACACAGTCTCACTACTATGCCATCACCATCTCAGCTCTGCTACGCCATCACCATCTCAGCTCTGCTACGCCGCCATCACCATCTCAGCTCTGCTGCTTCATCATCAGGCAGAAGCATTTCATGATGGGAAATGTAGTTTCCTATCTTGATTATAGACCATGTTTTAGAAAAACTTGTAACTCAGGAACGGCAGCAGCTAGAAAGATGGGAGACGGCTCAAAATACTCGGGGGGACTTGGTGAGTAAGAATAGCTAGGTTTGGGGGCATTACGTTTTTTTTTTTGCTTTTGGGGGGGAATACCCCTTTAAGGACGAATAATACGGAGAGCGGAAACAAGAGACGCCAATCACCACCACCACCACCAGGGGTGACTAGTAACAGGTCAGAGGTCCTGACCTCGCTCACTCCACATGGTAGAGTAGGAATGGGGAACCTTCCGGCCACCAGTGAAGGCTCTGGCTGTCCGGGCATGATGGGAATGGGTTGTTTTGCGACATTTGGGGGGGGGGGGGGGGCGAAGGTTCCCCATCGCTGTGATAGAGTTTCCTGCTAAGCAACTGTCCCCCAGATGTAAGTGTAAGATTCCTGGGGGTCCCACCAGCGCACCCCACAGCTCCATTCACTGTCGATGGGACAGAGGATGCTGTACTGAGCCGTCATCTATAGACCATGAACACTGCGGCACCTGTGACTACCACAGCCATCATCCCATCCGCTTCTCCTAGAGACGTAGGATGAGAGCTGTAGTTAGGATTACAGTCCTCCATACCTTAAGAAGGATTTCCGCCAAGGAGCCGATCATATGGAGGGCGCCATCCTTCTTGCGGGGATCGGCCGCCGGCTCGGTTAGAATCTGATAACAGAATCCCATCGTCTTCTGCAGAACCTGGGGAATAAAAACCCATGAGGAAATTGGAACTGGGAGCATGACGAGAGCTCTGCGGGTCTCATACACCATGTACAGGATCTCTACCAGGGGGCGATGGGGGCAGGAGAGACGTCAGCGCGGTGTGAACACACGCTAAGACCTCGCTCAGCCTGGATCCTTTCACTGACAGCGAGCAAAGTGTGGGAGAAGGAGGGCACATTACATGGGCCGTGTGTACAGATTATACATGGACCCCATCACCTCAAAAGACTCCGCTCCGTCCTGAAGATGAAGGATCCTACAACCAAAGGCAGACACTTCCCAGCAGGAGACGCAGCGAGCAGATGAATGATGAGGAGCGAAGCCTGGAGAGCAGCCAGCAGAGGAGCCGCGTACATATATAGACAAGATTCAGCCGCCGGCCGATTAGCCGCGTACATATAGAGATAGGACACAGCTACATACATACAGAAAAGAGGCAGCCGTGTACATATACAGACAGGAGGCAGCCGCCGGCAGAGGAACAGCGTACATATAGAGATAGGACACAGCTACATACATATACAGACAGGAGGCAGCCGCCGGCCGAGGAGCCGCGAACATATACAGACAGGAGGCAGCCGTGTACATATACAGACAGGACGCAGCTACGTACATATACAGACAGGAGGCAGCCGTGTACATATACAGACAGGACGCAGCTACGTACATATACAGACAGGAGGCAGCCATGTACATATACAGACAGGACGCAGCTACGTACATATACAGACAGGACGCAGCTACGTACATATACAGACAGGACGCAGCTACGTACATATACAGACAGGAGGCAGCCGTGTACATATACAGACAGGAGGCAGCCGTGTACATATACAGACAGGAGGCAGCCGTGTACATATACAGACAGGAGGCAGCCATGTACATATACAGACAGGAGGCAGCCGTGTACATATACAGACAGGAGGCAGCCGCCGGCGGAGGAACAGCGTACATATAGAGATAGGACACAGCTACATACATATACAGACAGGAGGCAGCCGTGTACATATAGAGATAGAACACAGCTACATACATATACAGACAGGAGGCAGCCGCCGGCCGAGGAGCCGCGAACATATACAGACAGGAGGCAGCCGTGTACATATACAGACAGGACGCAGCTACGTACATACACAGACAGGACGCAGCTACGTACATATACAGACAGGAGGCAGCCGTGTACATATACAGACAGGACGCAGCTACGTACATACACAGACAGGACGCAGCTACATACATATACAGACAGGAGGCAGCCGCCGGCGGAGGAACAGCGTACATATAGAGATAGGACACAGCTACATACATATACAGACAGGAGGCAGCCGTGTACATATAGAGATAGAACACAGCTACATACATATACAGACAGGAGGCAGCCGCCGGCCGAGGAGCCGCGAACATATACAGACAGGAGGCAGCCGTGTACATATACAGACAGGACGCAGCTACGTACATACACAGACAGGACGCAGCTACGTACATATACAGACAGGAGGCAGCCGACGGCAGAGGAGCCGCGAACATATACAGACAGGAGGCAGCCGTGTACATATAGAGATAGAACACAGCTACATACATATACAGACAGGAGGCAGCCGTGTACATATACAGACAGGAGGCAGCCATGTACATATACAGACAGGACGCAGCTACGTACATATACAGACAGGAGGCAGCCGTGTACATATACAGACAGGAGGCAGCCGCCGGCAGAGGAGCCGCGAACATATACAGACAGGAGGCAGCCGCCGGCCGAGGAGCCGCGAACATATACAGACAGGAGGCAGCCGTGTACATATACAGACAGGAGGCAGCCATGTACATATACAGACAGGAGGCAGCTACGTACATATACAGACAGGAGGCAGCCGTGTACATATACAGACAGGAGGCAGCCGCCGGCGGAGGAGCCGCGAACATATACAGACAGGAGGCAGCCGCTGGCCGAGGAGCCGCATACATATACAGATAGGACACCGCTACATACACATACAGACAGGAAGCTGCCGTGTACACATATAGACAGGATGTAGTCGTGTACATATACAGCCAGGAGTCAGCTGCCAGCAGAGGAACAGCGTACATATACAGACAGGAGTCAGCCGCCAGCAGAGGTTCCGTGTACATATACAGACAGGAGTCAGCCGCCAGCAGAGGTTCCGTGTACATATACAGACAGGACGCAGCAGTGTACATATACAGACAGGAGTCAGCCGCCGGCCGAGGTTCCGTGTACATATACAGACAGGACGCAGCAGTGTACATATACAGACAGGAGTCAGCCACCGGCCGAGGTTCCGTGTACATATACAGACAGGAGTCAGCCGCCAGCAGAGGTTCCGTGTACATATACAGACAGGAGTCAGCCGCCGGCAGAGGATCCGTGTACATATACAGACAGAATGTAGTCGTGTACATATACAGACAGGAGTCAGCCGCCGGCAGAGGTTCCGTGTATATATACAGACAGTTTCCGTGTACATATCCAGATAGGAAGCAGCAGTGTACATATACAGACAGGAGGCAGCCATGTACATATACAGACAGGAGGCAGCCGTGTACATATACAGACAGGAGGCAGCCGTGTACATATACAGACAGGAGGCAGCCATGTACATATACAGACAGGAGGCAGCCATGTACATATACAGACAGGAGGCAGCCGTGTACATATACAGACAGGAGGCAGCCGCCGGCAGAGGAACAGCGTACATATACAGACAGGAGGCAGCAGCCATACCTCTTTCCTCTTACTGCACGATGTAAAGAGAAGCGTCTGGGCTGCGGTCGTGGGGGAGATGAAGTCTTCAAACACATCTACAAGGAGAAAGAGCGAGGTGATAAGAGTCACGGCCATATATACACACAGTGACATCAGAGAACGGTCATGGCCGTATATACACAGTGACAAGTTTCTCTGTGGGGGTTCGGATGCAGAGACCCCAGACCGATCTACACTCCCAATCCCAATAAATCCTCTTACCGAACTTCATGCGGATGTACTCGTAGGGGTCTTCCTGCCACAGCTCCTCATCAGAGTCGGTGTAACACATCAGAGGGAAGATGACGTCCTGGATGATGCCCTGAGGTCACAGACAGGAGAGAACATGAGACAAGACCCCCTGGATACAGCAGCGGATGATCCGGGGGACACAGCATGACGGCTCACCTGGATGTGGGGCTTTAGGTTCTTCCACGTAACAGCATGGGACACCCCCTGGTTGAGATAGTTGAGCGTTTGCTGCAGGACCCGTGGGGCCATATACTGCTTCTCCTTATACTGGTAGAGAACCTTCAGCAGAACCTAAGGGAGAACCCAGAGCATCACATGACCTGAGCACGGCCACATGTGCACACACAGGCACATCATACAGTATTGTCTGAGGGTGTGGAGGCCGGCCAGTGGGGTAGAGCGTCTGGAGACGTCACTAGACCGGTACTATGATCTCATCATTATATCGGGCTGCAGGATTAGGCAGTAAGACAGTCAGCAGGCAGGACGCCAGCCGAACGGCTTTACCAGACACAGACTGACACTGTGCACCCCTCCCTGCAGCCGCCAGGTCGCCGCTCTATACAAGATGGAGATGGTGCCAGATGCCAGGATGGACATTTTGTAGCTCAGGGATGGAGAACCTGCATCGGATGCAGAACTACAACTCCCATCATGCATGCAAAGCCAAAGCTTTAGTTCTCGAGGCATGATGGGAATTGTAGTTTTGCACCAGCTGAGGGGCCAGGGGTCACCCCCATTCCTGCTCTAGGTGTCTCCCTCTGTCCACAATACAAGCGTAAGAGGCCAAACAGTCATGTGGGAGAACACCAGATAAAAGGGGGGGCGCTGCACAAACCTGCTGAACCCCAACAGCGAAGGCCTTTAGAAACACTTCAGCAAACTCATTGTACTCCTTGGAAACGTTCCCCGGACTCCCGTACCTAGAACACAAGGAACAGAAGAAGATTTACTGCGTGGAATCACTGTACATGTGGTGGATATAATGCCCCTCGCGCAGCCGATCCCCCGAGGGGACACGTTACCTCTCAAACAGCCGGGCCAGGATGTGCAGCGCCCACTTCTTACACTTCCACCATGGCAGCTCAGGCCGGTCATCCTCATCAACCTGGAGGGTCTCCTGTAACAGAGAAAGGGGCATAAGGGGGAGCGGGACCCAAAGAGGCAGCGCCCCAACTGAGGGGAGCAACACCCCAATATGCAGCGCCCCAACTGAGGGGAGCAACACCCCAATATATAGTGCCCCAACTGAGAGGAGCGGGACCCCAAGAGGCAGAGCCCCGAGGGAAGCGGGACCCCAAGAGGCAGAGCCCCAACTGAGGGGAGCAAAACCCCAATATATAGTGCCCCAACTGAGAGGAGCGGGACCCCAAGAGGCAGCGCCCCAACTGAGGGGAGCAACACCCCAATATATAGTGTCCCAACTGAGGGGAGCAACACCCCAATATATAGTGTCCCAACTGAGGGGAGCAACACCCCAATATATAGTGCCCCGGAGAAAGGGGGACCCCAAGAGGCAGAGCCCCAAGGGAAGCGGGACCCCAAGAGGCAGAGCCCCAAGGGAAGCGGGACCCCAAGAGGCAGAGCCCCAAGGGAAGCGGGACCCCAAGAGGCAGAGCCCCGAAGGAAGCGGGACCCCAAGAGGCAGAGCCCCGAGGGAAGCGGGACCCCAAGAGGCAGAGCCCTAACTGAGGGGAGCAAGACCCCAATATATAGTGCCCCAACTGAGAGGAGCGGGACCCCAAGAGGCAGAGGCATAATTGAGGGGAGCAAGACCCCAAGAGGCAGACCAAGCCCCTGTAAAACTACACAGGAAACCCCTCTTTCAGTACACTGGATACTCACTGCAGGAACATCCCGATCCACCACGGTCTTCAGGATCTCTATCCATTCTGTCAGACTGGGCTGATTGATCAACTCCAGGGGTAACGTATACTGCAATATATACAGGAGTCAGGGTGGGATACGGGGTGTACTGCAATATATACAGGAGTCAGGGTGGGATACTGCAATATATACAGGAGTCAGGGTGGGATACTGCAATATATACAGGAGTCAGGGTGGGATACTGCAATATATACAGGAGTCAGGGTGGGATACTGCAATATATACAGGAGTCAGGGTGGGATACAGGAGGGGTGTACTGTAATATATACAGGAGTCAGGGTGGGATACGGGGTGTACTGTAATATATACAGGAGTCAGGGTGGGATACGGGGTGTACTGTAATATATACAGGAGTCAGGGTGGGATACGGGGTGTACTGTAATATATACAGGAGTCAGGGTGGGATACGGGGTGTACTGTAATATATACAGGAGTCAGGGTGGGATACAGGAGGGGGGAGTACTGTAATATATACAGGAGTCAGGGTGGGATACAGGAGGGGGGAGTACTGTAATATATACAGGAGTCAGGGTGGGATACGGGGTGTACTGTAATATATACAGGAGTCAGGGTGGGATACGGGGTGTACTGTAATATATACAGGAGTCAGGGTGGGATACAGGAGGGGGTGTACTGTAATATATACAGGAGTCAGGGTGGGATACGGGGTGTACTGTAATATATACAGGAGTCAGGGTGGGATACGGGGTGTACTGTAATATATACAGGAGTCAGGGTGGGATACGGGGTGTACTGTAATATATACAGGAGTCAGGGTGGGATACAGGGTGTACTGTAATATATACAGGAGTCAGGGTGGGATACAGGAGGGGGGTGTACTGTAATATATACAGGAGTCAGGGTGGGATACAGGAGGGGGTGTACTGTAATATATACAGGAGTCAGGGTGGGATACAGGAGGGGGTGTACTGTAATATATACAGGAGTCAGGGGGGGATACAGGGTGTACTGTAATATATACAGGAGTCAGGGTGGGATACGGGGTGTACTGTAATATATACAGGAGTCAGGGTGGGATACGGGGTCTACTGTAATATATACAGGAGTCAGGGTGGGATACGGGGTCTACTGTAATATATACAGGAGTCAGGGTGGGATACAGGGTGTACTGTAATATATACAGGAGTCAGGGTGGGATACAGGAGGGGGGAGTACTGTAATATATACAGGAGTCAGGGTGGGATACAGGAGGGGGTGTACTGTAATATATACAGGAGTCAGGGTGGGATACGGGGTGTACTGTAATATATACAGGAGTCAGGGTGGGATACGGGGTGTACTGTAATATATACAGGAGTCAGGGTGGGATACGGGGTGTACTGTAATATATACAGGACTCAGGGTGGGATACAGGAGGGGGGAGTACTGTAATATATACAGGATTCAGGGTGGGATACAGGAGGGGGGTGTACTGTAATATATACAGGAGTCAGGGTGGGATACAGGAGGGGGGTGTACTGTAATATATACAGGAGTCAGGGTGGGATACAGGAGGGGGTGTACTGTAATATATACAGGAGTCAGGGTGGGATACAGGAGGGGGTGTACTGTAATATATACAGGAGTCAGGGTGGGATACAGGAGGGGGGTGTACTGTAATATATACAGGAGTCAGGGTGGGATACAGGAGGGGGTGTACTGTAATATATACAGGAGTCAGGGTGGGATACGGGGTGTACTGTAATATATACAGGAGTCAGGGTGGGATACGGGGTGTACTGTAATATATACAGGAGTCAGGGTGGGATACAGGAGGGGGGTGTACTGTAATATATACAGGAGTCAGGGTGGGATACGGTGTGTACTGTAATATATACAGGAGTCAGGGTGGGATACAGGAGGGGGGAGTACTGTAATATATACAGGAGTCAGGGTGGGATACAGGAGGGGGTGTACTGTAATATATACAGGAGTCAGGGTGGGATACAGGAGGGGGGAGTACTGTAATATATACAGGAGTCAGGGTGGGATACAGGAGGGGGTGTACTGTAATATATACAGGAGTCAGGGTGGGATACAGGAGGGGGTGTACTGTAATATATACAGGAGTCAGGGTGGGATACGGGGTGATCATTAGGAGACGTCCCTCACCTGGACCAGGGCATAGAAAATCTTAAAGATCTGTTTCTGGATCAGGACTGACTGCTCGGAGGGGTCAGGAAGCAGACGGATGAAACGCTCCTTCAGCATGGGCAGGAAGTGCTGCATAGCGGCGATCAGAGGACTCCGCTCCTCCGGCTTCTTATACCTGAGGACAGAACCCAAAATCTACAGATCGGGGGGATACAAGATACCACCCACCAACAGTGACCCCACCAGCAGAATAGTGAGTGCAGCTCTGGGGTATAATACAGGATGTAACTCAGGATCAGTAATGTAATGTATGCACACAGTGATCCCACCAGCAGAATAGTGAGTGCAGCTCTGGGGTATAATACAGGATGTAACTCAGGATCAGTAATGTAATGTATGTACACAGTGACCCCACCAGCAGAACAGTGAGTGCAGCTCTGGGGTATAATACAGGATGTAACTCAGGATCAGTAATGTATGTACACAGTGACCTCACCAGCAGAATAGTGAGCGCAGCTCTGGAGTATAATACAGGATGTAACTCAGGATCAGTAATGTAATGTATGTACACAGTGACCCCACCAGCAGAATAGTGAGTGCAGCTCTGGGGTATAATACAGGATGTAGCTCAGGATCAGTAATGTATGTACACAGTGACCCCACCAGCAGAATAGTGAGTGCAGCTCTGGAGTATAATACAGGATGTAACTCAGGATCAGTAATGTATGTACACAGTGACCCCACCAGCAGAATAGTGAGCGCAGCTCTGGGGTATAATACAGGATGTAACTCAGGATCAGTAATGTAATATATGTACACAGTGACCCCACCAGCAGAATAGTGAGTGCAGCTCTGGAGTATAATACAGGATGTAACTCAGGATGAGTAATGTAATATATGTACACAGTGACCCCACCAGCAGAATAGTGAGTGCAGCTCTGGGGTATAATACAGGATGTAACTCAGGATCAGTAATGTAATGTATGTACACAGTGACCCCACCAGCAGCAGAATAGTGAGTGCAGCTCTGGAGTATAATACAGGATATATGATCTGGGTGACTTACTCGTAGTTCTTCACCAGCTGGTAGAGGCAGAGCAGGATCCCCAGCCAGCAGGCGCTGTTGTCGGACTGCAGATAGAAGCCGATCTTCTCCACCACGGCGGTCCAGCGGTTCGGATAGTCGTGTTTGATGATGTGATGGATGCAGGTGGTGAGCTGGACCCTGCAACAGAGAAGCCGTCACTACGCATAAAGAGCCCCAAACAGCTGATGGGTGAGGAGGATTCTGGAAGACACGGTCGCTGCCCCATGATGGGAGGCTGGGGGTCTCACCTGATCAGCTCCGGGGACTGGATGATGGCTTCCACAATGTTCTCCCGGATGCAGTGGCGGTCTTCCTCAGGGATGGTGTGAGTGGGCGGTTCTCCGGGGGTCACCTCACGGTCTGGCCAATACTGAGTGATCATATTCTTCAGGTAGATGACACCTGAGGGGAGGAAGGGGGTCAGAGGTTACATGGCAGGTCCCATGACTATCCCTTCTGGGAAAGCTGGGTGTCCCCCTATATAGGGGCAGTAATGGTTCTCCTAATAAACCCGGGGCGGGCACTCACCTGCTTGTCGTACGGGGAGATCAAGCTGCTCGGACATGGTGATCTGCAGAAGAGTGGACACGAAGTTCACCAACTTATGTGCCTGCCGGGAAGAGGAGAACAATGAATACACCCGGCCAACACACCGCGCGACAGAGCGCAGACAGAGCGCAGGCCGCCCGCACCGACACACCGCGCGACAGAGCGCAGGCCGCCCGCACCGACACACCGCGCGACAGAGCGCAGGCCGCCCGCACCGACACACCGCGCGACAGAGCGCAGTCCGCCCGCACCGACACACCGCGCGACAGAGCGCAGGCCGCACCGACAAGGCATCGTCACCCTGGAGGGGGCCCCCCTTTAAGCCACTAACCCTGGAGGGGGCCCCCCTTTAAGCCACTAACCCTGGAGGGGGCCCCCCTTTAAGCCACCCTAACCCTGGAGGGGCCCCCCTTTAAGCCACCCTAACCCTGGTGGGGCCCCCCTTTAAGCCACCCTAACCCTGGAGGGGCCCCCCTTTAAGCCACCCTAACCCTGGAGGGGCCCCCCTTTAAGCCACCCTAACCCTGGAGGGGCCCCCCTTTAAGCCACCCTAACCCTGGAGGGGCCCCCCTTTAAGCCACCCTAACCCTGGAGGGGCCCCCCTTTAAGCCACCCTAACCCTGGAGGGGCCCCCCTTTAAGCCACCCTAACCCTGGAGGGGCCCCCCTTTAAGCCACCCTAACCCTGGAGGGGCCCCCCTTTAAGCCACCCTAACCCTGGAGGGGCCCCCCTTTAAGCCACCCTAACCCTGGAGGGGCCCCCCTTTAAGCCACCCTAACCCTGGAGGGGCCCCCCTTTAAGCCACCCTAACCCTGGAGGGGCCCCCCTTTAAGCCACCCTAACCCTGGAGGGGCCCCCCTTTAAGCCACCCTAACCCTGGAGGGGCCCCCCTTTAAGCCACCCTAACCCTGGAGGGGCCCCCCTTTAAGCCACCCTAACCCTGGAGGGGCCCCCCTTTAAGCCACCCTAACCCTGGAGGGGCCCCCCTTTAAGCCACCCTAACCCTGGAGGGGCCCCCCTTTAAGCCACCCTAACCCTGGAGGGGCCCCCCTTTAAGCCACCCTAACCCTGGAGGGGCCCCCCTTTAAGCCACCCTAACCCTGGAGGGGCCCCCCTTTAAGCCACCCTAACCCTGGAGGGGCCCCCCTTTAAGCCACCCTAACCCTGGAGGGGCCCCCCTTTAAGCCACCCTAACCCTGGAGGGGCCCCCCTTTAAGCCATTCCCCCCTGGAGGTGAGGCAGAGTTTCACTTTCATTCCTCTGTGCAGACGTCATGCTGGGGGTGGGGGAGGGGAGACGGCTGACGCGGCCCCCGGGGGCCGGAGATACAATGGAGCTGAGGTTATAGATTATATAGAATGTGCTGAACACGGGGGAATGTGCCGGCTCACCGCTCACACAGCTCTGCTATATCAGCATCCGGACGTGAGAGTAATCCCCGCACAGCCGCCGCTATCTCACCCCAGATCAGCCAGCGAGGGCCGCACGGAAACCACCCAGCTCCCCCCTGACTCCCAACTACAACTCCCAGCATGCATCCTCCAGCTCCCCCCTGACCCCCAACTACAACTCCCAGCATGCATCCTCCAGCTCCCCCCTGACCCCCAACTACAAGTCCCAGCATGCATCCTCCAGCTCCCCCCTGACCCCCAACTACAACTCCCAGCATGCATCCTCCAGCTCCCCCCTGACTCCCAACTACAACTCCCAGCATGCATCCTCCAGCTCCCCCCTGACTCCCAACTACAACTCCCAGCATGCATCCTCCAGCTCTCCCCTGACTCTTAACTACAACTCCCAGCATGCATCCTCCAGCTCTCCCCTGACCCTTAACTACAACTCCCAGCATGCATCCTCCAGCTCTCCCCTGACCCTTAACTACAACTCCCAGCATGCATCCTCCAGCTCCCCCCTGACTCCCAACTACAACTCCCAGCATGCATCCTCCAGCTCCCCCCTGACCCCCAACTACAACTCCCAGCATGCATCCTCCAGCTCCCCCCTGACCCCCAACTACAAGTCCCAGCATGCATCCTCCAGCTCCCCCCTGACCCCCAACTACAAGTCCCAGCATGCATCCTCCAGCTCCCCCCTGACCCCCAACTACAAGTCCCAGCATGCATCCTCCAGCTCTCCCCTGACCCCTAACTACAACTCCCAGCATGCATCCTCCAGCTCTCCCCTGACCCTTAACTACAACTCCCAGCATGCATCCTCCA
Organism: Dendropsophus ebraccatus; assembly: GCF_027789765.1. Classification (NCBI taxonomy): domain Eukaryota; kingdom Metazoa; phylum Chordata; class Amphibia; order Anura; family Hylidae; genus Dendropsophus; species Dendropsophus ebraccatus. Next base: position 4,524,813 of record NC_091457.1, on the reverse strand, counting down.
GCTCTCCCCTGACCCCTAACTACAACTCCCAGCATGCATCCTCCAGCTCTCCCCTGACCCTTAACTACAACTCCCAGCATGCATCCTCCAGCTTTTTCTCTCCTGGACAACTACAACTCCCAGCATGCATCCTCCAGCTCTCCCCTGACCCTTAACTACAACTCCCAGCATGCATCCTCCAGCTCTCCCGACTCCCAACTACAACTCCCAGCATGCATCCTCCAGCTCTCCCCTGACCCCCAACTACAACTCCCAGCATGCATCCTCCAGCTCTCCCCTGACCCTTAACTACAACTCCCAGCATGCATCCTCCAGCTCTCCCCTGACCCCCAACTACAACTCCCAGCATGCATCCTCCAGCTCTCCCCTGACCCCCAACTACAACTCCCAGCATGCATCCTCCAGCTCTCCCCTGACCCCAAACTATAACTCCCAGCATGCATCCTCGAGCTTTTTATCTCCTGCACAACTACAACTCCCAGCATTCATCCTCCAGCTCTCCCCTGACCCTAACTACAACTCCCAGCATGCATCCTCAGGCTCTTTATCTCCTGCACAACTACAACTCCCAGCATTCATCCTCCAGCTCTCCCCTGACCCTAACTACAACTCCCAGCATGCATCCTCCAGCTAAACTACAACTCCCAGCATGCCGCACACCAGGAGCGCAGCCGGTTAGGGTCACATTTCCCTCCCAGTGAGATCCCTGGGACCCCGGTGGGGGAGGAGCCTATAGTGGGTAACAAGGGTCTCCTGTGCGGGGCCCCCACTGGGGAGGACAGAAGCTTTGGGTGTTCAACAAACTTTATTCACAACTTCCCACAGAAGGAGCTGTAAGAGCAGCTGACAGCCGGCACCGGAGGGGGAGGGGCGGCCACATGGATGACAGGGGGCGGAGTCACCAGCCTGAGCCATCACTGAGTCATCGGCACAACCACATGCAGGAAATGACTCACAGGAAGAGAAGTCGGGGGACGGAGGACCCCCAACACCTACAGGAGGGGCCGGGGGACCCCCAACACCTGCAGGAGGGGCCGGGGGACCCCCAACACCTGCAGGAGGAGCCGGGGGACCCCCAACACCTGCAGGAGGAGCCGGGGGACCCCCAACACCTGCAGGAGGAGCCGGGGGACCCCCAACACCTGCAGGAGGAGCCGGGGGACCCCCAACACCTGCAGGAGGAGCCGGGGGACCCCCAACACCTGCAGGAGGAGCCGGGGGACCCCCAACACCTGCAGGAGGAGCCGGGGGACCCCCAGCCCCTGCAGGAGGAGCCGGGGGACCCCCAGCCCCTACAGGAGGAGCCGGGGGACCCCCAGCCCCTACAGGAGGAGCCGGGGGACCCCCAGCCCCTACAGGAGGGGACGGGGGACCCCCAACCCCTACAGGAGGAGCCGGGGGACCCCCAACCCCTACAGGAGGAGCCGGGGGACCCCCAACCCCTACAGGAGGAGCCGGGGGACCCCCAACCCCTACAGGAGGAGCCGGGGGACCCCCAACCCCTACAGGAGGAGCCGGGGGACCCCCAACCCCTACAGGAGGAGCCGGGGGACCCCCAACCCCTACAGGAGGAGCCGGGGGACCCCCAACCCCTACAGTAGGGGGCCGGGGGACCCCCAACCCCTACAGGAGGAGCCGGGGGACCCCCAACCCCTACAGGAGGAGCCGGGGGACCCCCAACCCCTACAGGAGGAGCCGGGGGACCCCCAACCCCTACAGGAGGAGCCGGGGGACCCCCAACCCCTACAGGAGGAGCCGGGGGACCCCCAACCCCTACAGGAGGAGCCGGGGGACCCCCAACCCCTACAGGAGGAGCCGGGGGACCCCCAACCCCTACAGGAGGAGCCGGGGGACCCCCAACCCCTACAGGAGGAGCCGGGGGACCCCCAACCCCTACAGGAGGAGCCGGGGGACCCCCAACCCCTACAGGAGGAGCCGGGGGACCCCCAACCCCTACAGGAGGAGCCGGGGGACCCCCAACCCCTACAGGAGGAGCCGGGGGACCCCCAACCCCTACAGGAGGAGCCGGGGGACCCCCAACCCCTACAGGAGGAGCCGGGGGACAACGGCGGTTTTAGGGGATGAGGGCGGTCAGTCAGTGTCCGTCATGGCGGCCGTCACACGGTGGGATCTGCGTCCTACAACAGGAGCGACCCCCTCGGCCTCCGCATATTGTATATGATAAGTCACATGACCATGGCAATCAGGTCACATGATGCAGCTACTGATGATGTCACCATGAGGTCATTTCCCTTTTCTTATAAGATTATTATTTATTTTTACCCCTGAAAATGTCTGCACTGCCGCCAGGGGCCCCGGGGGGAGACACGCGACAGGTCCGCCAGGGGCCCCGGGGGGAGACACGCGACAGGTCCGCCAGGGGCCCCGGGGGGAGACACGCGACAGGTCCGCCAGGGGCCCCGGGGGGAGACACGCGACAGGTCCGCCAGGGGCCCCGGGGGGAGACACGCGACAGGTCCGCCAGGGGCCCCGGGGGGAGACACGCGACAGGTCCGCCAGGGGCCCCGGGGGGAGGACACGCGACAGGTCCGCCAGGGGCCCCGGGGGGAGACACGCGACAGGTCCGCCAGGGGCCCCGGGGGGAGACACGCGACAGGTCCGCCAGGGGCCCCGGGGGGAGACACGCGACAGGTCCGCCAGGGGCCCCGGGGGGAGACACGCGACAGGTCCGCCAGGGGCCCCGGGGGGAGACACGCGACAGGTCCGCCAGGGGCCCCGGGGGGAGACACGCGACAGGTCCGCCAGGGGCCCCGGGGGGAGGACACGCGACAGGTCCGCCAGGGGCCCCGGGGGGAGACACGCGACAGGTCCGCCAGGGGCCCCGGGGGGAGACACGCGACAGGTCCGCCAGGGGCCCCGGGGGGAGACACGCGACAGGTCCGCCAGGGGCCCCGGGGGGAGACACGCGACAGGTCCGCCAGGGGCCCCGGGGGGAGACACGCGACAGGTCCGCCAGGGGCCCCGGGGGGAGACACGCGACAGGTCCGCCAGGGGCCCCGGGGGGAGACACGCGACAGGTCCGCCAGGGGCCCCGGGGGGAGACACGCGACAGGTCCGCCAGGGGCCCCGGGGGGAGACACGCGACAGGTCCGCCAGGGGCCCCGGGGGGAGACACGCGACAGGTCCGCCAGGGGCCCCGGGGGGGAGACACGCGACAGGTCCGCCAGGGGCCCCGGGGGGAGACACGCGACAGGTCCGCCAGGGGCCCCGGGGGGAGACACGCGACAGGTCCGCCGGGGGCCCCGGGGGGAGACACGCGACAGGTCCGCCAGGGGCCCCGGGGGGAGACACGCGACAGGTCCGCCAGGGGCCCCGGGGGGAGACACGCGACAGGTCCGCCAGGGGCCCCGGGGGGAGACACGCGACAGGTCCGCCAGGGGCCCCGGGGGGAGACACGCGACAGGTCCGCCAGGGGCCCCGGGGGGAGACACGCGACAGGTCCGCCAGGGGCCCCGGGGGGAGACACGCGACAGGTCCGCCAGGGGCCCCGGGGGGAGACACGCGACAGGTCCGCCAGGGGCCCCGGGGGGAGACACGCGACAGGTCCGCCAGGGGCCCCGGGGGGAGACACGCGACAGGTCCGCCAGGGGCCCCGGGGGGAGACACGCGACAGGTCCGCCAGGGGCCCCGGGGGGAGACACGCGACAGGTCCGCCAGGGGCCCCGGGGGGAGACACGCGACAGGTCCGCCAGGGGCCACACGCGACAGGTCCGCCAGGGGCCACACGCGACAGGTCAGCCAGGGGCCACACGCGACAGGTCAGCCAGGGGCCACACGCGACAGGTCAGCCAGGGGCCACACGCGACAGGTCAGCCAGGGGCCACACGCGACAGGTCAGCCAGGGGCCACACGTGACAGGTCAGCCAGGGGCCACACGTGACAGGTCAGCCAGGGGCCACACGTGACAGGTCAGCCAGGGGCCACACGTGACAGGTCAGCCAGGGGCCACACGTGACAGGTCAGCCAGGGGCCACACGTGACAGGTCAGCCAGGGGCCACACGTGACAGGTCAGCCAGGGGCCACACGTGACAGGTCAGCCAGGGGCCCCAGCAGCAGACACGTGACAGGTCGGTGAGGGGCCCCGGCAGCAGACACGTGACAGGTCGGTGAGGGGCCCCGGCAGCAGACACGTGACAGGTCGGTGAGGGGCCCCGGCAGCAGACACGTGACAGCTGGGCGGGCCAGGCGGCGTTCGGGCGCGGGGCCCCGGTCTCACCTCGTTGAGCTGTCTCTCGGCCGCCTCCCGCAGGGCCGGGTCCATGGTGCCCCGCAGGGCCTCGATCAGGTTGCTGGGGTCCATGGCGCCGGAGCCGCTTGCCGTCTCTCAGTCCCGGGCTACAGACGAGCTGCGCACATGGAGCCGCACACAGCCCAGCGCCCGGCGCGAAAGGAAGGAGAGCGCCAAGGCCCCGGATGGATCCGCCCCCCTCAGCGCCGCCCACGTCACTTCCGGCCCGCGCCGCGCTGCCTCCTGGGAGATGTAGTCCCTGCCGGGCTCAGTGGTCTCCGAGGCTACATGGGGCCGCTATAGGAAGGATAATGTCCAGTGTCACTACAACTCCCAGCATGGCCTCTATGACATTATATTGTGCCTATGCAGAGCGGCTAGCTGTGTAGCAGAGCCTCAGCTGTGCGCAGTATGGATTCTCTCGTTTCCATTCACTGACAGCCAGCACGGATCTTATAATGGGGGAACTGCAGACTAATAAGGATGTGTATAGCCAGTGTAGAACTACAACTCCCATCATAGCTGGAGACCTCCCCGGTGTCCCTCTTCTGGGGACCCCACACCCCTCTGTCCCCCTTACACTTCCCTCTGCCCCCCCCCTTACACATCCCTCTGTCCCCCCCCTTACACATCCCTCTGCCCCCCCCCTTACACATCCCTCTGCCCCCCCCCTTACACATCCCTCTGTCCCCATTGCTCGGCCCTCTGTCCCCCCTTACACGTCCCTCTGACCCCATTCTATATCCCCCTTACACGTCCCTCTGACCCCATTATACATCCCCCTTACACGTCCCTCTGACCCCATTATACATCCCCCTTACACGTCCCTCTGACCCCATTATATATCCCCCTTACACGTCCCTCTGACCCCATTATATATCCCCCTTACACGTCCCTCTGACCCCCCTTACACATCCCCAGGGGCTGGCTGGCAAATTTTAGCCCGGGGGGCAAGTACACAGCACTGGCCCATGAGTAGCAGGCTGGCAGCCCATCCTTAAAGGACCACTCTGGCCTCTAACCTCTTACCTATAACATCTTCGGTCCTTCCAGTCATTGGTGACCAAATATCCTACTGTGCCCTGTGAAAGGGTCAGAACTCACTTTCCTGTATAAGTCTATTGGGCGGCTCAGTGATGACACAAAACGGTCCCATAGACAGATGCTAGGAAAGCTGGGTGACCTCTATCATACTGAGTATAAGATGCTGGAGAGCTGGGGTTACTGTATTTTTACAATAGTTTATATCACTCGATGTACTTCTGTATATATGTCTCCTCTATGTACTCCTAAAAAATATGTCTCCTCTATGTACTCTTGTATATATATGTATCCTCTATGTACTACTGTATATATGCCTCCCCCTGTATATATGTATCCTCTATGTACTGCTGTATATATGTATCCTCTATGTAGCAGGGACACATGCAGGCAGGGGCATTTCCGGGATAAGCGAGGGGGTGGGGGTGGGGATAGCGGGACACATGGTGCCTCCATCTAGGTAGAGTGTAGTAGTGGAGGTATAGTGGATAAGGGGTGTAGTAGTACAGATATAGATATGGGGTGTATTAGTAATACAGATGAGGGGAATTAGTAGTAGTAGTAGAGGTAAAGATGAAGGGTGAGGTAGTACAGGTATAGATATGGGGTGTATTAGTAATACAGATGAGGGGGATTAGTAGTAGTACAGGTAAAGATGAGGGGTGTATTAGTAGTAAAGATGAGGGGAATTAGTAGTACAGGTATAGATGTGGGCTGTAGTAGTACAGGTATAGATGAGGGGTGTAGTAGTAGTAGTACAGGTAAAGATGAGGGGTGTAGTAGTAATAAAGGTATAAATGAGAGGTGACAGGGGCATACTGGGGGAAACTGGGGCAGCTGGGCGTGATTGGGGCAGGAGTGCACATATCCCTCCTCCTCTCACCCCGACACACAGGTTCCCCTCCCGGCCACACGTGCAGGTCCCCGGTCTCTGGAGGAGGCCGCAGGCAGGGCTGTATTAACAGCTTCTGCTGCCCTAGGCACTAAACCTGAAGACGCCCCATCTTCACGCACCTATTGGCGATACCAGACCTGACCAATACCACCATACCCCCCACCCCCCTGGAAAAGACACCAGATTTACTGGCAAGTCTGAAAGGGAGGAGGTAAACTAAAAAAATAAAAACAAAAGAATTAGTTTTTTCTGTCCCCCTGCTCCCTGGTGCTGCCCCCCTGCAAGGTGCTGCCCTAGGCATCGGACCACGGGTGCCTAGTGGTAAATACGGCCCTGGCCGCAGGGACTGTAGTGGTGATAGCGTCACTGCCATTACTGGAGCTGTACAGCGGGATCGGGGATGCAGATCCCGCTGTTCAGCTCCAGGACCTGAAGCGACGCTATCACCACTACAGTCCCTGCAGCCTCCTCCAGAGACCAGGGACCTGCACGTGTGGCCGGGAGGGGAACTGGACGTGATATGTATAGCTGGGGCAGGTCAGTTGCGGCTCTGTTAGGCGGACTGCCCGACTGCCCTGCACCTCACCTCCGGCGCGACACTCCACGCACCGCCGCCCGCCATGCACCTCACCTCCGCGCCGCCTGCTTGACCTGCAACTCCAGCCCAGCCGCCAACCCGTCACTCTACGCTGCTCTGCCTGCAGAGATTTTTTGTGAAAATTTAATTTATGATTTTAATCGAAATCGATTATAACCTTCTGGGCAAATTTATTTGATTAATCGCCCAGCCCTAACTCCTCTGTATGTCTCCTCCTGTATATATGTATACTCTATGTCTCTATGTACCCCTGTATATATGTCTCCTCTATATACTCCTCTGTACGTCTCCTCCTGTATATATGTATCCTCTATGTACCCTTGTATATATGTCTCCTCCAGTATATATGTCTCCTCTATGTACTCCTCTGTATGTCTCCTCCTGTATATATGTATCCTCTATATACTCCTCTGTATGTCTCCTCCTGTATATATGTATCCTCTATGTACCCGCTGTGTATGTCTCCTCTTGTATATATGTATCCTCTATATACTCCTCTGTATGTCTCCTCCTGTATATATGTATCCTCTATGTACTGCTGTGTATGTCTCCTCCTGTATATATGTATCCTCTATATACTCCTCTGTATGTCTCCTCCTGTATATATGTATCCTCTATGTACTGCTGTGTATGTCTCCTCCTGTATATATGTATCCTCTATATACTCCTCTGTATGTATCCTCTATGTACTGCTGTGTATGTCTCCTCTTGTATATATGTATCCTCTATATACTCCTCTGTATGTCTCCTCCTGTATATATGTATCCTCTATGTACTGCTGTGTATGTCTCCTCCTGTATATATGTATCCTCTATGTACCCTTGTATGTATGTCTCCTCCTGTATATATGTATCCTCTATATACTCCTCTGTATGTCTCCTCCTGTATATATGTATCCTCTATGTACCCTTGTATATATGTCTCCTCCTGTATATATGTATCCTCTATATACTCCTGTGTATGTCTCCTCTTGTATATATGTATCCTCTATATACTCCTCTGTATGTCTCCTCCTGTATATATGTATCCTCTATGTACTGCTGTGTATGTCTCCTCTTGTATATATGTATCCTCTATATACTCCTCTGTATGTCTCCTCCTGTATATATGTATCCTCTATGTACTGCTGTGTATGTCTCCTCTTGTATATATGTATCCTCTATATACTCCTCTGTATGTCTCCTCCTGTATATATGTATCCTCTATATACTCCTCTGTATGTCTCCTCTTGTATATATGTATCCTCTATATACTCCTCTGTATGTCTCCTCCTGTATATATGTATCCTCCTGTGTAGGTCTCCTGTATATATGTATCCTCCTGTGTAGGTCTCCTGTATATATGTATCCTCCTGTATATATGTATCCTCTATGTCAGGAATAGGGAACCTTGGCTCTTCAGCTGTTGCAAAACGACAACTCCCATCATCTATGGTAAGCCTATGGCTGCCCAGGTATGATGGGAGTTGTAGTTTTGCAACATCTGGAGGGCCTTGGTTGGTTCCCTACCCCTGCCCTATGTCCTCCTGTGTAGGTACCTGGCTTCCTGCAGACACCATCTTCTCGGTCTTCAGGCTCTTCTAGCCCAGACACAGGAGAACCAGCTGGGAGGAGAGAGCGGCCTCTGGTGGCCGGAGGAAGATACTGCCTACAGCAGTTTGCTTTTTACCATAAGCCTCATAGGCTTATAGAAAGCATAATGGCCATAAAGGAGGCGGGGCTTAACGTCATGGAGGGGGCGGGGCTTCAGCGGCCGCTTCCATCACAGTCCGGATCCACAGCCACAGGTAAATATGACAGAAGAGGGCGGGGCTGTAAGCAGGGGAGGCACTGAGGACTCCAGCCAGCTGTCAGCAGCCATGCGGCCCTGACAACTGGGGGAAGACCGGCCCAGGGGGCATATGCCCCCCTGCCCCCCGGCCCAGCCCGCCCCTGCACATCCCTCTGTCCCCCCCCTTACACATCCCTCTGCCCCCCCCTTATACATCTCTCTGTCCCCCCCTTACACATCCCTCTGTCCCCCCCCTTACACATCCCTCTGCCCCCCCCTTATACTTCTCTCTGTCCCCCCCCTTACACATCCCTCTGCCCCCCCCCTTATACATCTCTCTGTCCCCCCCTTACACATCCCTCTGTCCCCCCCCTTACACATCCCTCTGCCCCCCCCCCTTATACATCTCTCTGTCCCCCCCTTACACATCCCTCTGTCCCCCCCCTTACACATCCTTCTGTCCCCATTGCACGTCCCTCTGTCCCCCCCTACACTTCCCTCTGACCCCATTACACGTCCCTCCCCTTACGCGTCCCTCCGTCCTCATTACATGTCCCTGTCCCCATTACACGTCCTTCTGTCCCCCTTACACGTCTCTCCGTCCCCCCCTTACACGTTTCTCCTCCCCCCCTTACACGTCCTTCTGTCCCCGCCCCTTACACGTCCCTCTATTCTCCCCCCCCCCGCCCCTCTTTTCCCTTAAATGTTAAATACATAGAGGGTTACTGATGTGTGACTGGGACTATGGATGCATCACACATCCAGGATCTGCTGAAGATTGATGCAATCATTATTATTATTATTATTATTAATTATTATTATTATTATTTATTTACAGATATCAATGTAACTAAACGCATCAACCTGCAGCAGATCCTGTATGTGTGATGCTTCCTTTATCAATAAGTATAGAAATGTCTGTAATAATTTCCTTGTTTCCCACTTTGGCCATCTGAGAAGCTGGGAGGTGAGAGTCTACAGTCATGGCCAAAAGTTTTGAGAATGATACAAATATTAATTTTTACAAGTCTTCTGCTTTCGTTTTTAAAATGGCAATTTGCATATACTTTCAGTGATTGCTCCAGTAACACAGGTGTGGGTGTTGATGAGGACAGGGCTGGAGAACAATCTGTCATGATTAAGTAAGAATGACACCACTGGACACTTTAAAAGGAGGCTGGTGCTTGGCATCATTGTTTCTCTTCTGTTAACCATGGTTATCTCTAAAGAAACACGTGCAGTCATCATTGCACTGCACAAAAATGGCCGAACAGGGAAGAGTATCGCAGCTAGAAAGATTGCACCTCAGTCAACAATCTATCGCATAATCAAGAACTTCAAGAAGAGAGGTTCCATTGTTGCCAAAAAGGCTCCAGGGCGCCAGGACCGTGTTTCAGCTGCGGGATAGGACTACCAGCAGTGCAGAGCTTGCTCAGGAATGGCAGCAGGCAGGTGTGAGGGCATCTGCACTGTGCACTGTGAGACTGCGGAGACTCTTGGAGCAAGGCCTGGTCTCAAGGAGGGCAGCAAAGAAGCCACTTCTCTCCAGAAAAACATCAGGGACAGACTGATATTCTGCAAAAGGTCCAGGGAGCGGACTGCTGAGGACTGGGGGAAAGGTCCAGGGAGTGGACTGCTGAGGACTGGGGAAGAGGTCCAGGGAGCGGACTGCTGAGGACTGGGGAAGAGGTCCAGGGAGCGGACTGCTGAGGACTGGGGGAAAGGTACAGGGAGAGGACTGCTGAGGACTGGGGGAAAGGTCCAGGGAGCGGACTGCTGAGGACTGGGGGAAAGGTCCAGGGAGTGGACTGCTGAGGACTGGGGGAAAGGTCCAGGGAGTGGACTGCTGAGGACTGGGGGAAAGGTCCAGGGAGAGGACTGCTTGAGACTGGGGGAAAGGTCCAGGGAGTGGACAGCTGAGGACTGGGGGAAAGGTCCAGGGAGTGGACTGCTGAGGACTGGGGGAAAGGTCCAGGGAGTGGACTGCTGAGGACTGGGGGAAAGGTCCAGGGAGTGGACTGCTGAGGACTGGGGGAAAGGTCCAGGGAGTGGACTGCTGAGGACTGGGGGAAAGGTCCAGGGAGTGGACTGCTGAGGACTGGGGGAAAGGTCCAGGGAGTGGACTGCTGAGGACTGGGGGAAAGGTCCAGGGAGTGGACTGCTGAGGACTGGGGGAAAGGTCCAGGGAGTGGACTGCTGAGGACTGGGGGAAAGGTCCAGGGAGAGGACTGCTGAGGACTGGGGGAAAGGTCCAGGGAGTGGACTGCTGAGGACTGGGGGAAAGGTCCAGGGAGAGGACTGCTGAGGATTGGGGGAAAGGTCCAGGGAGAGGACTGCTGAGGATTGGGGGAAAGGTCCAGGGAGTGGACTGCTGAGGACTGGGGGAAAGGTCCAGGGAGTGGACTGCTGAGGACTGGGGGAAAGGTCCAGGGAGTGGACTGCTGAGGACTGGGGGAAAGGTCCAGGGAGTGGACTGCTGAGGACTGGGGGAAAGGTCCAGGGAGCGGACTGCTGAGGACTGGGGGAAAGGTCCAGGGAGTGGACTGCTGAGGACTGGGGGAAAGGTCCAGGGAGTGGACTGCTGAGGACTGGGGGAAAGGTCCAGGGAGTGGACTGCTGAGGACTGGGGGAAAGGTCCAGGGAGTGGACTGCTGAGGCCCGGGGAAAGGTCCAGGGAGAGGACTGCTGAGGATTGGGGGAAAGGTCCAGGGAGAGGACTGCTGAGGACTGGGGGAAAGGTCCAGGGAGCGGACTGCTGAGGACTGGGGGAAAGGTCCAGGGAGCGGACTGCTGAGGACTGGGGGAAAGGTCCAGGGAGCGGACTGCTGAGGACTGGGGGAAAGGTCCAGGGAGCGGACTGCTGAGGACTGGGGGAAAGGTCCAGGGAGTGGACTGCTGAGGACTGGGGGAAAGTCATTGTCTCTGATGAATCCCCTTTGCGATTGTTTGGGACATCTGGAAAACAGCTTATTGGGAGAAGACGAGGTGAGCGCTACCACCAGTCTTGTCTCATGCCGACTGTAACCGGCTTCCTGAAACCATTCATGTGTGGGGTTGCCTCTCAGCCAAGGGAATCGGCTCTCTCACAGTCTTGCCTAAAAACACAGCCATAAAGAATGGGACCAGAACGTCCTCCAAGAGCAACTTCTCCCAACCGTCCAAGAGCAGTTTGGCCACCAACAATGCCTTTTCCAGCATGATGGAGCACCTTGCCATAAAGCAAATGTAATCGGTTGCTTTTGATAATAGTCTGAGAAGGCTATAACCTCACAGAATTATAGAAAAAAGAAGAGATTTATTACAGAAAACAATACTTAGCTGTAGTTACAGATGCATGGTTGTTCCTTCCACAATGAAATGGGGAGCCCCATTGTATATTATGCACTAATATACACCCATCTCGCTCGATGACAGGGTGCTGGGCACCTTCCCTTCATGGTCCCAGCTGAGGCTGACTAGAAGCTACATACCCCCAGCTTTAATAGCAAGTTTGGGTGGGGGGTGATGTGCTTCCAGAAATGTCTATGTAGACCACTGATGACCATGAATGGAAGTTTCCCCGGCCTTGTACATGCTTACCAAGCAAAATGTGGTTGTACAATTACAGCTACATGCATTTGGACAATAACAACAACTGTGTCCTCCAATGTTGACACTACTGGGGAGGTTTATGGCCGAACAGTTGACATAACAATACATCTACCTATTCCCATGCACATAGCTAAATACAAACCAATCCCACTTACACAGCCAGCTAAGATAGATAGATAGGAGATAGATAGATAGGAGATAGATAGATAGGAGATAGATAGATACAAATAAGACATGAAAACACTATATTCCTTCCTATCTCATGAATAAGACACTTTAATATTCTGAAATGAACCCATCCGGTTACAGCAAAAGGTGATAACTAAATGGTTCAGGGAATAAAACATAGAGATTTTAGGTCCATGGCCTGGAAACTCCCCAGATCTTAATCCCATTGAGAACTTGTGGTCAGTCATCAAGAGACGGGTAGACAAACAAAAACCAACAAATTCTGACAAAATGCAAGCATGGATTGTGCAGGAATGGACGGCTATCAGTCAGGATTTGGTCTAGAAGTTGTATGAGAGCAGCCGGGGAGAATTGCAGAGGTCCTGAAGAAGTAGGCGAAACACTGCAAATATTATAGACTTGCTGCAGTAACTCATCTACCTGTCAGTATAATCTTCTGTTACTGATAATATGGTGCAATTATATTTCTGTATGTGATAAAAATATCTGACAAACACATAAAAACCAGAGGGCAGGGGATCATGGGAAAATATAAGATTTGTGTCATTCTCTATAACTTTTGGCCATGACTGTACATCACTATACAAGGCAATGTCCTGTGCGCCCCCATGTGGACAGGACGGGTATGGCTGCTCATCCTCAGCTCCTGCTGCATGAATGTAATCCTGGGTGAGAAGGGTGGGTGCAGCAGGGATGTGGGTGAGGAGGGGGGGGGGGGGTGCAGCAGGGATGTGGGTGAGGAGGGGGGGGGGTGCAGCAGGGATGTGGGTGAGGAGGGGGGGCTGCAGCAGGGATGCGGGTGAGGAGGGGGGGGTGCAGCAGGGATGCGGGTGAGGGGGGGGGGTGCAGCAGGGATGTGGGTGAGGAGGAGGGGACGGAGGGTGATCAGCACTGCTCTCTCTCTGGGATATATTTAGTCTCTGCTCTCTCTCTCTCTCTCTCTCTCTCTCTCTCTATATATATATGGCTGTGCAGCTGGAATTGTAGTGTGATGTCGCCGCCTGTACTACTAACGCTCTGATGCCAGAAACCCGCTGTCCAGGGATAACTACAACTCCCAGCCTAACCCGACAGCCTGATGAGGAATAGGAGTCCTGCAGCTGATGGGAGTGATAGTGACGATAATGATGGCCTCACACATTGCAGACTTTCAGCAATTATTAGCTGTGTACTCCAGAGCTGCACTCACTATTCTGCTGAAGCCCACACAGAAGAGCTGCTGTACGGCAAACTGCTGCAAAGCTTCCTGCTGTCTATGATAGAAAAGAACACATGACATGTATGGGGCCCCGCAGATCACACAGGGCATGTATGGGGCCCCGCAGATCACACAGGGCATGTATGGGGCCCCGCAGATCACACAGGACATGTATGGGGCCCCGCAGATCACACAGGACATGTATGGGGCCCCGCAGATCACACAGGACATGTCTGGGGCCCCGCAGATCACACAGGACATGTCTGGGGCCCCGCAGATCACACAGGACATGTCTGGGGCCCCGCAGAGATGAAGGGACACGTCACAGGGCTATGGGGTCCGGGGGAAAAAACAAAAACACAGGATTCTTGTCTCTTGACCTGATGCTCATCCTGCTCCTTCTGTTTCTGGACACTACAGTGTTGCTACAATCTCCGGCCTGTGCAGCACTACAACTCCCAGCACACCTCCAATCTATCACTCTCCGGCCTGTGCAGCACTACAACTCCCAGCACGCCTCCAATCTATCACTCTCCGACCTGTGCAGCACTACAACTCCCAGCATGCCTCCAATCTATCACTCTCCGGCCTGTGCAGCACTACAACTCCCAGCATGCTTCCAATCTATCTCCCACCCAGGACTAAACAGCAAATGTTTCCCGCCATGTGTGTCCAGGGGTTAATCCTGCGCTGATACATTGTAGTAAAGATTTGTTTGTGCTGCTGCTACAACTGTAACAAACCCTCAGCTGTGAGAGCGGGGCGGGCCCCAGAGAAGGCTCAGCGTCCCCAAGGGCATGATGGGAGTCTTGCCACAGGCGTGTGAGCATCAACCAATCACAGCGCAGCTTTTATTTCATCCCTAAAAGCTGGGCGGTAATTGTAGTTCATCTCCTGTAGGCTGTGCGGTGATTGGTCGATGATGTATTTCATCTCCTGTAAGATGTGCGGTGATTGGTCGATGAGGTATTTCATCTCCTGTAAGCTGTGCGGTGATTGGTCGATGAGGTATTTCATCTCCTGTAAGCTGTGCGGTGATTGGCCGATGATGTATTTCATCTGCTGTAAACTGTGCGGTGATTGGTCGTTAACCAGTGGTCCCGTTAGCAGCTTCAGCCCGCTGCACTTCTCCCTTGCTCCGCTGTGGTGCCGCTTCACACGGGACAAGGCGACTCACGCTAACAGAACCACAGAGTCCCGCCCTTTGAGACAGAGAGGCGTGGCCGTGTACAAAGCGTGACCCGGACATCCGGCTTTCTTGGTGTTACCATGGTGACCGTGGCGCATGCGCGGTAGCTGCTCCCGGTGCAGGCGGAAGTGGTGGCTGTCACATCGCGGAGTCCTCGCCGGGTGCCGGGAGCGGTCATGGCCAGGCCTCGGAGCGCAGCAGCCGCCACCACGGCGGAGCAGAGATCGGAGAGCGGCCGGGAGGAGGAGCGGGAGAAGCTGATCCAGGGTGAGAGATAATATATATATGTATAATCCATGGCCGTGACGTCAGAGCTGGGCAATAATCACCCCCCACACAGAGTAATATTACCGGTGTGATATCAGCCCCTCAGTGACGTCATAGCTAGAGGAGTAACAGAGGAACATGGGTCAGCCCCTCCCCCCACCTCTGTATATTACCTGTATCTTCTGTCAGTAATAGCAGGGAGCCCCCTGGTGGTGAGATGGGGGGGATGTCCTGCCCCCTGGTGGTGAGATGGGGGGGGGGGGGGATGTCCTGCCCCCTGGTGGTGAGATGGGGGGGGGGGGATGTCCTGCCACCTGGTGGTGAGATGGGGGGGGGGGGGATGTCCTGCCCCCTGGTGGTGAGGTGGGGGGGGGGTGTTCTGCCCCCTGGTGGTGAGATGGGGGGGGGATGTCCTGCCCCCTGGTGGTGAGATGGGGGGGGGATGTCCTGCCCCCTGGTGGTGAGATGGGGGGGGGGGGATGTCCTGCCACCTGGTGGTGAGATGGGGGGGGGGGGGATGTCCTGCCCCCTGGTGGTGAGGTGGGGGGGGGGTGTTCTGCCCCCTGGTGGTGAGATGGGGGGGGGGGGATGTCCTGCCCCCTGGTGGTGAGATGGGGGGGGGGATGTCCTGCCCCCTGGTGGTGAGATGGGGGGGGGGATGTCCTGCCCCCTGGTGGTGAGATGGGGGGGGGGGATGTCCTGCCCCCTGGTGGTGAGATGGGGGGGGGATGTCCTGCCCCCTGGTGGTGAGATGGGGGGGGGGATGTCCTGCCCCCTGGTGGTGAGATGGGGGGGGGGGATGTCCTGCCCCCTGGTGGTGAGATGGGGGGGGGGGGGATGTCCTGCCCCCTGGTGGTGAGATGGGGGGGGGGATGTCCTGCCCCCTGGTGGTGAGATAGTGGGGTGGGAATTTCCTGCCCCCTGGTGGTGAGATAGGGGGGTGGGGATGTCCTGCCCCCTGGTGGTGAGATAGGGGGGTGGGGATGTCCTGCCCCCTGGTGGTGAGATGGGGGGGGGATGTCCTGCCCCCTGGTGGTGAGATGGGGGGGGGGGATGTCCTGCCCCCTGGTGGTGAGATGGGGGGGGGGATGTCCTGCCCCCTGGTGGTGAGATGGGGGGGGGGGGGGATGTCCTGCCCCCTGGTGGTGAGATAGGGGGGGGGATGTCCTGCCCCCTGGTGGTGAGATAGTGGGGTGGGAATTTCCTGCCCCCTGGTGGTGAGATAGGGGGGGGGGGGGATGTCCTGCCCCCTGGTGGTGAGATGGGGGGGGGGGGATGTCCTGCCCCCTGGTGGTGAGATGGGGGGGATGTCCTGCCACCTGGTGGTGAGATTTGGGGGGGGGGGGGATGTCCTGCCCCCTGGTGGTGAGATTTGGGGGGGGGGATGTCCTGCCCCCTGGTGGTGAGTTGCACTGTCCTGCTCCTGCATCCATGGGTTCAGGCTTCACCATAGAGATGATTAGGGCCGCAGAGCATCTGACCACGCCCCCCCCCCCATACCCCTAAGCCGGAGGAAACCCGGAGAAGCTGCGTGCGGAGATGTAACCTCAGGATTGAAGCCATATCCCTGTATCTGCTGCTTCGCCCGCACTGTCGTCCCCTGTGGCGGTCGCCCGCACTGTCGTCCCCTGTGGCGGTCGCCCGCACTGTCGTCCCCTGTGGCGGTCGCCCGCACTGTCGTCCCCTGTGGCGGTCGCCCGCACTGTCGTCCCCTGTGGCGGTCGCCCGCACTGTCGTCCCCTGTGGCGGTCGCCCGCACTGTCGTCCCCTGTGGCGGTCGCCCGCACTGTTGTCCCCTGTGGCGGTCGCACTGTATCCCGCATTGGTCCTGCTGATCCGGCTCGGCAGCCACATTCCTGCAATCACCACAGTATAATTAATTATTACCCAGAGAACGGCCATGGCTGATTCCACCCCCTCACTGATCACAGGTAGTCACCGGCTCAAAGGGCAGGAGAGGAGGGCCCAGCCATAGTGACTCCAGGCTATTACTCTCTGGGATCAGCCACGTGCCCGGTATACTGTACAGACAGGTCACAGCGCCTCCTGGGGTTCAGCTGCTGGTTACACAGAGGATCAGGATTACATA
The DNA here is from genome assembly GCF_027789765.1 of Dendropsophus ebraccatus. NCBI lineage: Eukaryota > Metazoa > Chordata > Amphibia > Anura > Hylidae > Dendropsophus > Dendropsophus ebraccatus. The sequence continues at coordinate 4,507,736 of NC_091457.1, read as the reverse complement.
AGCCGCTCTCCATCTCCTTATTACTTGTTGTTTCATCACAGTCAGTGGCGATAAGAGGGTGTAATGGGTGTGCGGGCGGGGGGGGGGGGGGGTGTAATTTGTGGTTGTGGTTTAAAGGCTGAAAGTAATGCTAGGACTGCCTTTCATCCATCTCCCGAGCTCTATATACTAATAAAGCAAGTACAAAATAAATTAATAATGTTACTAAAATGGAGATTTTTTCCAATAGCAAATGGACTGTGCAGATTATAGTTACTTTTGTGACAACTGGCTCCCCAGCTGGGCCTCACCAACAACTAGGGGGCGCCTCACAGTTTGAGAAGCACTGCTCTACAGTCTGACACAGTGCTCTCTGCTGCCACCTCTGTCCATGTCAGGAACTGTCCAGAGCAGCAGCAAATCCCCATAGAAAACTTCTCCTGCTCTGGACAGTTCCTGACATGGACAGAGGTGGCAGCAGAGAGCACTGTGTCAGACTGGAGAGAATACACCACTTCCTGCAGGACATACAGCAGCTGATAAGCACTGGAAGACTGGAGAGAATACACCACTTCCTGCAGGACATACAGCAGCTGATAAGCACTGGAAGACTGGAGAGAATACACCACTTCCTGCAGGACTATGTAGTCGTCCTCCGCATGATCAGCTGATCGCTGTCTTCTGTGTTGCAGGGAAGGCGCGCTCAGAGGGCGGCTCAGCCCGGACCTCGCTCCTCATCCTCGTCTCCATATTCTTCTCCGCTGCCTTCATCATGTTCCTGGTATACAAGAATTTCCCTCAGCTCAGCGAGTAAGTGCCCCCCATCCCCCTCCCACAGCTCAGCGAGTAAGTGTCCCCCAGCGCAGCGAGTAAGTGCCCCCCATCCCCCTCCCACAGCTCAGCGAGTAAGTGTCCCCCAGCGCAGCGAGTAAGTGCCCCCCATCCCCCTCCCACAGCTCAGCGAGTAAGTGCCCCCCATCCCCCTCCCACAGCTCAGCGAGTAAGTGCCCCCCATCCCCCTCCCACAGCTCAGCGAGTAAGTGCCCCCCATCCCCCTCCCACAGCTCAGTGAGTAAGTGCCCCCAACCCCCCCTACAGCTCAGTAAGTGCCCCCACCTACAGCTCAGTGAGTAAGTGCCCCCACCCCCCTCCTACAGCTCAGTGAGTAAGTGCCACCCACCCCGCCCTCCCACAGCTCAGTAAGTGCCCCCCACCGTCCTCCCACAGCTCAGTAAGTGCCCCCAATGCCCCACAATACCCTGCACATTACTCTAGGTGCGCCCGCCGCCCCCTTTGTCAGTGAATTCTCAGTAATCTTCTTCTTCCTCTGCGCAGAGATGAGCGAGAGAAGATAAAGATCCCGCGGGACATGGATGACGCCAAGGCGCTGGGGCAGGTGCTCTCCAAGTACAAGGACACCTTCTATGTGGAAGTGCTGGTGGCGTACTTCACCACCTACGTCTTGTATCCTTCACACATCGCCTCCCACCCACCAGCTTTATGTTCATGGCTGAGGGTCCGTGCATCAGATGATCGCAGCCAGACAAAGCGCCAGACATCCAGGAGTGGCCATACCTGGTATTACAGCTTGTCCCTTTGAAGTGAAGAAGAGCTGCAATACCAGGTACTGCCACTATGTCACATGTGGCGCTGTGTCCTGTTGGAGGAGGCTGCAGGGATTTCCTGGGAAATTATGGGTGAATAGTGTATGATGAGGTGTAGCACACACTGAGACCCCTAGTATCCCCCCCCCCCCGCTCATCATATGGTCACATGACTTGTCTCCTTAATGATGATTGGCAGTCTGCAGACGTTCGCCATCCCTGGCTCCATCTTCCTCAGCATCCTCTCCGGGTTCCTCTACCCCTTCCCCTTGGCGCTCTTCCTTGTGTGTCTGGTGAGTATAAGGGGGCTGAGAGGGCAGTTCTCCTCTGTGAGGGTGACAGGAGTACTCCCAGCACAGCAGAGCAGTATGTGTGATGTACAGAGGATGATGGGAGTACTCCCCGGCACAGCAGAACTGTATGTGTGATGTACAGAGGATGATGGGAGTATTCCCGGCACAGTAGAGCTGTATGTGTGATGTACAGAGGATGATGGGAGTACTCCCCGGCACAGCAGAGCAGTATGTGTGATGTACAGAGGATGATGGGAGTACTCCCCGGCACAGCAGAGCAGTATGTGTGATGTACAGAGGATGATGGGAATACTCCCGGCACAGCAGAGCTGTATGTGTGATGTACAGAGGATGATGGGAGTACTCACAGCACAGCAGTATGTGTGATGTACAGAGGATGATGGGAGTACTCCCCGACACAGCAGAGCAGTATGTGTGATGTACAGAGGATGATGGGAGTACTCCCCGGCACAGCAGAGCTGTATGTCTGATGTACAGAGGATGATGGGAGTACTCCCCGGCACAGCAGAGCTGTATGTGTGATGTACAGAGGATGATGGGAATACTCCCGGCACAGCAGAGCTGTATGTGTGATGTACAGAGGATGATGGGAGTACTCCCCGGCACAGCAGAGCTGTATGTGTGATGTACAGAGGATTATGGGAGTACTCCCCGGCACAGCAGAGCTGTATGTGTGATGTACAGAGGATGATGGGAGTACTCCCCGGCACAGTAGAGCTGTATGTGTGATGTACAGAGGATGATGGGAGTATTCCCGGCACAGTAGAGCTGTATGTGTGATGTACAGAGGATGATGGGAGTATTCCCGGCACAGCAGAGCTGTATGTGTGATGTACAGAGGATGCTGGGAGTACTCCCCGGCACAGCAGAGCTGTATGTGTGATGTACAGAGGATGATGGGAGTACTCCCCGGCACAGCAGAGCTGTATGTGTGATGTACAGAGGATGATGGGAGTACTCCCCGGCACAGCAGAGCTGTATGTGTGATGTACAGGGTGGTCACTCACTCTTCCTCTTCCCTCCCTGTTTGCAGTGCTCCGGTCTGGGGGCCTCATTCTGCTACTTGTTGTCCTACCTGGTGGGGCGGCCGGTGGTCTACAAGTACCTGACGGAGAAGGCGGTGAAGTGGTCTCAGCAGGTGAGTGCCCCTCCCCCTGGTTTAGTCCTGGTGGTCCAGAGTTCCCTGTGCTGCCCAGCTCTGTGTACTGGTGGGGACACCCTGTGGCTGTGCGCTGGCTGTGGGAAGAACTACAAGTACCAGATGGTATGGACCGCCGCGTACCCCCGCCCCCCCCCCCATAGTGTCTCCCGGCCCCCCGCTCCCTGTGCCGTCCGCTCCCAGTCTAATCCCAGTGAGGAGATTACGGGTAACGTTATCGTCCTAGTGTCGGCTGCAGGTAATCCTCCACAGACAGATGTGTAACGTGATCGCTGCTCCGGAGGATGAGGAGGATGTTTGTTCTCTCACTGACTGTGTCTTATTTCTCCAGGTTGAGAGGCACCGAGATCATCTCATCAATTACATCATCTTCCTGCGGATCACGCCCTTCCTGCCAAACTGGTTCATCAACATCACCTCCCCCGTCATCAACGTCCCCCTCAAAGTCTTCTTCCTGGGAACCTTTCTAGGTGAGAACTGCCAGAGCGCCCCCCCAGAGGAGAGGAGGACTGACTGCACAGCACCTCTCAGCAGAATAGGGAGCGCAGCTCTGGGGTATAATCAGTGATGTGTATGCCATGTGACTCCTGTAATCTCAGGCTCCGCCTCTTTGTCTTCCAGGAGTGGCTCCTCCCTCATTTGTCGCCATTAAAGCGGGGACAACGCTGTATCAGCTGACCACGGCGGGGGAGGCGGTGTCCTGGAACTCTGTCATCGTCCTCATGGTTCTCGCCGTCCTTTCCATCCTTCCGGCCATTTTCCAAAGCAAACTGAAGAAGAAGTTTGAGTGACTTGTCTCGCGGTTTCCCGGCCGCCATCTCAGGACGGGAGACCAAACCTTATTTAATTTTATGATTGAAGGACTTCTGGACCTTTGTATTTTATTCTGGACTTTTCCTCTCCCGGTGTCGGAGGGGACGGAGAGAACTTCAGAGAGCGAAGTGTTAATATCTGATCAACCATCCGGTTGGCCTCCCCCCCCTAACAGGCCCCTCCCCCATAAGATGAAGGCTGCTACAGTAATGGCGGAGTAGGAGTACTGCTCCATGACCCCCCGGACACCTGGATATACTGATACCCTGGGCAGCACAGGGGCGACGCTCAGAGTGTAAGCTCTTCAGCCAAATACATTCTAATGGTACAGGGTATGATGTCATTTCTAAAGCAATAATATCCCATGGGGAAGTGGTCTCCAGTCTGTGGGACTGCAACTCCCAGCATGATTTACTAGCTGTCTGCACTCACTAAGAATTAGCTGTGTGGGTCTGCTGGTAGTTGTAGTGTTGTGATGGCTAGCTGGGCATGATGGGAATTGTAGTTCTGCTATACGGTGTTCTAGATGGCGCCATTACCCCTTTCCCTTCCCTCTTTTTCCAGCACAGTGGCGCCCCCTAGCAGATTGGTGCCCAGTTCCCTTGAAGACTGTGGTACCTATACGAGCCGTCACTGCCCGACCACCTGCAGCTCCCTGTGGATGTGCAGTCACTGCCCGACCGCCTGCCTCTCCCTGTGGATGTGCAGTCACTGCCCGACCACCTGCCTCTCCCTGTGGATTTGCAGTCACTGCCCGACCGCCTGCCTCTCCCTGTGGATGTGCAGTCACTGCCCGACCACCTGCCTCTCCCTGTGGATGTGCAGTCACTGCCCGACCGCCTGCCTCTCCCTGTGGCTGTGCAGTCACTGCCCGACCGCCTGCCTCTCCCTGTGGCTGTGCAGTCACTGCCCGACCGCCTGCCTCTCCCTGTGGATTTGCAGTCACTGCCCGACCGCCTGCCTCTCCCTGTGGATGTGCAGTCACTGCCCGACCACCTGCCTCTCCCTGTGGATGTGCAGTCACTGCCCGACCGCCTGCCTCTCCCTGTGGCTGTGCAGTCACTGCCCGACCGCCTGCCTCTCCCTGTGGCTGTGCAGTCACTGCCCGACCGCCTGCAGCTCCCTGTGGATGTGCAGTCACTGCCCGACCGCCTGCAGCTCCCTGTGGATGTGCAGTCACTGCCCGACCACCTGCCTCTCCCTGTGGATGTGCAGTCACTGCCCGACCGCCTGCAGCTCCCTGTGGCTGTGCAGTCACTGCCCGACCGCCTGCAGCTCCCTGTGGATGTGCAGTCACTGCCCGACCACCTGCCTCTCCCTGTGGATGTGCAGTCACTGCCCGACCACCTGCCTCTCCCTGTGGATGTGCAGTCACTGCCCGACCACCTGCCTCTCCCTGTGGATGTGCAGTCACTGCCCGACCACCTGCAGCTCCCTGTGGATGTGCAGTCACTGCCCGACCGCCTGCAGCTCCCTGTGGCTGTGCAGTCACTGCCCGACCACCTGCCTCTCCCTGTGGATGTGCAGTCACTGCCCGACCACCTGCCTCTCCCTGTGGATGTGCAGTCACTGCCCGACCGCCTGCCTCTCCCTGTGGATGTGCAGTCACTGCCCGACCGCCTGCAGCTCCCTGTGGCTGTGCAGTCACTGCCCGACCGCCTGCAGCTCCCTGTGGATGTGCAGTCACTGCCCGACCACCTGCCTCTCCCTGTGGATGTGCAGTCACTGCCCGACCACCTGCCTCTCCCTGTGGATGTGCAGTCACTGCCCGACCACCTGCAGCTCCCTGTGGATGTGCAGTCACTGCCCGACCACCTGCCTCTCCCTGTGGATGTGCAGTCACTACCCGACCGCCTGCAGCTCCCTGTGGATGTGCAGTCACTGCCCGACCACCTGCCTCTCCCTGTGGATGTGCAGTCACTGCCCGACCACCTGCCTCTCCCTGTGGATGTGCAGTCACTGCCCGACCACCTGCCTCTCCCTGTGGATGTGAGGCTGTGGTCCCGCCGGGGCTCAGCCAGGTTTTCTATTTGATTCATCAGTGTTCAGGCCGGGTCTCCAACATTCATTTATTGTCTTGTTTTACGTGTTTCTTTGTGTAAATGATCGATAAATCGGCTAAACCCAGAAGCCTCTGTGTTCTTCTCGTTTCCAGTGCTGCTGCCCTCCCCCCATGTTATCCGGTGACATCACTCAGGAAACCTCTCTGCTGCCACCTGCAGGTCATTACCCTGTACAGTCAAGCAGTAGCTCTCCAGCTGTTGGCTGTCTGGGCATGCTGGGAGTTGTAGTTCTGCAGCAGCTAGAGAGTCCCTGCTCTATGACTCTCAGCCTTTGCACCCCAGTCCCCCCTGTATGCAGATTCTGACACCTGATTGGCTGACAGGCGTCACCTGATTCCCTCATGAATCTTGTCACCTGGTGCAGCCGCCATTAGTTCTGTACAGCTGAATGGTCATCGAGGATGATGGCGGCCAGAACGGCTCCGGGGCGGGGGGAGTGCTTCCTCTTTTTAGATTTCTTCTTGAAAGTGAGCGGCCGAGTGTTAGGCCGGGACCTGTGCTCCCTTACAATCTGCTGCTTTTGGATACAGATTGGATCTTTCCCCCGGACATCTCCGGCTGTTTCTTCCCCTTTCTCTGGATCAGCCGCCGGTAACTTCTCAGCATTGGCCTCCTCCGCTCCAGCCGAGAGAAAAGTCACTAAGGGTATTAGTGCTAGAACAATGCAGTGGTCGCCCAGAGGGGGCAGAGATGAGCATTAAAGGAATCTCACCAGCCAGTAGTGGATTATAATAGGGGCGTTTTGGGCGGCAGCCCGGGGCCCTGAGCTCCTGGGGGGCCCATGACCACCCAAAAAGACTTATACTTTCAGTGGTGTATTGTCTCCTGGCTACACTTCCGCCATGATTTGCAAAAAATCACTGTTTTTTGCAGCAATTTTGCACAAATCAGGACATCATGACATTATCTGTCCTGTACTATGAACGCCAGGCTAGTGCTGCCATAGTTACAGTGGGGTGGGGGGCCCAGGCTTGGTGAACAGCCCGGGGCCTATGGTAAAGTTAATCCGCCCCTGTCACCAGCCTCTGTGTCACACTGGGAGTCTATGGGAGGCTAGCGCGCCTCCTCTGATATCCTTAGTCTGTATGGGGCTGAGCATTAGTCTGTATGAGGGGGGGTTGAGCGGCGGTCTGTATGAGGGGGGGGATGAGCGGCGCTCTGTATGAGGGGGGGGATGAGCGGCGCTCTGTATGAGGGGGGGGATGAGTGGCGCTCTGTATGAGGGGAGGGTGAGCAGCGGTCTGTATGAGGGGAGGGTGAGCAGCGGTCTGTATGAGGGGGGGGTGAGCATTAGTCTGTATGGGGGGGGAGGAGCGGCGGTCTGTATGAGGGGAGGGTGAGCGGCGCTCTGTATGAGGGGGGGATGAGCGGCGGTCTGTATGAGGGGAGGGTGAGCGGCGCTCTGTATGAGGGGGGGATGAGCGGCGGTCTGTATGAGGGGCGGATGACCATTAGTCTGTATGAGGGGGGGGGATGAGCGGCGGTCTGTATGAGGGGAGGGTGAGCGGTGGTCTATATGAGGTGGGGGATGAGTGGCGCTCTGTATGAAGGGAGGGTGAGCAGCGGTCTGTATGAGGGGGTATGAGCGGTGGTCTGTATGAGGGGGAGCTCAGCACCTGTCCGTATGTGGGAGGATGAGCGGCGGTCTGTATGGGGGGGGATGAGCGGCACTCTGTATGAGGGGGGGATGAGTGGCGGTCTGTATAAGGGGGGGATGAACGGTGATCTGTATGAGGGGGGGGGGATGAGTGGTGGTCTGTATGAGGGGTGGATGAGCGGCGGTCTGTAAAATGGGATGAGCGGCGGTCCGTATGTGGGGGGATGAGCGGTAGTCCGTATGGGGGGGATGAACGGTGATCTGTATGGGGGGGGGTGAGCGGCACTCTGTATGAGGGGGGGGATTAGCGGCGGTCTGTATGAGGGGGGGGATGAGCGGCAGTCTGTATGAGGGGGGGGATGAGCGGCGTTCTGTATAAGGGGGGGATGAGCGGTGGTCTGTATGAGGGGGGATGAGTGGCGCTCTGTATGAGGGGGGGATGAGCGGCGGTCTGTATGGGGGTGGGGGGATGAGTGGCGGTCTGTTTGAGGGGGGGATGAGCGGCTGTCTGTTTGAGGGGGGGATGAGCGGCTGTCTGTATGAGGGGGGATGAGCGGCGTTCTGTATGAGGGGGGATGAGCGGCGGTCTGTGTAAGGGGGGGATGAGCGGCGTTCTGTATAAATGGGGGAATGAGCGGCGGTCTGCATTAGGGGGGGGATGAGTGGCGCTATGTATGAGGGGAGGGATGAGCGGCGTTCTGTATAAGGGGGGGATGAGCGGCGGTCTGCGTAAGGGGGGGGGATGAGTGTCGGTCTGTATGAGGGAGGGATGAGTGGCGGTCTGTATGAGGGGGGGGGGCGGATGAGCGGAGGTCTGTATGAGGGGGGGATGAGCGGTGGTCCGTATGAGGGAGGGATGAGCGACACTCTGTATGAGGGGGGGGGGGATGAGCAGAGGTCTGTATGAGTGGGGGGGAGAGATGAGCGGAGGTCTGTATGAGGGGGGGGGCGGATGAGCGGAGGTCTGTATGAGTGGGGGGGGGCGGATGAGCGGAGGTCTGTATGTACTGGATGTGTGACCAGTGCCTAACCTGCCAGTCTCATCCTGCAGACACAAACCTCCAGCTGTGGCCCCAATCTCTGACACACTGTAACGCTCCTCCTGCTGAGGGATGTAGTACATCCTGGCACCTCCGCCCTGCTGGGTAACTCTATGATCCTGTGTGACACTGTGTACCCAACTGACTGTATATAAGTCCACACAACTATGACTATTTGGGGTCCTCCCTGGGTATATTCTGGGGCCCCCCCGGGTATATTCTGGGGTCCTCTGGGTATATTCTGGGGTTCCCCGGGTATATTCTGGGGCCCCCCCCGGGTATATTCTGGGGCCCCCCCCCGGGGTATATTCTGGGGCCCCCCCCGGGGTATATTCTGGGGCCCCCCGGGTATATTCTGGGGTCCTTTGGGTATATTCTGGGGTCCTTTGGGTATATTCTGGGGCCCCCCGGGTATATTCTGGGGTCCTCGGGGTATATTCTGGGGCCCCCCCGGGTATATTCTGGGGTCCTCGGGGTATATTCTGGGGTCCTTTGGGTATATTCTGGGGCCCCCCCGGGTATATTCTGGGGTCCTCCGGTGACGCTCTGCTGTATTTAGTGAGAATCCTTATCACTATATCTAGTAGACGTGTAGGAGCAGACACTGAGGTTGGGAACAGGTCACATTCACATGGATGGAGGTTGGAGCCCACATTGGAGATTAAACTGAGGTTGGGGGTCCACATTGGGGTTAGGGGTCCACATTGGGGTTAGGGGTACACATTGGGGTTGGGGGTCACATCGGGGTTGGGGGTACACATTGGGGTTCGGGGTACACATTGGGGGTCACATCGGGGTTGGGGGTACACATTGGGGTTGGGGGTACATATTGTTGTTGGGGGTACACATTGGGGTTGGGGGTACATATTGGGGGTCACATTGGGGTTGGGGGTTGACATTGGTCACATTGGGGTTGGGTGTCCACATTGGGGTTGGGGGTACATATTGGGGGTCACATTGGGGTTGGGGGTACACATTGGGGTTGGGGTACATATTGGGGGTCACATTGCGGTTGGGGGTTGACATTGGGGGTCACATTGAGGTTGGGGGTTGACATTGGGTGTACACATTGGGGTTGGGGGTCACATTGGGGGTCACACTGGAGTTGGGGGTCCACGTTGGAGGTCACATTGGGGTTAGGGGTACACATTGTTGTTGGGGGTACATATTGGGGGTCACATTGGGGTTGGGGGTACACATTGTTGGGGGTACATATTGGGGGTCACATTGGGGTTGACATTGGGGGTCACATTGGGGTTGGGGGTTGACATTGGGTGCACACACTGGGGTTGGGAGTTGACATTGGGGGTCACACTGGGGTTGGGGGTCCACGTTGGTGGTCACATTGGGGTTAGGGGTCTCTCCTTTCCGTGGATGGGGTCATCCTGGGGTCGGGGGCTCCCCTTCTCCAGCAGGGGGTAATCCCGGTCACCGTTTGACAAGTAAATACAATGACATCATCCCGACAGAGCACTGCGCCTGCGTGCCCTGACCCCGCCCCCTGTGCTGTAGGCCCCGCCCCGCACTCGGTGCACAGCTGTCCGGACATCCCGTGATGCAGTGCGGGGTGCGGGGGCCCCGGTGACCGGAGATATGAGTGGGGGAGGGGGGAACAGCTCGGCCCCCGGACGCTTTGCCGACTATTTCGTTATTTGCGGTCTGGACACCGACACCGGGCTGGAACCGGACGAGCTCTCCGGTGAGTGACAGACGGAGGAGGGGAGGGTGAACCCGGGAGAGACCGGGAGACAACGGGGAGAGACACCCAATACCGGGGGCCGGGGAGGAAGAGGAGGAGGAGAATGACGGGACATAACGGTATCCGCTCCTCCCCGCAGCCTCCATCTATATACACAATGTACCCGGTGCTGTATCCTCCTATATACACAGTGTACCCGGTGCTGTATCCTCCTATATACACAGTGTACCCGGTGCTGTATCCTCCTATATACACAGTGTACCCGGTGCTGTATCCTCCTATATACACAGTGTACCCGGTGCTGTATCCTCCTATATACACAGTGTACCCGCTGCTGTATCCTCCTATATACACAGTGTACCCGCTGCTGTATCCTCCTATATACACAGTGTACCCGGTGCTGTATCCTCCTATATACACAGTGTACCCGGTGCTGTATCCTCCATCTATATACACAGTGTACCCGGTGCTGTATCCTCCTATATACACAGTGTACCCGGTGCTGTATCCTCCTATATATACAGTGTACCCGGTGCTGTATCCTCCTATATACACAGTGTACCCGGTGCTGTATCCTCCTATATACACAGTGTACCCGGTGCTGTATCCTCCTATATACACAGTGTACCCGGTGCTGTATCCTCCATCTATATACACAGTGTACCCGGTGCTGTATCCTCCTATATACACAGTGTACCCAGTGCTGTATCCTCCATCTATATACACAGTGTACCCGGTGCTGTATCCTCCATCTATATACACAGTGTACCCGGTGCTGTATCCTCCATCTATATACACAGTGTACCCGGTGCTGTATCCTCCATCTATATACACAGTGTACCCGGTGCTGTATCCTCCTATATACACAGTGTACCCGGTGCTGTATCCTCCTATATACACAGTGTACCCGGTGCTGTATCCTCCTATATACACAATGTACCCGGTGCTGTATCCTCCTATATACACAGTGTACCCGGTGCTGTATCCTCCTATATACACAGTGTACCCGGTGCTGTATCCTCCTATATACACAGTGTACCCGGTGCTGTATCCTCCATCTATATACACAGTGTACCCGGTGCTGTATCCTCCTATATACACAGTGTACCCGGTGCTGTATCCTCCTATATACACAGTGTACCCGGTGCTGTATCCTCCTATATACACAGTGTACCCGGTGCTGTATCCTCCTATATACACAGTGTACCCGGTGCTGTATCCTCCTATATACACAGTGTACCCGGTGCTGTATCCTCCTATATACACAGTGTACCCGGTGCTGTATCCTCCATCTATATACACAGTGTACCCGGTGCTGTATCCTCCATCTATATACACAGTGTACCCGGTGCTGTATCCTCCATCTATATACACAGTGTACCCGGTGCTGTATCCTCCATCTATATACACAGTGTACCCGGTGCTGTATCCTCCATCTATATACACAGTGTACCCGGTGCTGTATCCTCCATCTATATACACAGTGTACCCGGTGCTGTATCCTCCATCTATATACACAGTGTACCCGGTGCTGTATCCTCCTATATACACAGTGTACCCGGTGCTGTATCCTCCTATATACACAGTGTACCCGGTGCTGTATCCTCCTATATACACAGTGTACCCGGTGCTGTATCCTCCTATATACACAGTGTACCCGGTGCTGTATCCTCCATCTATATACACAGTGTACCCGGTGCTGTATCCTCCATCTATATACACAGTGTACCCGGTGCTGTATCCTCCATCTATATACACAGTGTACCCGGTGCTGTATCCTCCATCTATATACACAGTGTACCCGGTGCTGTATCCTCCATCTATATACACAGTGTACCCGGTGCTGTATCCTCCATCTATATACACAGTGTACCCGGTGCTGTATCCTCCTATATACACAGTGTACCCGGTGCTGTATCCTCCTATATACACAGTGTACCCGGTGCTGTATCCTCCAATATATACAGTGTACCCGGTGCTGTATCCTCCTATATATACAGTGTACCCGGTGCTGTATCCTCCTATATATACAGTGTACCCGGTGCTGTATCCTCCTATATACACAGTGTACCCGGTGCTGTATCCTCCATCTATATACACAGTGTACCCGGTGCTGTATCCTCCTATATACACAGTGTACCCGGTGCTGTATCCTCCTATATATACAGTGTACCCGGTGCTGTATCCTCCTATATATACAGTGTACCCGGTGCTGTATCCTCCTATATACACAGTGTACCCGGTGCTGTATCCTCCATCTATATACACAGTGTACCCGGTGCTGTATCCTCCATCTATATACACAGTGTACCCGGTGCTGTATCCTCCATCTATATACACAGTGTACCCGGTGCTGTATCCTCCTATATACACAGTGTACCCGGTGCTGTATCCTCCTATATACACAGTGTACCCGGTGCTGTATCCTCCTATATACACAATGTACCCGGTGCTGTATCCTCCTATATACACAGTGTACCCGGTGCTGTATCCTCCTATATACACAGTGTACCCGGTGCTGTATCCTCCTATATACACAGTGTACCCGGTGCTGTATCCTCCATCTATATACACAGTGTACCCGGTGCTGTATCCTCCTATATACACAGTGTACCCGGTGCTGTATCCTCCTATATACACAGTGTACCCGGTGCTGTATCCTCCTATATACACAGTGTACCCGGTGCTGTATCCTCCTATATACACAGTGTACCCGGTGCTGTATCCTCCTATATACACAGTGTACCCGGTGCTGTATCCTCCTATATACACAGTGTACCCGGTGCTGTATCCTCCATCTATATACACAGTGTACCCGGTGCTGTATCCTCCATCTATATACACAGTGTACCCGGTGCTGTATCCTCCATCTATATACACAGTGTACCCGGTGCTGTATCCTCCATCTATATACACAGTGTACCCGGTGCTGTATCCTCCATCTATATACACAGTGTACCCGGTGCTGTATCCTCCTATATACACAGTGTACCCGGTGCTGTATCCTCCATCTATATACACAGTGTACCCGGTGCTGTATCCTCCATCTATATACACAGTGTACCCGGTGCTGTATCCTCCATCTATATACACAGTGTACCCGGTGCTGTATCCTCCATCTATATACACAGTGTACCCGGTGCTGTATCCTCCATCTATATACACAGTGTACCCGGTGCTGTATCCTCCTATATACACAGTGTACCCGGTGCTGTATCCTCCTATATACACAGTGTACCCGGTGCTGTATCCTCCAATATATACAGTGTACCCGGTGCTGTATCCTCCTATATATACAGTGTACCCGGTGCTGTATCCTCCTATATATACAGTGTACCCGGTGCTGTATCCTCCATCTATATACACAGTGTACCCGGTGCTGTATCCTCCATCTATATACACAGTGTACCCGGTGCTGTATCCTCCATCTATATACACAGTGTACCCGGTGCTGTATCCTCCATCTATATACACAGTGTACCCGGTGCTGTATCCTCCTATATACACAGTGTACCCGGTGCTGTATCCTCCATCTATATACACAATGTACCCGGTGCTGTATCCTCCATCTATATACACAGTGTACCCGGTGCTGTATCCTCTATCTATTCTTTAACCACGATACCACTGTGTATGTGTGTTTGTGTGTGTATATATATATATATATATATATATATATATATATATATATATATACACACACAGTGGTGCCTTGGATTACGAGCATAATTGGTTCCAGGACCGCGCTTGTAATCCAAATCCACTCTTAAACCAAAGCAAATTTTCCTATAAGAAATCACTGATCTGCAGACAATTGGTTCCACCCCCCAAATATACTGATTATTATTGTGAATAACATGGAGAACAGATGAAACATTCAGAAACAGCAGAATCTGTGATATATAAGTTACTGTACAGTAATGGAGAGGATGGGAAACACAAGGGCAGAGACTGCAGGGAGTATGAAGGAATGAGCAGGACAGATGTGGGCACATACATGCAGCACTCTCTGTCCGGGGAGAGAGGGGTTACAGCTATGGAGAGATTACCCCCACAGTCCTGTCCCCTGATGTAAGCCCCAGTCTGAAGTGGATCTGCTATGATTTGGAAGGTGAGAGTACAGTGCTGTAGACCCTGCTGTGCAGACCATACCCCTCCCCCACTCCCCCTCCCACCCAGTACAGGGAGCTCTTATACCAAAGCAATGCTCTTAAACCAAGTCACAATTTTGAAAAACTGTGAGCTCTTAAACCAAGGTACCACTGTGTGTATATATATATATAACCTAGGGGTGGGTTCAGACTGAGGAATTCTCGCGGAAAATGTCCGTGGAATTCCGTCAGCTGTCCGGCCGCACATCTGGGCACCTTTCCGCCGGCTCCATAGACACCATTCTATGGGCCGGCGTATTCCGCTATACGCTGATAGAAGTGTCATGTCACTTTTTTCAGCGGATCGCAGAATACGTCGGCCCATAGAATGGTGTCTATGGAGCCGGCGGAAAAGCGTGTGCCCGTGCGGGTGGACAGTTGACGGAATTCCGCGGACATTTTCCTCGAATTCCTCAGTCTGAACCCGCCCTAGCACCGGGTACACTGTGTGTGTATATTATACCTATATACACAGTGTACCAGGTGCTGTATGCTCTGAGGCCCCCCTGGGGTCGGGCAGTGTATACAATGTTTCCCTGAGGTCGGGCGGTGTATACAATGTTTCCTTGGGGTCGGGCGGTGTATACAATGTTTCCCTGAGGTCGGGCGGTGTATACAATGTTTCCTTGGGGTCGGGCGGTGTATACAATGTTTCCCTGGGGTCGGGCGGTGTATACAATGTTTCCCTGGGGTCGGGCGGTGTATACAATGTTTCCCTGGGGTCGGGCGGTGCATACAATGTTTCCCTGGGGTCGGGCAGTGTATACAATGTTTCCCTGAGGTCGGGCGGTGTATACAATGTTTCCCTGGGGTCGGGCGGTGTATACAATGTTTCCCTGGGGTCGGGCGGTGCATACAATGTTTCCTTGGGGTCGGGCGGTGCATACAATGTTTCCTTGGGGTCGGGCGGTGCATACAATGTTTCCCTGGGGTCGGGCGGTGCATACAATGTTTCCTTGGGGTCGGGCGGTGCATACAATGTTTCCTTGGGGTCGGGCGGTGCATACAATGTTTCCCTGGGTTCGGGCGGTGTATACAATGTTTCCCTGGGGTCGGGCGGTGTATACAATGTTTCCCTGGGGTCGGGCGGTGCATACAATGTTTCCTTGGGGTCGGGCGGTGTATACAATGTTTCCCTGGGGTCGGGCGGTGCATACAATGTTTCCCTGGGGTCGGGCGGTGTATACAATATTTCCCTGGGGTCGGGCGGTGCATACAATGTTTCCTTGGGGTCGGGCGGTGTATACAATGTTTCCTTGGGGTCGGGCGGTGTATACAATGTTTCCTTGGGGTCGGGCGGTGTATACAATGTTTCCTTGGGGTCGGGCGGTGCATACAATGTTTCCTTGGGGTCGGGCGGTGCATACAATGTTTCCCTGGGGTCGGGCGGTGCATACAATGTTTCCTTGGGGTCGGGCGGTGCATACCGGTTCTGGTAAAATTAAAGCTTAGCTGTGATTGGTTACTAAGGGCAATGAGAGCTGAGCTGTGATTGGTTACTAAGGGCAATGAGAGCTGAGCTGTGATTGGTGAGTGAGACCTGGGGCCTGTGTATATGAGGAAGCATAGCGGTGAGAGGCTATCCCTGAATGGCGGCCATCTCTGCCCTCCTCCATGTACACACAGGTCTTCTCATCAGATCCTCAGGCGGTGGTGATGTCACAGTTGCTGATGACATCACATTTCCGTATGTTTCTCTCCTCCTGGGTTGCTGGGACACATAAGAGCGCCGGTCACAGGAGCGCTACATGTTATATGGTACACCAGGTACACGCTGATACCTCGCCGGGGCCCCCAGAGACGTTACACCAGGTATACAGTAATACCTCACAGGGGCCCCCAGAGACGTTACACCAGGTACACAGTAATACCTCACAGGGGCCCCCAGAGACGTTCATCCAGGTACACAGTGATACCTCACAGGGGCCCCCAGAGACGTTACATTAGGTACACAGTAATACCTTGCCGGGGCCCCTGGAGACTATACACCAGGTACACAGTGATACCTCACAGGGGCCCCTGGAGACGTTACACCAGGTACACAGTAATACCTCATGGGGGCCCCTGGAGACGTTACACCAGGTACACAGTGATACCTCACAGGGGCCCCTGGAGATGTTACACCAGGTACACAGTAATACCTCACAGGGGCCCCCAGAGACGTTACATTAGGTACACAGTAATACCTTGCCGGGGCCTCTGGAGACAATACACCAGGTACACAGTGATACCTCATGGGGGCCCCTGGAGACAATACACCAGGTACATAGTGATACCTCATGGGGGCCCCTGGAGACAATACACCAGGTACATAGTGATACCTCATGGGGGCCCCTCGGGACAATACACCAGGTACACAGTGATACCTCATGGGGGCCCCTGGAGACTATACACCAGGTACACAGTGATACCTCATGGGGGCCCCTGGAGACAATACACCAGGTACATAGTGATACCTCATGGGGGCCCCTCGGGACAATACACCAGGTACACAGTGATACCTCATGGGGGCCCCTGGAGACAATACACCAGGTACACAGTGATACCTCATGGGGGCCCCTGGAGACAATACACCAGGTACACAGTGATACCTCATGGGGGCCCCTGGAGACAATACACCAGGTACACAGTGATACCTCATGGGGGCCCCTCGGGACAATACACCAGGTACACAGTGATACCTCATGGGGGCCCCTGGAGACTATACACCAGGTACACAGTGATACCTTACGGGGGCCCCTGGGGACAATACACCAGGTACACAGTTATAAACTTTACAGGTAGGGCTGGGCGATTAATCGAATTAATTCGATTAATTCGCCCAGAGTGTTTGAATCGGTTTGATTTTTTGTGAAAATCGTAAATTCGATTTTCACAAAAAATCATTGCGGGCGGGCGGACAGTCCGGAGAGGGGCAGTATGGGGCTGGCGAGCGCTGCTATGAGGTGTAGGGCGGGCCGGCAGTCCGGAGAGGGGCGTTGCGGGGCCGAGAGGGGCGGATCGAGCCAGCTGGAGTGAGGCGAGGGGCGGTCAGTCCGAGTTATGCGGCGCGGGCGTCCTCCAGCACAGCGTCCCGCTCCCCTGTCAGCCACAGTTAGAGCTCCCCGGTCTCTGGAGGAGACAGCAGGGACTGCAGGGTGATAGTGTCGCTGTGGGTCCTGGAGCTGTACAGCGCGGTCAGTTAGACCGGGGAGCTCTAACTGTGGCTGACAGGGGAGCGGGGCGCTGTGTGCCAGGGTGAGAGGAGGAGGGCTATGTGCACACCTGCTCCAGTCACCCCCAGCCCCCCCCTCGGTCCCCTTCCAGTCACCCCCAGCTGCACCAGTCCCCCCCAGTCATCTCCAGCTTTCCCAGTCCCCCCCAGCTGCCCCAGTCCCCATCAGTCATCCCCAGCTGCCCCAGACCCCGTCAGTCATCCCCAGCTTCCCCAGTCATCTCCAGTCCCCCCAGCTGCCCCAGTCCTCGTCAGTCATCACCAGATGCCCCAGTCCCCGTCAGTCATCCCCAGATACCCCAGTCCCCGTCAGTCATCTCCAGCTGCCCCAGTCCCTGTCAGTCATCCCCAGTCCCCTTCAGTCATCCCCAGCTGCCCCAGTCCCCTTCAGTCATCCCCAGCTGCCCCAGTCCCCCCCAGTCATCTCCAGCTTCCCCAGTCCCCCCCAGCTGCACCAGTCCCCCCCAGTCATCTCCAGTCCCCCCACCTGCACCAGTCCCCCCCAGTCATCTCCAGCTTCCCCAGTCCTCGTCAGTCATCCCCAGATGCCCCAGTCCCCGTCAGTCATCCCCAGCTGCCCCAGTCCCCCCCAGTCATCTCCAGCTTCCCCAGTCCCCCCCAGCTGCACCAGTCCCCCCCAGTCATCTCCAGCTTCCCCAGTCCTCGTCAGTCATCCCCAGATGCCCCAGTCCCCGTCAGTCATCCCCAGCTGCCCCAGTCATCTCCATTCCCCCCAGCTGCCCCAGTCATCTCCAGTCCCCGCAGCTGCCCCAGTCCCTGTCAGTCATCCCCAGTCCCCGTCAGTCATCCCCAGCTGCCCCAGTCCCCGTCAGTCATCCCCAGCTGCCCCAGTCCCCGTCAGTCATCCCCAGCTGCCCCAGTCCCCGTCAGTCATCCCCAGCTGCCCCAGTCCCCGTCAGTCATCCCCAGCTGCCCCAGTCCCCGTCAGTCATCCCCAGCTGCCCCAGTCCCCGTCAGTCATCCCCAGCTGCCCCAGTCCCCGTCAGTCATCCCCAGCTGCCCCAGTCCCCGTCAGTCATCCCCAGCTGCCCCAGTCCCCGTCAGTCATCCCCAGCTGCCCCAGTCCCCGTCAGTCATCCCCAGCTGCCCCAGTCCCCGTCAGTCATCCCCAGCTGCCCCAGTCCCCGTCAGTCATCCCCAGCTGCCCCAGTCCCCGTCAGTCATCCCCAGCTGCCCCAGTCCCCGTCAGTCATCCCCAGCTGCCCCAGTCCCCGTCAGTCATCCCCAGCTGCCCCAGTCCCCGTCAGTCATCCCCAGCTGCCCCAGTCCCCGTCAGTCATCCCCAGCTGCCCCAGTCCCCGTCAGTCATCCCCAGCTGCCCCAGTCCCCGTCAGTCATCCCCAGCTGCCCCAGTCCCCGTCAGTCATCCCCAGCTGCCCCAGTCCCCGTCAGTCATCCCCAGCTGCCCCAGTCCCCGTCAGTCATCCCCAGCTGCCCCAGTCCCCGTCAGTCATCCCCAGTCCCCGTCAGTCATCCCCAGCTGCCCCAGTCCCCGTCAGTCATCCCCAGCTGCCCCAGTCCCCGTCAGTCATCCCCAGTCCCCGTCAGTCATCCCCAGCTGCCCCAGTCCCTGTCAGTCCCCCTCAGTCACAGGGGAGCACTGTTACACTGGGAAGCAATACAGTTGTTGTCTCAAACATCATTAAAATAGTATCTGACACTGTGAGAAAAATTTAGTTTATTTAGCAAAATGAAAAAATCGAGATTTAAATTGAGAATCGTCCAGATTTCTAAAAAAAATTGAGATTTTATTTTTTGGCCATATCGCCCAGCCCTACTTACAGGTATGGTACACGTGATTGGCCATGTTGCTCAACTTTGTCAGACGTTTTTTTCTGAGGTCACCGAGCGCATGGTGTCAGTGGGGATTGTACTGGTGCACCAGGGAGCTCAGGATGGACAGGGGTGACTGTACTGTATGCTGGGGGTGAGGATGATGCTGATAACGCTGTATTTTTATCATTTAGCGCTCTGTGAGTACATTCGCGCCTCTAGAGACAGAGATGGTCTTGGACGGTTCCAGTCCTTTGCAGCGGAAGGTAATCGGAGGAGTGGCAGCCCTAACGAAAAACGCTCCTAAGTTGTGACCCCCCCCAGGCTGTGGTTACTGGTGACTGTCCCCCAGTCAGGCTGGGACCTGTAGTTCTTCAGGAGCTGGACAGTCATTGGATGCTGCAGCCCAGTGAGATGGAGCCTCAGGGTGTGAGACGTTTATCAGAGGAACAGTTAGGGGAGCAGCACAACCACCACGACTACCACCACAACAACCACCACGACTACCACAACAATAACCACCACCACAACAACCACCATAACAATAACCACTACCACAACAACCACCATAACAATAACCACCATAACAATAACCACTACCACAATAACCACTACCACAATAACCACTACCACAATAACCACTACCACAATAACCACTACCACAATAACCACCATAACAATAACCACCATAACAATAACCACTACCACAACAATCACTACCACAACAATAACCACCAGCATAACAACAACAATCACTACCACAACAACAATAACCACCACAACAACCACCATAAGAATAATCACTACCACAACAATCACTACCACCACAACAATAACCACCAACACAACTACCACAACAACAATAACCACCACAATCACTACCACAACAACAATAACCACCAGCATAACAACAATAATCACCAGCATAACAACAATAATCACTACCACAACAACAAAGACCACCAACACAACCACCACAACTACCACCACAAAAACAATAACCACCACCCACCATCACCACAACTACTACCACAACAGTCACCATAACAATAACCACCATAACAACAACAACCACCACCACAACAACAATAATCACTACCACAACGACCACCACCACAACTACCAAGCTACCGCTACAATAACCACCACCACAACTACTACCACAACAATAACCACCATAACTACCACCACAAAAAATACCCAAATCACTACAACAACCACTACAGTAACCACAACAGCCACCACAACAACTACAACAACCACCAAAACAATCACCACTACAACCAATTCACCAACCACATCAACCACTTCACCAACCACAACAGCCATCACTTCACCGCCATCTTAGATTTGTGATTTCCAGTTACAATCCTCTGTTCAAAAAGTGAAATCTTCTAATATATTGAGCTTCAAGCTTCCACCACATCAGGATCTCTGCTTGCTGTCAGTGAAGGTGTTTAGCGCCTGGCAGCCTGGTCTGTAACAATGTGTCAGTGCAGGCGGGAGCTCAGCCCGACCTGTCAGCAGCAGCACACATCCTATACACAGCTCTGTAACAATGTGTCAGTGCAGGCGGGAGCTCAGCCCGACCTGTCAGCAGCAGCAGCACACATCCTATACACAGCTCTGTAACAATGTGTCAGTGCAGGCGGGAGCTCAGCCCGACCTGTCAGCAGCAGCACACATTCTCTACACACATTGATAATCAGTGACATCACACATCTAAGATGGCGTCTAACATCTCAAATCTCTGAGCAGTGAGGTTGGTTGTATCCCCCTCTGTATCCTCACGTCAGCTCCTGGGCTACATCTATGGGGTCACCTCCTGTCTTGTCTGCTGCTAACTAGATCCAGCTACCAGAGCTCTCCTGTCTCTTACTGACATTGATCTGTCCTGTCTCTTGCTGACACTGAGCTCTCCTGTCTCTTGCTGACATTGAGCTCTCCTGTCTCTTGCTGACACTGAGCTCTCCTGTCTCTTGCTGACATTGAGCTCTCCTGTCTCTTACTGACATTGAGCTCTCCTGTCTCTTGCTGACACTGAGCTCTCCTGTCTCTTGCTGACACTGAGCTCTCCTGTCTCTTGCTGACACTGAGCTCTCCTGTCTCTTGCTGACACTGAGCTCTCCTGTCTCTTGCTGACACTGAGCTCTCCTGTCTCTTGCTGACACTGAGCTCTCCTGTCTCTTGCTGACACTGAGCTCTCCTGTCTCTTGCTGACACTGAGCTCTCCTGTCTCTTGCTGACACTGAGCTCTCCTGTCTCTTGCTGACACTGAGCTCTCCTGTCTCTTGCTGACATTGATCTGTCCTGTCTCTTGCTGACATTGAGCTCTCCTGTCTCTTGCTGACATTGAGCTCTCCTGTCTCTTGCTGACACTGAGCTCTCCTGTCTCTTGCTGACACTGAGCTCTCCTGTCTCTTGCTGACACTGAGCTCTCCTGTCTCTTGCTGACACTGAGCTCTCCTGTCTCTTGCTGACATGCTGCTGTATCTTACATCTTCTGTCACTTCCTGTGTGTTGTAGTTTGGGCTTCTTAGCTGTAATGTTCACTGTCTCACAGCAGCTCACACTTTACTGCACTGCTGGAAATGATCAACATGATCTGGGGTACTTATTATCGTTCCCCAAGACCATGATCTAGATCTGTGATCTCTGAGCCATAGCGCTGCTGATGCTTCCTAGTAACTAACATGTCTGCACTCCTCTCCTCTGCCAGCAGGTGGCGGTCTGTACTCCGCAGCGCTGCTGATGCTTCCTAGTAACTAACATGTCTGCACTCCTCTCTCCTGCCAGCAGGTGGCGGTCTGTACTCCGCAGCCCTGCTGATGCTTCCTAGTAACTAACATGTCTGCACTCCTCTCCTCTGCCAGCAGGTGGTGGTCTGTACTCCGCAGTGCTGCTGATGCTTCCTAGTAACTAACATGTCTGCACTCCTCTCCTCTGCCAGCAGGTGGTGGTCTGTACTCCGCAGTGCTGCTGATGCTTCCTAGTAACTAACATGTCTGCACTCCTCTCCTCTGCCAGCAGGTGGCGGTCTGTACTCCGCAGCGCTGCTGATGCTTCCTAGTAACTAACATGTCTGCACTCCTCTCTCCTGCCAGCAGGTGGCGGTCTGTACTCCGCAGCGCTGCTGATGCTTCCTAGTAACTAACATGTCTGCACTCCTCTCCTCTGCCAGCAGGTGGCGGTCTGTACTCCGCAGTGCTGCTGATGCTTCCTAGTAACTAACATGTCTGCACTCCTCTCCTCTGCCAGCAGGTGGCGGTCTGTACTCCGCAGCGCTGCTGATGCTTCCTAGTAACTAACATGTCTGCACTCCTCTCCTCTGCCAGCAGGTGGCGGTCTGTACTCCGCAGCGCTGCTGATGCTTCCTAGTAACTAACATGTCTGCACTCCTCTCCTCTGCCAGCAGGTGGCGGTCTGTAGTCCGCAGTGCTGCTGATGCTTCCTAGTAACTAACATGTCTGCACTCCTCTCCTCTGCCAGCAGGTGGCGGTCTGTACTCCGCAGTGCTGCTGATGCTTCCTAGTAACTAACATGTCTGCACTCCTCTCCTCTGCCAGCAGGTGGCGGTCTGTACTCCGCAGTGCTGCTGATGCTTCCTAGTAACTAACATGTCTGCACTCCTCTCCTCTGCCAGCAGGTGGCAGTCTGTACTCCGCAGTGCTGCTGATGCTTCTCAGTAACAGATGTCTGCACTCCTCTCTCCTGCCAGCAGGTGGCGGTCTGTACTCCGCAGTGCTGCTGATGCTTTCTAGTAACTAACAGTTGTCTGCACTCCTCTGGCAGTCTGTACTCCGCAGTGCTGCTGCCTTTCTTTGTGTCGCCATTTCCTTCCTTCCACCTTTGCGTCTTCTCTGAACTTTCTGCTTGTTCGGTTGTTTCCTTCCAGGAGAGAATTTCGAGCAGACCCCCCTCCGACGCACTTTCAAGTCCAAGGTCCTGGCGCGGTACCCCGAAAATGTGGAGTGGAACGCCTTTGACCAAGACGCAGTGGGCATGGTATGTGGAGGGTGCTGTGGAGTTCATTGTCAGAAGGTTGTATTACTGTCCTTAAGTCACCTCCAGAGCTGCACTCACTATTCTGCTGTTACATCATGTCTCATCCTCAAGAGCTGCACTCACTATTCTGCTCTTACATCATGTCTCATCCTCCAGAGCTGCACTCACTTTTCTGCTCTTACATCATGTCTCATCCTCCAGAGCTGCACTCACTTTTCTACTCTTACATCATGTCCCATCCTCCAGAGCTGCACTTACTTTTCTGCTCTTACATCATGTCTCATCCTCCAGAGCTGCACTCACTATTCTGCTGTTACATCATGTCTCATCCTCCAGAGCTGCACTCACTATTCTGCTGTTACATCATGTCTCATCCTCCAGAGCTGCGCTCACTATTCTGCTGTTACATCATGTCCCATCCTCAAGAGCTGCACTCACTATTCTGCTCTTACATCATGTCTCATCCTCCAGAGCTGCACTCACTTTTCTGCTCTTACATCATGTCTCATCCTCCAGAGCTGCACTCACTTTTCTACTCTTACATCATGTCCCATCCTCCAGAGCTGCACTTACTTTTCTGCTCTTACATCATGTCTCATCCTCCAGAGCTGCACTCACTATTCTGCTGTTACATCATGTCTCATCCTCCAGAGCTGCACTCACTATTCTGCTGTTACATCATGTCTCATCCTCCAGAGCTGCGCTCACTATTCTGCTGTTACATCATGTCCCATCCTCCAGAGCTGCGCTCACTATTCTGCTGTTACATCATGTCTCATCCTCCAGAGCTGCGCTCACTATTCTGCTGTTACATCCTGTCTCATCCTCCAGAGCTGCACTCACTATTCTGCTGTTACATCCTGTCTCATCCTCCAGAGCTGCACTCACTATTCTGCTGTTACATCCTGTCTCATCCTCCAGAGCTGCACTCACTATTCTGCTGTTACATCCTGTCTCATCCTCCAGAGCTGCACTCACTATTCTGCTGTTACATCCTGTCTCATCCTCCAGAGCTGCACTCACTATTCTGCTGTTATATCATGTCTCATCCTCCAGAGCTGTGCTCACTATTCAGTGATCATTGTGATGGTGTCTTCACAGCTGTGTATGCCCAAGGGCTTGTCGTTCCGGACTCAGTGTGACGGCCGGGACCCCCAGTTCCATTCCTTCATCATCACCCGGGAGGACGGGTCCAGGACGTTCGGTTTTGCACTCACGTTCTTTGAGGAAGTCACCAGCAAGCAGATCTGTAGCGCCATGCAGACCCTTTACCACATGCACAACGCCGAGTATGACATCATCCACCTGTCTGCTACCAACGGCAGCGTCTGCACCGGCTGCCCGGAGGACGGCAGCGACACGTCTGTCAGCCGTCTACAGAGGTTCAACTCATATGACATCACCCGCGACACCCTGTACGTCTCCAAGTGCATCTGCCTGATCGCCCCCATGTCCTTCATGACCGCCTGTAAGAAGGTTCTAGAGCAGCTGCACCAGGCGGTCACCTCTCCCCAGCCCCCGCCACTGCCACTGGAGAGCTACATCTATAACATCCTCTACGAGGTGCCCCTCCCCCCTGCCGGGAGATCCCTGAAGTTCTCCGGGGTCTATGGGCCCATAATATGTCAGCGGCCGAGCACAAACGAGCTGCCCCTGTTTGACTTCCCTGTCAATGAAGTGTTTGAGTTACTGGGGGTAGAAAACGTCATCCAGCTATTCACCTGCGCTCTCCTCGAGTTCCAGATCCTCCTCTACTCCCAGCGTAAGTACCAGCACCCCACACCTAGGGGGCAGTATTATAGTAATTATATCCCTGTATATAGGGGGCAGTATTATAGTAGTTATATCCCTGTATATAGGAGCAGTATTATAGTAGTATATCCCTGTATATAGGATCAGTGTTATAGTAGTTATATTGCTGTATATAGGAGCAGTATTATAGTAGTATATTTCTGTATATAGAAGCAGTATTATAGTAGTTATATTCCTGTATATAGGAGCAGTATTATAGTAGTTATATTCTTGTATATAGGAGGCAGTATTATAGTAGTTATATTCCTGTATATAGGAGCAGTATTATAGTAGTATATTCCTGTATATAGGTGCAGTATTATAGTAGTTATATTCTTGTATATAGGAGCAGTATCATAGTAGTTATATTCCTGTATATAGGAGCAGTATTATAGTAGTTATATCCCTGTATATAGGAGCAGTATTATAGTAGTTATATTCCTGTATATAGCAGTATTATAGTAGTTATATTCCTGTATATAGGAGCAGTATTATAGTAGTTATATCCCTGTATATAGGAGCAGTATTATAGTAGGTATATTCCTGTATATAGGGGGCGGTATTATAGTAGTTATATTCCTGTATATAGGAGCAGTATTATAGTAGTTATATCCCTGTATATAGGAGCAGTATTATAGTAGTTATATTCCTGTATATAGGAGCAGTATTATAGTAGTATATTCCTGTATATAGGAGCAGTATTATAGTAGTATATTCCTGTATATAGGAGCAGTATTATAGTAGTTATATTCTTGTATATAGGGGGCAGTATTATAGTAGTTATATTCCTGTATATAGGGGGCAGTATTATAGTAGTTATATCCCTGTATATAGGGGACAGTATTATAGTAGTTATATTCCTGTATATAGGAGCAGTATTATAGTAGTATATTCCTGTATATAGGAGCAGTATTATAGTAGTTATATCCCTGTATATAGGAGCAGTATTATAGTAGTTATATTCCTGTATATAGGAGCAGTATTATAGTAGTTATATTCCTGTATATAGGGGGCAGTATTATAGTAGTTATATCCCTGTATATAGGAGCAGTATTATAGTAGTTATATTCCTGTATATAGGAGCAGTATTATAGTAGTTATATTCCTGTATATAGGAGCAGTATTATAGTAGTTATATCCCTGTATATAGGGGCAGTATTATAGTAGTTATATCCCTGTATATAGGGGGCAGTATTACAGTAGTTTTCTTTCTTTGTTCTTTTTCTTTGTTCTTTTTCCATTTTCGTGTTTCGTTTAATGAATTTACAACTTTCGGTCTCTTTTCCAGATTACCAGAGATTGATGACGGTGGCGGAGACGATCACCGGCCTGATGTTTCCCTTCCAGTGGCAGCACGTC
Source organism: Dendropsophus ebraccatus (assembly GCF_027789765.1). Lineage (NCBI taxonomy): Eukaryota > Metazoa > Chordata > Amphibia > Anura > Hylidae > Dendropsophus > Dendropsophus ebraccatus. The sequence goes on along the minus strand of NC_091457.1, from coordinate 4,481,154 downwards.
TATGTCCCCATCCTTCCCGCCTCCCTCTTGCACTTTCTCGATGCCCCGGTGCCATACTTGATGGGTTTACACTCCAATGGTTTGGATGACAGGTCGAAGCTGGAGTTGCCGCAGGAGGTAGGACTCTATGGGTGGTGGGGGGGGGGGGGGGTAGATGTGTCAGCTCTATCACTGGAGCATTAGATCAGAGACATCAGGCAGCCATCATCATCACCTGTGTTATCTCCGTGTCTGATAACAGAAGTGTGAGAAGTCAATTGCAGTATGTGACGGTATAGAAAGTATTATATGGCGGGGATGATGGATGAAGGGGATGGATGCCTGGCATCAGTATATCACCACCTTGCTCTTACAGTGTAATGGTTTGTTATGTTCTATTATCTAAATAAATGTTCCAGAATGTTCAATGGACGCTGGGTATGAGGTGGAGCGGGCAGCCAGCAGCCCCAAACTATAATCCCCTGATTGTTCTCACCCTCTCAATGCCTCCTTGTCTGCTGCAGGCACAGAGACGTCTTTATATAAGAAGTATCAGAGCCGAGAGCGAGTGATGAATCAGACACATCTGTGATTGGTACCCTGACAACGGCAGCATGTGACGTCACCGCTGATCTCTAGTGATGGATAGGCTGTATTCTCAGTGATGTCACTGATCTCTAGTGATGGATAGGCTGTATTCTCAGTGATGTCACTGATCTCTAGTGATGGATAGGCTGTATTCTCAGTGATGTCACTGATCTCTAGTGATGGATAGGCTGTATTCTCAGTGGTCACTGCTGATCTCTAGTGATGGATAGGCTGTATTCTCAGTGATGTCACTGCTGATCTCTAGTGATGGATAGGCTGTATTCTCAGTGATGTCACTGCTGATCTCTAGTAATGGATAGGCTGTATTCTCAGTGATGTCACTGATCTCTAGTGATGAATAGGCTGTATTCTCAGTGATGTCACTGATCTCTAGTGATGGATAGGCTGTATTCTCAGTGATGTCACCGCTGATCTCTAGTGATGGATAGGCTGTATTCTCAGTGATGTCACCGCTGATCTCTAGTGATGGATAGGCTGTATTCTCAGTGATGTCACTGATTTCTAGTGATGAATAGGCTGTATTCTCAGTGATGTCACCGCTGATCTCTAGTGATGGATAGGCTGTATTCTCAGTGATGTCACTGATTTCTAGTGATGAATAGGCTGTATTCTCAGTGATGTCACCGCTGATCTCTAGTGATGGATAGGCTGTATTCTCAGTGATGTCACTGCTGATCTCTAGTGATGGATAGGCTGTATTCTCAGTGATGTCACTGCTGATCTCTAGTGATGGATAGGCTGTATTCTCAGTGATGTCACCGCTGATCTCTAGTGATGGATAAGCTGTATTCTCAGTGATGTCACTGCTGATCTCTAGTGATGGATAGGCTGTATTCTCAGTGATGTCACTGCTGATCTCTAGTGATGGATAGGCTGTATTCTCAGTGATGTCACTGATCTCTAGTGATGGATAGGCTGTATTCTCAGTGGCTTCTTCCTATCTGAAACAGTAATAGAAGCTCTGATGTGGTTTGTAAATGTACAGTAAGTGAATGTTCCCTGTTGCTGCTTATCATATACATGACGCTGGATATAATGGTAATCCTGTAGGGGCAGCCATGTTGTGCTGTATGATGTCCTGACTCCTCTGTGTCCTCCTCTTCCTCCAGGCTAACCTCTGCTTTGTGGACATTGATAACCATTTTATTGAGTTACCAGAAGATCTCCCTCAGTTCCCCAATAAGCTGGAGTTCATCCAGGAGGTGTCGGAGGTCCTAATGTCCTTCGGGATCCCCCCCGAGGGGAATCTGCACTGCAGTAAGAGCATCTCCAAGCTGAAGAACCTTGAGACTGCCAACATGGTGTCCGACAAGAACAACGGCAATCTGGCCGGGCCGCCCCTCTACTTAGAGCTCCCGATGGATAACCCCACCCTGGCCCGGATCCAGGCGCTGGTGAAGAGGACGGGAGTCAGTCTGAAGGTGAAGTCACCCCGGGGGACGGCGGCGCCGCGGACACGGCTGGACGGTGGGGGTCGTAGATTTAGTTGGGGTCTTATTCCGTCTCCTCTCTTTACTGCAGGTGGAAGTTAAGGAGGATACCAGTCCGAAAGACGCCAAGTTCCAGTGCGATGAGGAGGAGCTTCGTGTCCATCGGCTCAACATCCACATCCGGGAGGTGTTCGCCAATCGCTTCACCCAGATGTTCGCCGACTACGAGGTGTTTGTCATCCAGCCGAGCCAAGACAAGGAGTCCTGGTTCACCAACCGCGAGCAGATGCAAAACTACGACAAGGTCGGGATCCCTCCCAGTTATGGAGACCTCTGCCTGCTGTCAGTCCGGAGTCCAGGCTCACAGAGCATTGCCTGGACTGACCCTCCGCTCTGTGAGCAGAACTGTCCATACACTAACAGCAGGCAGAGATCTCCATAGTCTATCGGAAGGTTATATGTGTAGTATGTCCCCGGAGCAGCGCTGACCCCATGACCCCTTCTCTCCCTCCAGGCGTCCTTCCTCTCTGATCAGCCTGAGCCGTACCTGCCGTTCCTTTCACGTTTCTTAGAGACGCAGATGTTTGCCTCATTCATTGACAATAAGATCATGTGCCACGACGATGATGACAAGGACCCCGTCCTGCGGGTGTTTGATGCCAGAGTTGACAAGACGCGACTGTTAAACGTCCGGACCCCCACCCTGCGCACCTCCATGTATCAGAAGTGCACCGCCTTCTATGACACAGGTGAGGGGGTACCGAATGTGTGATGACTCTATAGTGTCCATCATGATGTGTGATACCGCTGTAGTGTCCATCATGATGTGTGATACCGCTGTAGTGTCCATCATGATGTGTGATACCGCTGTAGTGTCCCCTATAATGTGTGATACCTCTGTGGTGTCCACTATGATGTGTGATGCCTATATAGTGTCCATTATGATGTGTGATGCCTATATAGTGTCCATTATGATGTGTGATGCCTATATAGTGTCCATTATGATGTGTGATGTCTATATAGTGTCCATTATGATGTGTGATGTCTATATGGACTCCATCATTATGTGTGATGTCTCTATAGTGTCCATCATGACGTGTGATACCTCTATAGCCTTCATCATGACATGTAATGCCTCTATAGTGTCCATTATGATGTGTGATGCACAGTGTAGCTGCTGTGTGGTGGCAGCCATGTTGTTAGTGATAATCGTATAATACATATAGTGATGGTGATGATAGTGACATATAGTGATGTTCATATAATACATATAGGGGGCGCTCACCGCTCTTCTGTTTTGTAGTGAAGTCCATAGAGCTGCGACTCTCTAAGATCGATCACACGGCCATCCATCCGCATCTCCTGGATATGAAGATCGGACAAGGGAAATATGAGCCGGGGTTCTTCCCTAAGCTGCAGTCTGATGTGCTGTCCACAGGACCGGCCACCAACAAGTGAGGAGATATGGCAGCAAATGGTGTGGAGGAGGATAAAGATGAAGATGTGAAGGAGGAGGATGGAGATGGAGGAGGAGGATGGAGATGGAGGAGGAAAATGATGGATAGTGTATGGGGGAGGAGAAACATGGAGGATCGTGGATGGTTAAAAAGGAAGGAGCACAGAGGATGGTGGAAGAGGAAGGAGCACGGAGTATGGTGGAAGAGGAAGGAGCACGTAGCATAGAGGATGGTGGAAGAGGAAGGAGCACAGAGCATAGTGGATGGTGGAAGAGGAAGGAGCACGGAGCATAGTGGATGGTGGAAGAGGAAGGAGCACGGAGCATAGTGGATGGTGGAAGAGGAAGGAGCACGGAGCATAGTGGATGGTGGAAGAGGAAGGAGCACGTAGCATAGTGGATAGTGGAAGAGGAAGGAGCACTGAGCATAGTGGATGGTGGAAGAGGAAGGAGCACGGAGCATAGTGGATGGTGGAAGAGGAAGGAGCACGGAGCATAGTGGATAGTGGAAGAGGAAGGAGCACTGAGCATAGTGGATGGTGGAAGAGGAAGGAGCACGGAGCATAGTGGATAGTGGAAGAGGAAGGAGCACTGAGTATAGTGGATGGTGGAAGAGGAAGGAGCACGTAGCATAGTGGATGGTGGAAGAGGAAGGAGCACGGAGCATAGTGGATGGTGGAAGAGGAAGGAGCACGGAATATAGAGGATGGTGGAAGAGGAAGGAGCACGGAGCATAGTGGATAGTGGAAGAGGAAGGAGCACTGAGTATAGAGGATGGTGGAAGAGGAAGGAGCACGTAGCATAGAGGATGGTGGAAGAGGAAGGAGCACGGAGCATAGTGGATGGTGGAAGAGGAAGGAGCACGGAGCATAGTGGATGGTGGAAGAGGAAGGAGCACGGAGCATAGTGGATGGTGGAAGAGGAAGGAGCACGGAGCATAGTGGATGGTGGAAGAGGAAGGAGCACGGAGTATAGAGGATGGTGGAAGAGGAAGGAGCACGGAGCATAGTGGATAGTGGAAGAGGAAGGAGCACTGAGCATAGTGGATGGTGGAAGAGGAAGGAGCACGGAGCATAGTGGATAGTGGAAGAGGAAGGAGCACTGAGTATAGAGGATGGTGGAAGAGGAAGGAGCACGGAGCATAGTGGATGGTTGAAGAGGAAGGAGCACGGAGCATAGTTTATGGTGGAAGAAGAGCATGGAAGGATGGTGGAGGAGGAGCATGGAGGATATTGGATGGTGGAGGGGGGCATGGAAGGATGGTGGAGGAGGAGCATGGAGGATATTGGATGGTGGAGGGGGGCATGGAAGGATGGTGGAGGAGGAGCATGGAGGATTGTTGGTGGATGATAGAAGAGGAGCATGGTGGGTGGTGGAGGAGTTTGGAGAATTGTTGGTGGATGGTGGAGGAGGAGCATGGAGAATTGGTGGTGAATGGTGGAGGAGGAGCATGGTGGATGTGGAGGAGGAGCATGGAGGATGGTTGGTCGATGGTGGAGAAGGAGTATGGAGGATTGTTGGTGGATGGATAAGTAGGTGGAGGAGAAGCATGGAGGATTCTTGGTGGATAGTGGAGGAGGAGTATGGAGGATTGTTGGTGGATGGTGCAGCATGGAGGATTCTTGGTGGAAGTAGGTAGAGGAGGAGCTTGGAGGATTGTTAGTCGATAGTGGAGGATTGATGGTGGAGGAGGAGGGTGGTGGTGGAGGAGGAGGATGGTGGTGGAGGAGGAGCATGGTGGTGGATGGTGGAGGAGCATGGAGGATTGTTGGTGGATGATGGAGGAGGAGCATGGTGGATGGTGGAGGAGTTTGGAGAATTGTGGGTGGATTTTGGAGGAGGAGCATGGAGAATTGGTAGTGAATGATGGAGGAGGAGCATGGTGGGTGTGGAGGAGGAGCATGGTGGATGTGGAGGAGGAGCATGGTTGGTCGATGGTGGAGGAGGAGTATGGAGGATTGTTGATGGATGGATAAGTAGGTAGAGGAGGAGTATGGAGGATTGTTGGAGGCTGGTGGAGGAAGAGCATAGAAGATAGTGGATGGTGGAGAAGGAACATTAAGGATTGGTGGTGGATGATGGAGGAAGGGCATGGTGGATGGTGATGGATGAATTAGTAGGTAGAGCCGGAGAAGCTTGATCCATCATTCTCCTCCACAATCTTCATTTCCTCTTTTCTAGGTGGACAAAGAGAAACGCGCCTGCACAATGGAGACGGAAAGACCGTCAGAAGCAGCACACGGAGCACCTCCAGCTGGACAATGACCAGAGAGAGGTGAGGACCCCACAGACATCCAGCTTAAAGGGGCTTCCCACCCTGGGACTCAGACCCATGCTGACTCCCCTAAGGGGCGTACACTTCCATACTGCCCGTTTCATCTCGATCATATGGCTGTATATAGCACAGCAGGGGATTTGGAGCTCTGTATGAGGACAGTGGAGCTCTGACCCCAATACAGGTAACATTCCCTGTGCTATTTCTCTTTTCCTGCAGAAATACATCCAGGAGGCGAGAAATATGGGCAGCGGCATCCGGCAGCCCAAGCTGTCCAACCTGTCGCCCTCCGTCATCGCTCAGGCCAACTGCAAGTTTGTGGAAGGATTGCTGAAGGAGTGTCGTAATAAGGTGCCCCCCAGTATATTATAAGTGTGTGCGGGGGCCCATAATAGTAAGGGGGAGGCTGTGGGACTTCCCATAGTGTTTATGACCACCCATCTCCTTCTCTCCTAGACTAAGAGGATGCTGGTGGAGAAGATGGGCCGGGAGGCGGTGGAGCTGGGCCACGGCGAGGTCAGTATAACAGGAGTGGAGGAGAACGCGCTGATCGCCAGCCTCTGTGATCTTCTGGAGCGGATCTGGAGCCACGGCCTCCAAGTCAAACAGGTAGTGTCCCGCTCAGAGCAGGATATGTGACACTCCGTCTGGCGGTGGCCTCATCCCATCTACTTTCTGCTGCAGGGAAAGTCGGCCTTGTGGTCCCATCTGCTGCATTATCAGGACAACAGGAGGAGGATGAACACAGGGAGCCTCAACCACACAGGTTATTAGCGGTCTCATTGCCCACAAGTCCCCCCTGCAGTCCCTCTTCATCATCTCCTGCACTCATCCATGTCACACACTGTCCGACTAATAGATGATGTTGTCTATGGTATATAGTGGTATATGAGGAGGATGTCATCTATGGTATATAGTGGTATATGAGGAGGATGTCATCTATGGTATATAGTGGTATATGAGGAGGATGTCATCTATGGTATATAGTGGTATATGAGGAGGAGGATGTCATCTATGGTATATAGTGGTATATGAGGAGGAGGATGTCATCTATGGTATATAGTAGTATATGAGGAGGATGTCATCTATGGTATATAGTGGTATATGAGGAGGATGTTGTCTATGGTATATAGTGGTATATGAGGAGGATGTCATCTATGGTATATAGTGGTATATGAGGAGGATGTCATCTATGGTATATAGTGGTATATGAGGAGGATGTCATCTATGGTATATAGTAGTATATGAGGAGGATGTCATCTATGGTATATAGTGGTATATGAGGAGGAGGATGTCATCTATGGTATATAGTGGTATATGAGGAGGAGGATGTCATCTATGGTATATAGTAGTATATGAGGAGGATGTCATCTATGGTATATAGTGGTATATGAGGAGGATGTCGTCTATGGTATATAGTGGTATATGAGGAGGATGTCATCTATGGTATATAGTGGTATATGAGGAGGATGTCATCTATGGTATATAGTGGTATATGAGGAGGATGTCATCTATGGTATATAGTAGTATATGAGGAGGATGTCATCTATGGTATATAGTGGTATATGAGGAGGAGGATGTCATCTATGGTATATAGTGGTATATGAGGAGGAGGATGTCATCTATGGTATATAGTGGTATATGAGGAGGAGGATGTCATCTATGGTATATAGTGGTATATGAGGAGGAGGATGTCATCTATGGTATATAGTGGTATATGAGGAGGAGGATGTCATCTATGGTATATAGTGGTATATGAGGAGGATGTTATCTATGGTATATAGTGGTATATGAGGAGGATGTCATCTATGGTATATAGTGGTATATGAGGAGGATGTCGTCTATGGTATATAGTGGTATATGAGGAGGATGTCATCTATGGTATATAGTGGTATATGAGGAGGAGGATGCCATCTATGGTATATAGTGGTATATGAGGAGGATGTCATCTATGGTATATAGTGGTATATGAGGAGGATGTCATCTATGGTATATAGTGGTATATGAGGAGGATGTCATCTATGGTATATAGTAGTATATGAGGAGGATGTCATCTATGGTATATAGTGGTATATGAGGAGGAGGATGTCATCTATGGTATATAGTAGTATATAAGGAGGATGTCATCTATGGTATATAGTAGTATATGAGGAGGAGGATGTCATCTATGGTATATAGTGGTATATGAGGAGGATGTTATCTATGGTATATAGTGGTATATGAGGAGGATGTCATCTATGGTATATAGTGGTATATGAGGAGGATGTCGTCTATGGTATATAGTGGTATATGAGGAGGATGTCATCTATGGTATATAGTGGTATATGAGGAGGAGGATGCCATCTATGGTATATAGTGGTATATGAGGAGGATGTCATCTATGGTATATAGTGGTATATGAGGAGGATGTCATCTATGGTATATAGTGGTATATGAGGAGGATGTCATCTATGGTATATAGTAGTATATGAGGAGGATGTCATCTATGGTATATAGTGGTATATGAGGAGGAGGATGTCATCTATGGTATATAGTAGTATATAAGGAGGATGTCATCTATGGTATATAGTAGTATATGAGGAGGAGGATGTCATCTATGGTATATAGTGGTATATGAGGAGGATGTCATCTATGGTATATAGTAGTATATGAGGAGGATGTCATCTATGGTATATAGTAGTATATGAGGAGGATGTCATCTATGGTATATAGTGGTATATGAGGAGGATGTCATCTATGGTATATAGTGGTATATGAGGAGGAGGATGTCATCTATGGTATATAGTGGTATATGAGGAGGATGTCATCTATGGTATATAGTAGTATATGAGGAGGAGGATGTCATCTATGGTATATAGTGGTATATGAGGAGGATGTCATCTATGGTATATAGTAGTATATGAGGAGGATGTCATCTATGGTATATAGTGGTATATGAGGAGGAGGATGTCATCTATGGTATATAGTGGTATATGAGGAGGAGGATGTCATCTATGGTATATAGTGGTATATGAGGAGGATGTCATCTATGGTATATAGTGGTATATGAGGAGGATGTCATCTATGGTATATAGTGGTATATGAGGAGGATGTCATCTATGGTATATAGTGGTATATGAGGAGGAGGATGTCATCTATGGTATATAGTGGTATATGAGGAGGATGTCATCTATGGTATATAGTGGTATATGAGGAGGATGTCATCTATGGTATATAGTGGTATATGAGGAGGAGGATGTCATCTATGGTATATAGTGGTATATGAGGAGGATGTCATCTATGGTATATAGTGGTATATGAGGAGGATGTCATCTATGGTATATAGTGGTATATGAGGAGGATGTCATCTATGGTATATAGTGGTATATGAGGATGGTGATGGAACTTTCTCCTGTTCTCTTCTAGAATTGTTCTTAGATACTGAAAGGAGGAAATCTGATCCTAATCCAGTGATGGCTCCAATGAAGATCTCGCTGGTCCAAGACATGTTGTGAGTTTTACAGATGAGGTTTGAGGTGCCGTCAGCGATGTGAGGGGTGTATGTGTGGGGGTCATAGCTGGGCTATCTCAGGAGGGGTATATATAGGGCGTTAGTATTGGTGTATGCTGGGAGGGGTATATACACTGCTTAATAAGATAAAGGGAACACATAAACAATACAATATAACTCTAAGTAAATGAACCTTCTGTGACATCAAACTGACCACTCAGGAAGCAGCACTGACAGGCAATCACCGTCACTGCAGTCAGCGAGACCCCCTCAGTAACGGAGGGTCCAGCAGGTGGGGAGCACACACCACTTCTCACTACCTAGGCTTTCTGGCTGGTGTTTTGGTCACTTTTGAATGTTGCTGGTGCTGTCACACTCGTGGTACCATGAGACGGACTCTACAACCCACACAGGTGGCTCAGGTAGTGCAGCTCATCCAGGATGGCACATCAATGCGAGCTGTGGCAAGAAGGTTTGCTGTATCTGTCAGCGTAGTGTCCAGAGGCTGGAGGCTACCAGGAGACAGGCCAGTACACCAGGGGAGACATGGAGGAGGCCGTAGTGTCCAGAGGCTGGAGGCTACCAGGAGACAGGCCAGTACACCAGGAGACATGGAGGAGGCCGTAGTGTCCAGAGGCTGGAGGCACTACCAGGAGACAGGCCAGTACACCAGGAGACATGGAGGAGGCCGTAGTGTCCATAGGCTGGAGGCACTACCAGGAGACAGGCCAGTACACCAGGAGACATGGAGGAGGCCGTAGTGTCCAGAGGCTGGAGGCTACCAGGAGACAGGCCAGTACACCAGGAGACATGGGGGAGGCTGTAGTGTCCAGAGGCTGGAGGCTACCAGGAGACAGGCCAGTACACCAGGAGACATGGAGGAGGCCGTAGTGTCCAGAGGGTGGAGGCGCTTCCAGGAGACAGGCCAGTACACCAGGAGACATGGAGGAGGCCGTAGTGTCCAGAGGCTGGAGGCTACCAGGCGACAGGCCAGTACACCAGGAGACATGGAGGAGGCCGTAGTGTCCAGAGGCTGGAGGCTACCAGGAGACAGGCCAGTACACCAGGAGACATGGAGGAAGCCGTAGTGTCCAGAGGCTGGAGGCTACCAGGAGACAGGCCAGTACACCAGGAGACATGGAGGAGGCCGTAGTGTCCAGAGGCTGGAGGCTACCAGGAGACAGGCCAGTACACCAGGAGACATGGAGGAAGCCGTAGTGTCCAGAGGCTGGAGGCTACCAGGAGACAGGCCAGTACACCAGGAGACATGGAGGAAGCCGTAGTGTCCAGTGGCTGGAGGCTACCAGGAGACAGGCCAGTACACCAGGAGACATGGAGGAAGCCGTAGTGTCCAGAGGCTGGAGGCTACCAGGAGACAGGCCAGTACACCAGGAGACATGGAGGAGGCCGTAGTGTCCAGAGGCTGGAGGCTACCAGGAGACAGGCCAGTACACCAGGAGACATGGAGGAGGCCGTAGTGTCCAGAGGCTGGAGGCACTACCAGGAGACAGGCCAGTACACCAGGAGACATGGAGGAGGCCGTAGTGTCCAGAGGCTGGAGGCTACCAGGAGACAGGCCAGTACACCAGGAGACATGGAGGAAGCCATAGTGTCCAGAGGCTGGAGGCTACCAGGAGACAGGCCAGTACACCAGGAGACATGGAGGAGGCCGTAGTGTCCAGAGGCTGGAGGCTACGGAGACAGGCCAGTACAACAGGAGACGTGGAGGAGGCCGTAGTGTCCAGAGGCTGGAGGCTACCAGGAGACGTGGAGGAGGCCGTAGTATCCAGAGGCTGGAGGCTACCAGGAGACAGGCCAGTACACCAGGAGACATGGAGGAGGCCGTAGTGTCCAGAGGCTGGAGGCACTACCAGGAGACAGGCCAGTACACCAGGAGACATGGAGGAGGCCGTAGTGTCCAGAGGCTGGAGGCTACCAGGAGACAGGCCAGTACAACAGGAGACGTGGAGGAGGCCGTAGTGTCCAGAGACTGGAGATGCTACCAGGAGACAGGCCAGTACACCAGGAGATGTGGAGGAGCCCGTAGGAGGGCAACAACCCAGCAGCAGGACCGCTACCTCCGCCTCTGTGCAGGGAGGACCAGGAGGAGCACTGCCAGAGCCCTGCACAATGTCCTCCAGCAGCCACAAATCTGCATGTGTCTGTACAGACTCCATGAGGACGGTATGAGGGCCCCACGTCCACAGATGGAGGTTGTGCTCACAATCCAACACTGTGCAGGACACAGGACCAGAGAACACCAGGATTGGCAGATTGACCAATGGCGCCCCCTGTGCTCCTCACAGATGAGAGCAGGTTCACACTGAGCACATGTGACAGACGGGACAGAGTCTGGAGACGCTGGGGAGAGCGATCTGCTGCCTGCAACGTCCTTCAGCATGAGCGGTCTGGAAGGGGGTCAGTAATGGGGGGGGGCATCTCTTTGGGGGGGGGTCATACAGACACCTCATCAGGAGCATGCCCGGGCCTTGTAGGGAGGTCATACACTTCATCAGGGGCATGCCCGGGCCTTGTAGTGAGGTCATACAGACACCACATCAGGAGCATGCCCGGGCCTTGCAGGGAGGTCATACAGACACCACATCACGAGCATGCCCGGGCCTTGTAGGGAGGTCATACAGACACCTCATCAGGAGCATGCCCGGGCCTTGTAGGGAGGTTATACAGACACCTCATCGGGAGCATGCCCGGGCCTTGTAGGGAGGTCATATAGGCACCTCATCAGGAGCATGCCTGTGTCTTGTAGGGAGGTCATACAGACGCCTCATCAGGAGCATGCCCGGGCCTTGTAGGGAGGTTATACAGACACCTCATCGGGAGCATGCCCGGGCCTTGTAGGGAGGTCATACAGCCCCCTCATCAGGAGCATGCCCGGGCCTTGTAGGGAATCATACAGCCCCCTCATCAGGAGCATGCCCGGGCCTTGTAGGGAGGTCATACAGACACCTCATCAGGGGCATGCCCGGGCCTTGTAGGGAGGTCATACAGACACCTCATCAGGAGCATGCCCGGGCCTTGTAGGGAGGTCATACAGACACCTCATCAGGGGCATGCCCGGGCCTTGTAGGGAGGTCATACACCTCATCAGGAGCATGCCCGGGCCTTGTAGGGAGGTCATACAGACACCTCATCAGGAGCATGCCCGGGCCTTGTAGGGAGGTTATACAGACACCTCATCGGGAGCATGCCCGGGCCTTGTAGGGAGGTCATACAGCCCCCTCATCAGGAGCATGCCTGGGCCTTGTAGGGAGGTCATACAGACACCTCATCGGGAGCATGCCCGGGCCTTGTAGGGAGGTCATACAGGCACCTCATCAGGAGCATGCCCGGGCCTTGTAGGGAGGTCATACAGCCCCCTCATCAGGAGCATGCCCGGGCCTTGTAGGGAGGTCATACAGGCACCTCATCAGGAGCATGCCCGGGTCTTGTAGGGAGGTCATACAGCCCCCTCATCAGGAGCATGCCCGGGCCTTGTAGAGAGGTCATACAGACACCTCATCAGGAGCATGCCCGGGTCTTGTAGGGAGGTCATACAGCCCCCTCATCAGGAGCATGCCCGGGTCTTGTAGGGAGGTCATACAGCCACCTCATCAGGAGCATGCCCGGGTCTTGTAGGGAGGTCATACAGCCACCTCATCAGGAGCATGCCCGGGTCTTGTAGGGAGGTCATACAGCCACCTCATCAGGAGCATGCATCTATCTATCTACCTATCGACATTGCAGCAGTTGTATTAGCCTGGAGGGGGTTACCACTGTAATTCTGTGTGTGACGCCACCTTCAGGCCGGACAGGGGATCAGAGCGGCGCACCTCCCTGGCAGGCATGCAAGAGCGGACGGGAACTCCCAGCAGGCATGCGGAAGGAGGAGCAGAGGGGCACACCTCCCCGGCAGGCATACAGAGGCGGACAGGGGAGCAGAGCAAAACACCTCCTGGCAGGCATACGGCAGGGGAGGTGGACAGGGGAGCAGAGCGGCACACCTCCCGGCAGGCATACGGAGGTAGACAGAGGAGTAGAGCGGCACACCTCCCGGCAGGCATACGGCGTTTGGTAGGACGGGGGAGCAGAGCGAACAGGCCGGGGGAGCAGGAGGCATGTCGCGGGGCGGACGGGACCGGAGACTGACTCGGGAGCAGAGCGGCACACCTTCTGGCAGGCTTGCGGCAGCGGGGGGTGGACAGAGAGCAGAGCGGACGGGCCAGGGGAGCAAGTAGGCAGGTCAGTAGTATTGGGGTGTGTATATATGGGGTCAGTAGTATTGGGGTGTATATATTGAATATATATGTGTGTGTGTGTGTGTGTATGTATATATATTTTATATACACCCCAATACTACTGACCCCATATATAATATATAGCCCAATACTACTGACCCTATCTATCTATATACACCCTCCATATACATATATATATATATAATATGGGGTCAGTAGTATTGGGGTGTAGACAGATAGGGGTGTATATATATATATATATATATATATATATATATATATATATATATATATATATATATATATAAAACCCTACTTGTCTATACCCCAATACTACTGACCCCATATATATTTATGCCCCAACACTTTATACACATTATATGTGTGTGTGTATGGGGTCAGTAGTATTGGGGTGTACATATATATGGGGTCAGTAGTATTGGGATATCTATATATATAATGTAAAGTCAGCAGTATTGGGGTGTATACACACACATGGGGTCAGTAGTATTGGGGGTATATATATATATAATTATATGTCAGTAGTATTTGGGTATGCTGCAATGTATGTGGTGGAGGATGACTGCTGTGTCATGGTGTTGCTCTGTGATTTCTGCTCCCAGGCACATTCAGAATATTGGGGAAATAAAGACTGATGTGGGGAAGGCTCGGGCCTGGGTCAGGCTGTCCATGGAGAAGAAACTTTTATCCAGACACTTGAAACAACTTTTACTGGATCATGAATTAACCAAGTAAGTCCTGCATATCCTCCATCATACCTTAGCCTAATATACCTCCATCATACTGTAGCCTAGTATGCCTCCATCATACCGTAGCCTAGTATACCTCCATCATACCGTAGCCTAATATGCCACCATCATACTGTAGCCTAGTATGCCTCCATCATATACCTCCATCATACCGTAGCCTAGTATGCCTCCATCATATACCTCCATCATACCGTAGCCTAGTATGCCTCCATCATATACCTCCATCATACCGTAGCCTAGTATGCCTCCATCATATACCTCCATCATACCGTAGCCTAGTATGCCTCAGGTAACACCTCCTCTGTATTGTATCACAGAGTACCGCTCACAGGTATCCCAGCCCTTTTTATGATATTTAACAAATAAACTTTTTATTAGAAAATTGTACAAGCGCTACGCCTTCCTGCGATCTGATGATGAGAAGGAGCAGTTCCTCTACCATCTCCTCTCCTTCAACGCTGTCGATTATTTCTGTTTCACCAACGCCTTTACAACAATAAGTGAGTATCCAAGTCCTATCATGGTTACAGAACAGTGAGTGCAGCTCTGGGGTATAATACAGGATGTAACTCAGGATCAGTAATGTAATGTATGTACACAGTGACCCCACCAGCAGAATAGTGAGTGCAGTTCTGGGGTATAATACTGGATGTAACTCAGGATCAGTAATGTATGTACACAGTGACCCCACCAGCAGAATAGTGAGTGCAGCTCTGGGGTATAATACTGGATGTAACTCAGGATCAGTAATGTATGTACACAGTGACCCCACCAGCAGACTAGTGAGTGCAGTTCTGGGGTATAATACAGGATGTAACTCAGGATCAGTAATGTACACAGTGACCCCACCAGCAGACTAGTGAGTGCAGCTCTGGGATATAATACAGGATGTAACTCAGGATCAGTAATGTACACAGTGACCCCACCAGCAGAATAGTGAGCGTAGCTCTGGAGTATAATACAGGATTTTCCTGTAGATGATATAAGGTAACTGTATGACCGCTTCTTGTATCTCCTCAGTGATCCCATATCACATTCTCATCGTTCCCAGCAAGAAGCTGGGGGGCTCCATGTTCACATCTAATCCCTGGATCTGTATTGCGGGTGAGATGGGTGAGACAGGCGTGCTGCAGGTCCCCAGGAACATCTTAGAGATGACGTATGAGGTGCGTTGGTTTTGATGCCGAAGAGAATGACCCCCCGGGTATCTGGTTATTACACATCTATATTACAGATGTGTATGACGTCCCCTCCCCCCCATATTACAGATGTGTATGACTCCCCCTCCCCCCAATATTACAGATGTGTCCCCTCCCCCCCCCATATTACAGATGTGTATGACGTCCCCTCCCCCCCATATTACAGATGTGTATGACGTCCCCTCCCCCCAATATTACAAATGTGTCCCCTCCCCCCCATATCACAGATGTGTATGACGTCCCCTTCCACCATATTACAAATGTGTATGACGTCACCTCCCCCCCATATTATAGATGTGTATGACGTCACCTCCCCCCCATATTATAGATGTGTATGACGTCCCCTCCTCCCCCCATATTACAGATGTGTATGACGTCCCCTCCCCCCCATATTACAGATGTGTATGACGTCTCCTCCCCCCATATTACAGATGTGTATGACGTCCCCTCCCCCCATATTACAGATGTGTATGACGTCCCCTCCCCCCATATTACAGATGTGTATGACGTCCCTCCTCTCCCCCATATTACAGATGTGCATGACGTCCCCTCCTCCCATATTACAGATGTGCATGACGTCCCTCCTCTCCCCCATATTACAGATGTGCATGACGTCCCCTCCTCCCATATTACAGATGTGCTTGACGTCCCCTCCTCCCATATTACAGATGTGCATGACGTCCCCTCCCCCCCATATTACAGATGTGTATGACGTCCCCTCCCCCCCCATATTACAGATGTGCATGACGTCCCCTCCCCCCCCATATTACAGATGTGCATGACGTCCCCTCCCCCCCCATATTACAGATGTGCATGACGTCCCCTCCCCCCCCATATTACAGATGTGCATGACGTCCCCTCCCCCCATATTACAGATGTGCATGACGTCCCCTCCCCCCATATTACAGATGTGCATGACGTCCCCTCCCCCCATATTACAGATGTGTATGACGTCACCTCTCCCATATTACAGATGTGTATGACGTCCCCTCCTCCCCATATTGCAGATGTGTATGACGTCCCCTCCCCCCCCCATATTGCAGATGTGTATGACGTCCCCTCCCCCGCCATATTACAGATGTGTATGACGTCACACTTCATCTCCCTTCTCTCTTCCTCTCAGTGCCAGAATCTTGGCAAGCTGACAACCGTGCAGATTGGACATGACAACTCTGGGCTGTACGCCAAGTGGCTGGTGGAATACGTCATGGTGCGGAACGAGATCACCGGCCACACGTACAAGTGAGAACCTGACGCCTTGTGTTCTGCAGCAGCTGCTCCTGCACAGTATAGAGGGGTGTCCATGCTGCCCATGTGTCCCCCCCCCCAGCATGGCAGCCTGTCATGTAGCTAGAAACCCTTACTGGCTGCACTCACTATTGTTTTACATCATGTCTCATCCCCCAGAGCTGCGCTCACTATTGTGTTACATCATGTCTCATCCTCCAGAGCTGCGCTCACTATTGTGTTACATCATGTCTCATCCTCCAGAGCTGCACTCAGTATTCTGCTCTTACATCATGTCTCATCCTCCAGAGCTGCACTCAGTATTCTGCTCTTACATCATGTCTCATCCTCCAGAGCTGCACTCAGTATTCTGCTCTTACATCATGTCTCATCCTCCAGAGCTGCACTCAGTATTCTGCTCTTACATCATGTCTCATCCTCCAGAGCTGCACTCAGTATTCTGCTCTTACATCATGTCTCATCCTCCAGAGCTGCACTCACTATTCTGCTGTTACATCATGTCTCATCCTCCAGAGCTGCACTCACTATTCTGCTGTTACATCATGTCTCATCCTCCAGAGCTGCACTCACTATTCTGCTGTTACATCATGTCTCATCCTCCAGAGCTGCACTCACTATTCTGCTGTTACATCATGTCTCATCCTTCAGAGCTGCACTCACTATTCTGCTGTTACATCATGTCTTCATGAGCTGTAGTCACTGTGGGGTTAGCTGGGAATCTATATTGCAGTATACTTCCGTGCACTGTATTATGTGATATAGATGTGTAAATATATACACTACCGTTCAAGAGTTTGGGGTCCCCCAAACAATTTTGTGTTTTCCATGAAAAGTCACACTTCTTCACCACCGCACGTTGTGAAATGAATAGAAAATAGAGACAAGACATTGACAAGGTTAGAAATAATGATTTGTATGTGAAATAACATTGTTCTTCCATCACACTTTGCTTCCGTCCCAGAATCCTCCTTGTGCACCAATTCCAGCATTGCCCACCTTTGGCATTCTAGCTATTAGTCTGTTGGGGTAAGCTGGAGAAATTGCCCCCCACGCTTCTAGAAGCAGCTCCCACAAGTTGGATTGGTTGGATGGGCACTTCTGGCGTACCATACGGTCCAGCTGCTCCCACAATGGGGTGGTGATCTGGTGACTGCGCTGGCCCCTCCATTACCTATGATAGAATACCAGCTGCTGCTTCTGCTGGAAATAGATCTTGCACAATTTGGAGGTGTTTAGGGTCATTGTCCTGTTGTAGGATGAAATTGGCTCCAACCAAGCGCTGCCCACTGGGTATGGCATGGCGGTGCAGAGTGATGGCCTTCCTTATTCACAATCCCTTTTACCCTGTACAAATCTCCCACCTTACCAGCACCAACCCCAGACCATCACATGACCTCCACCATGTATAACAGATGGCGTCAGGCATTCTTCCAGCATCTTCTCATTTCTTCTGCGTCTCACAAACCTTCTTCTTTGTCATCCAAACACCTCAAACTTGGATTCATCCATCGTCCACAACACTTTTTTCCCGTCTTCCTCTGTCCAATGTCTGTGTTCTTTTGCCCATCTTAATCTTTTTCTTTTATTGGCCAGTCTCAGATATGGCTTTTTCTTTGCCACTCTGCCCTGAAGCCCAAAATCCCGCAGTCGCCTCTTCCCTGTAGATGCTGACACTGGTGTTTTGCGGGTGCTATGTAATGAAGATGCCAGGTGGGGACCTGTGAGGCGTCTGTTTCTCAAACTAGAGACTCTAATGTGCTTATCTTCTTGTTAGTTGTGCAACGCAGCCTCCCACTTCTTTTTCTACTCTGGTTAGAGCCTGTTTGTGCTGTCCTCTGGAGGGAGTAGTACACACCGTTGTAGGAAATCTTCAATTTCTTAGCATTTCTCACCTTCATTTCTAAGAAGAAGAATAGACTGTCGAGTTTCAGATGAAAGTTCTCTTTTTCTGGCCATTTTGAGCGTTTAATTGACCCCACAAATGTGATGCTCCAGAAACAATCTGCTCAAAGGAAGGTCAGTTTTGTAGCTTCTGTAACGAGCTAGACTGTTTTCAGATGTGTGATCATGATTGCACAAGGGTTTTCTAATCATCAATTATCCTTCTGAGCCAATGAGCAAACACATTGTACAATTAGAACACTGGAGTGATAGTTGCTGGAAATGGGTCTCTATACACCTATGTAGATATTGCACCAAAAACCCGACATTTGCAGCTAGAATAGTCATTTACCACATTAGCAATGTATAGAGTGGATTTCTTTAAAGTTAGGACTAGTTTAAAGTTATCTTCATTGAAAAGTACAGTGCTTCTCCTTCAAAAATAAGTACATTTCAATGTGACCCCAAACTTTTGAATGGTAGTGTATATATATGTCTTCCTGCATGGTTCCTGCTCAGTGTGCACACTGCATCTCCCCCAATGCTATACATCAGTGTATGTTATCCATAGGCAGGTTTTCCTGGCACCCTGGGTTCGGTTTATCGTAGTAGTTACCGTTTTCTCCCTCCCAGGTTCCCTTGTGGCCGCTGGTTGGGGAAAGGGATGGATGATGGGAGTTTGGAGCGGGTGTTGGTTGGCGACCTCCTGACCCCCACACCAGACAGCGAGGAGAGACCCTGCCGGACGCCTCCGCTGCAGCACTCCCCGGGCATGATCCGGAGACTGGTGGCCATATCCCCCAACAGCAGAGCCAGTAAGTGTCCGCCCGGCCCTAGTGCCCCCTTATTATGGCGCCTCCTGCCCTAGTGCACCCTTATTATAGCGCCTCCTGCTGGTGATGGGTATACCCAGTAAGTGATGGCCCATTAATGTTATAGCGCCTCCTGCTGGTGATGGGTATACCCAGTAAGTGATGGCCCATTAATGTTATAGCGCCTCCTGCTGGTGATGGGTATACTCAGTAAGTGTCCATCCGGCCCTAGTGCCCCCTTATTGTTATAGCGCCTCCCGCTGGTGATGGGTATACCCAGTAAGTGTCCATCCAGCCCTAGTGCCCCCTTATTGTTATAGCGCCTCTTGCTGGTGATGGGTATACCCAGTAAGTGTCCGCCCGGCCCTAGTGTCCCCTTATTGTTATAGCGCCTCCCGCTGGTGATGGATATCTGCTCATCACATAGATGATGTCATGGTTCTCTCTCCTCCCTCCCCAGAGCTGAACACAGGGCAGATCCAGGAGGCCATCGGTGAAGCTGTGAACGGTATCGTCAAGCATTTCCACAAGCCGGAGAAAGAGGTAAGGTGGATTGTTGGTGACTCGGCGGGGTGCCATCACTGTGGAGTATTGGTGACTCGGCGGGGTGCCATCACGGTGGATTATTGGTGACTCGGCGGGATACCATCACGTTGGATTACTGGTGACTCGGCGGGGTCCCATCACTGTGGATTGTTGGTGACTCGGCGGGGTCCCATCACTGTGGAGTATTGGTGACTCGGCGGGGTGCCATCACTGTGGAGTATTGGTGACTCGGCGGGGTGCCATCACGGTGGAGTATTGGTGACTCGGCGGGGTGCCATCACGGTGGATTATTGGTGACTCGGCGGGATACCATCACGTTGGATTACTGGTGACTCGGCAGGGTCCCATCACTGTGGATTCTTGGTGACTCGGCTGGGTGCCACCACGGTTGATTATTGGAGACTTGTTGGGGTGCCATGATCCCCTCCTCGGCAATGTAACCACATTGCCACCTTCTCTGTTGCAGAGGGGCAGCCTGACGCTGCTGCTGTGCGGGGAGAGCGGACTGGTCGCGGCTCTCGAGCAGGTTTTCCAGCACGGTTTTAGGTCCCCGCGACTCTTCAAAAGTGTCTTCATCTGGGACTTTCTAGGTAAGGAGCGCTCACCGTCCACCCTCCTGTATTGGTAGGACACCTACAGGTTTGATGGGATTTTCATTGAATGTTTCCCCCTGACCCTTGACCTTACACTTATCATGTGTAGAAAAAGCACAAGCTCACTATGACGCGCTGGACCTGAGCGACACGGCGCTGGGTGAGGACTGGCAGAAGAGAGTCCGCACCTTCAGCCGCTTCGTCACCGCCATCAATGGCACCCCCAGAAACATTGGCAAAGATGGAAAGTTCCAGATGTTCGTGTGTCTTGGAGCACGGTCAGTATACAGCACCACAGGTTCTTCTTAAAGGGGAAATCCAGATCGGACCCCCGGGTACATGAGACTCCAGATAATACCCCCTGGTTATATGAGACTCCAGATCGGACCCCCTGGTTATAATAGACTGCAGATCAGACCTCCTGGTTATATGAGACCCGAATCAGACCTCCTGGTTATATCAGACTCAAGATCAAACAACTTGGTTATATGAGACTCCAGATCAGACCTCCTGGTTATATGAGACTCCAGATGAGACCCCCTGGTTATATGAGTCCCCGAATCAGACCTCCTGGTTATATGAGACTCCAGATCAGACCCCCAGGTTATATCAGACTCCAGATCAGACCTCCTGGTTATATGAGACCCCAAATCAGACCTCCTGGTTATATCAGACTCCGGATCGGACCCCCTGATTATGAGACTCCAGATAATACCCCCTGGTTATACGAGACTCCAGATCACACCCCTTGGTTATATGAGACTCCAGATCAGACGACCTGGTTATATCAGACTCCGGATAAGACCCCCAGGTTATATCAGATTCTGAATCAGACGCCCTGGTTATATCAGACTCCGGATCGGACCCTCTGGTTATATGAGAGTCCCTATCGGACCCCTGGTTATATGAGACTCCCTATCGGACCCCCTGGTTATATGAGACTCCGGATCAGACACCCTGGTTATATGAGACTCCTTATCGGACCCCCTGGTTATATCAGACTGCAGATCAGACCTCCTGGTTATATGAGACTCCAGATCAGACCTCCTGGTTATATGAGACTCCAGATCAGACCTCCTGGTTACATGAGACTCCAGATCAGACCTCCTGGTTATATCAGACTCCGGATCGGACCCCCTGGTTATATCAGACTCCGGATCGGACCCCCTGGTTAAATCAGACTCCGGATCGGACCCCCTGGTTATATCAGACTCCGGATCGGACCCCCTGGTTATATCAGACTCCGGATCGGACCCCCTGGTTATATCAGACTCCGGATCGGACCCCCTGGTTATATCAGACTCCGGATCGGAACCCCTGGTTATATCAGACTCCGGATCGGAACCCCTGGTTATATCAGACTCCGGATCGGACCCCCTGGTTAAATCAGACTCCGGATCGGACCCCCTGGTTAAATCAGACTCCGGATCGGAACCCCTGGTTATATCAGAAGAGAGCAGCAGAAACTAGTGACAGAAATGCTGAAAACATCGGTGTATTACTTAAATCATTCTGCTCAGCCGTTCTCCTAATATGCAGGAGAATAGGATTCTTGCCACACCCCTCCCCCCGCCCTCCAGCTGCTGATTGACAGGTGACTGCCTATACACAGCATGGATAGATAACTGCCAGTCAGCAGCTGGTGGGTGGAGTTTTCTGCTTCTCATGAATATCCAGGACTACTGAGCTGATGCACATAATGGAGAGGACTACTTATTGTCCATGTTATTCAGGAGGAGATCTCTGGATCAGCTGCACAGAACAATGTAAGTGATATATCATTCTGTTCAGCTTCTCTATCGCCCTTAGATAGAGCAGCATAAACCTACTGACAGTCTCCTTAAAGGAGCACCGGAGAACCCCTTTAAATACTATTTAGTGCTGATCGTAATGTGGTGAAATAATAATGGATCAGTGGGAATTTGGCTGCAGCTTTTCTGCCCTGTTTTCTGATGCTTTTCTGACGTTTTCCGCAGGGATCATCACTTGCACCACTGGATCGCCCTCCTGGCCGACTGCCCCGTCATAGCACAGATGTATGAGGACACGGCGCTCATCAAGGACCACACCTTGGTCAACTCGCTAATCCGAGTCCTGCAGACCCTGCAAGAGTTCAACATCACCCTGGAGAGCTCCCTGATCAAAGGGATCAACATCTGACCCCTCCCCAATGACGACGTAGCCAAACCCCAGAGATCTATCAGTACTGTGCACGGAGGAGGTCTATTACAGAGTATCTCTATTTATGTACATGCTATGTGACTGGTCACAGCCTTTCATATGAGAGAGGTGAATACCGCACGGCTTATTGTCAAGCTGTCCGATTTACTGGCCGTGGAGCCGCCTTCCGAGCCATTGGCCGCCTGAAGAGTCGCCGCCATTGTCTGTTACATTACGGAGATTTTTGCTTTGTCGGCGCCTCCTTGCCCCTTATTTGCTGTTACAGGAAAGAACCAGAATTATTCTATATTTTTACCTTTTTTCTTGTGCTCGCCCGGCGTGTTCCCCTCGTCAGTATTACCTTGTGATTAGCGGAACGTTCACAGAGTCTTTATATATTGCGCCATAAACGCACGGATCATGTTTTTTTATTATTCCTTTGCCTTGTTTTATTTATTTAACTCATCATGTTCTCCTAACCGCAGCCTGTAGCCTTCCCCTCCCCCGGCGAGGAGGGCACATGAAGACGGGGGGCGTTCTCTCCTTCGGATCGCCCTCTTAGTCGCTCCTCGTCCGCCCAGATCACCGCTGAGATTTACTTTATAATGTATTTTGTCGGAGATGAGTTATTTATGCTGCTTCATGTTTCTCCAACATGCAATAAAGTGGCGGCGGTCCGGCCGCTCACCGTATCTTGCCCGACCCGCGAGGCATTTTGCACAGATCAGGTTACAAAAAAATAAATACATTTACACAATTGTCGTCTTCTGCTGCAGTTTATTTTCTATATGGGCACGGTTTAAAATTAAGTTATCTCTGGAGTGTAGAGAAAATGGTGTATGCTCTGAGGGAGGATAGAGCGGTGTATGCATGCTCAGGGGCAGGAGAGAACGTTGTATGTATGCTCGGAGGGAGGATAGAGAGGTGTATGCATGCTCAGAGGGAGGAGAAAACAATGTATGCATGCTCGGAGGGAGGATAGAGCGGTGTATGCATGCTTCGGGGGGAGGAGAGAACATTGTATGCATGCTCAGGGGGAGGAGAGAACGTTGTATGCATGCTCAGAGTGAGGAGAAAACAATGTATGCATGCTCGTAGGGAGGATAGAGCGGTGTATGCATGCTCAGAGGGAGGAGAAAACAATGTATGCATGCTCGGAGGGAGGATAGAGCGGTGTATGCATGCTTCGGGGGGAGGAGAGAACATTGTATGCATGCTCAGGGGGAGGAGAGAACGTTGTATGCATGCTCAGAGTGAGGAGAAAACAATGTATGCATGCTCGTAGGGAGGATAGAGCGGTGTATGCATGCTCAGAGGGAGGAGAAAACAATGTATGCATGCTCGGAGGGAGGATAGAGTGGTGTATGCATGCTCGGGGAAGAGAGAATGGTGTATGCATGCTCGGGGGAGGAGAGCGGTGTGTGCATGCTGGGAGGGCGGGTAGAGCGGTGTATGCATGCTAAGGGGGAGGAGAGCGCAGTGTATGCATGTTCAGGGGGAGGAGAGAGCGGTGTATGCATGCTAAGGGGGAGGAGAGCGCAGTGTATGCATGTTCAGGGGGAGGAGAGAGCGGTGTATGCATGTTCAGTGGGAGAAGAGAGTGGTGTATACATGCTCGGGGAGGAGAGAACAGTGCATGCTCGGAGGAGAGAGCAATGTGCATGCTCAGGGGAGAAGAGAGCGGTGTATGCACACTCTCCTCCCCGGAGAGAACAGTGTGCATGCTCTGGGAGGAGAGAGCAGTGTGTGCATGCTCAGAGGGAGGAGAGAACTGTGTGCATGCTGAGGGGAGGAGAAAGAGGTGTCTGCATGCTCGGTGGGCGGAAAGAACAGTAGGCATGCTCTGAGGGAGAATAGAAAGGTGTAGGCTTGCTTGGGGGGGGGAGACAAAGGTGTATATGTGCTGTCGGAGGAGAGAGCGGTGTATACATGCTCTGGGGGGGAGAGAGTGGTGTGTGCATGCTTAGGGGGAGGAGAGAGCGGTGTATACATGCTCAGTGAGGAGAGAGTGGTGTGTGCATGCTCAGGGGGAGGAGAGAGTGGTGTGTGCATGCTTAGGGGGAGGAGAGCGGTATATGCATGCTCGGGGAGGAGAGAGTGGTGTGTGCATGCTCAGGGGGAGGAGAGAGTGGTGTGTGCATGCTCAGGGGGAGGAGGGAAAGGTGTAGGCATGCTTGGGGGAGGAGGGAAAGGTGTGTGCATGCTTGGTGGGGGAGGAGGGAAAGGTGTAGGCATGCTTGGTGGGGGAGGAGGGAAAGGTGTAGGCATGCTTGGTGGGGGAGGAGGAAAAGGTGTAGGCATGTTTGGTGGGGGAGGAGGGAAAGGTGTAAGCATGCTTGGTGGGGGAGGAGGGAAAGGTGTAGGCATGCTTGGAGGAGCCAAAGCTGTATATGTGCTGTGGGAGGAGAGAAAGGTGTTTGTGTGTCCAGGGGTGGAAGAGAGGTATATGCATACTCTGGTGGGAAGAAGTGTGCATACTTTAAAGGGGAACTCCAGGTAGAGGTTAAAAAGATGAAACGTCTGCAGAAGCATAAAGCATTACTTACCTATCTATTCCATTTTTGAAACTACCAAAAATCCATTTGTTTTGGGGGGTTTTGTTCTGTTTTGTGTTTCTGCATTTCCTGGTTTATCAGTTGTACACAGTACTACACATTCCAGAATGCAATGCTTTCCCTCAGCTGTTCATCACAGTCTGCCCATTCCCTGCCTATTCCCCGCCCAAAGTTGTTGCAGATCATCTAGGCTGTGTTCACACATTGCAGTTTCATTGTGTTACTGAATTATTTGCAGTAATTTATAATTTCATTGTTGTTCCACCCACACGGCACACTGTATTCTCTACCTGTAACACCACACAGCACACT
The DNA here is from genome assembly GCF_027789765.1 of Dendropsophus ebraccatus. Classification (NCBI taxonomy): domain Eukaryota; kingdom Metazoa; phylum Chordata; class Amphibia; order Anura; family Hylidae; genus Dendropsophus; species Dendropsophus ebraccatus. The sequence goes on along the minus strand of NC_091457.1, from coordinate 4,455,604 downwards.
GTATTCTCTACCTGTAACACCACACAGCACACTGTATTCTCTACCTGTAACACCACACGGCACACTGTATTCTCTACCTGTAACACCACACAGCACTGTATTCTCTACCTGTAACACCACACAGCACGCTGTATTCTCTACCTGTAACACCACACAGCACGCTGTATTCTCTACCTGTAACACCACACGGCACGCTGTATTCTCTACCTGTAACACCACACGGCACGCTGTATTCTCTACCTGTAACACCACACGGCACGCTGTATTCTCTACCTGTAACACCACACAGCACGCTGTATTCTCTACCTGTAACACCACACAGAACGCTGTATTCTCTACCTGTAACACCACACAGCACTGTATTCTCTACCTGTAACACCACACAGCACGCTGTATTCTCTACCTGTAACACCACACAGCACGCTGTATTCTCTACCTGTAACACTGATATTGGAATAAAGTAAAGAACTCTTTGAATTTTTTTTTTCTTTTCATTTCCATGCACATATTATGAAGAAGCATCTTTTATCTTTGAAGTTGAGCCCAACAATAAGGCTCTGATCCTCTCTGCCGTTTAGCATCATTTACTTATGTTACTGCATCATTTTTGTGAATACGCTGCAGTACTGCAATGACACTCCAACATGTGTGAACACAGCCCTAATTTCACTGCACACTTCTGCACAATTAGAGAAATCAGTGCAGCAGCTGCTTCTGGACGGTCAGAGATGGTGAATCACTCAGGGGATTTGGGGATCCAGCCCCGCCTCCTGTGACATCAAGCCCTGCCCCCTGTCTGCATCATCAGCCTGTGCTCAGCAAACACACACAATGTGAGACAGAGGCATGGAATATTTGTCTCCTAGGGGTGGGATAGCAGAAGGAGCAGGAGACAATGTGGATCCATCTGACCGGCCATGTTTTGCTACAGAGATCTGGATCTATCTGACTGGCCATGTTTCTCTATAGAGATATGGATCCATCTGACTGGCCATGTTTCTCTATAGAGATCTGGATCCATCTGACCGGCCATGTTTCTCCAGAGAGATCTGGATCCATCTGACCGGCCATGTTTCTCTATAGAGATCTGGATCCATCTGACCGGCCGTGTTTCTCCACAGAGATCTGGATCTATCTGACCGGCCGTGTTTCTCCACAGAGATCTGGATCCATCTGACCGGCCGTGTTTCCCCACAGAGATCTGGATCCATCTGACCGGCCATGTTTCTCTATAGAGATCTGGATCCATCTGACCGGCCGTGTTTCTCCACAGAGATCTGGATCTATCTGACCGGCCGTGTTTCTCCACAGAGATCTGGATCCATCTGACCGGCTGTGTTTCCCCACAGTCTAGCCATCATGATCTGGTCTTGCCCCAAGTATTTCACTTATCTGGATTTTCCCATCTAATGTGGATTCACAAAAGACAGAACCTCATAAAACTGATCATTGTTTTTTTTATGCTGCGTTCCAAGGTCACGGGTCTATGGTTACGTGATCTCTAATGAAGGGAACGTTCTCTATAGTTGACATAGGGAAAAGTAGACTAGACAAGACTAGTGGCCACTAGATGGCGCAGTGTGCTAATAATCTCTGTGTGTTTCCACAATGTGCGCAGTGCATAGAGGACAGCAACACCTGCGAAACACGGCGTATTGTCTGTGACCTCATATACTGGGCCCACAGGACCCTAAGAAGGAGTTTTATTGTAATGGCCCCTGGGTGGTGGTCTCAGAGACTGTCATGAACTTCATCTGAATCCCATTAAGAATCTGTAACAAGACTTGAGAATTGCTGCTTACAGACATTTCCATCCAGTGTGACTGACCACCAGCTATTCTGCAGAACGTGCAAAGCTGCTGGAGACAGTCCCCATAACCCCTGTAGGTGTACATGCTGGAGACAGTCCCCATTACCCCTGTAGGTGTACCTGCTGGAGACAGTCCCCGTAACCCCTGTAGGTGTACCTGCTGGAGACAGTCCCCATAACCCCTGTAGGTGTACCTGCTGGAGACAGTCCCCATTACTCCTGTAGGTGTACCTGCTGGAGACAGTCCCCGTAACCCATTTAGGTGTACCTGCTGGAGACAGTCCCCATAACCCCTGTAGGTGTACCTGCTGGAGACAGTCACCGTAACCCCTGTAGGTGTACCTGCTGGAGACAGTCCCCATTACCCCTGTAGGTGTACATGCTGGAGACAGTCCCCATAACCCCTGTAGGTGTACCTGCTGGAGACAGTCCCCGTAACCCCTGTAGGTGTACATGCTGGAGACAGTCCCCGTAACCCCTGTAGGTGTACATGCTGGAGACAGTCCCCATTACCCCTGTAGGTGTACCTGCTGGAGACAGTCCCCATTACCCCTGTAGGTGTACCTGCTGGAGACAGTCCCCATTACCCCTGTAGGTGTACCTGCTGGAGACAGTCCCCGTAACCCCTGTAGGTGTACCTGCTGGAGACAGTCCCCATAACCCCTGTAGGTGTACCTGCTGGAGACAGTCCCCGTAACCCCTGTAGGTGTACCTGCTGGAGACAGTCCCCGTAACCCCTGTAGGTGTACCTGCTGGAGACAGTCCCCATTACCCCTGTAGGTGTACATGCTGGAGACAGTCCCCGTAACCCCTGTAGGTGTACCTGCTGGAGACAGTCCCCGTAACCCCTGTAGGTGTACCTGCTGGAGACAGTCCCCGTAACCCCTGTAGGTGTACCTGCTGGAGACAGTCCCCATTACCCCTGTAGGTGTACATGCTGGAGACAGTCCCCGTAATCCCTGTAGGTGTACCTGCTGGAGACCCTCCCCGTAACCCCTGTAGGTGTACCTGCTGGAGACAGTCCCCGTAACCCCTGTAGGTGTACATGCTGGAGACAGTCCCCGTAACCCCTGTAGGTGTACCTGCTGGAGACCCTCCCCGTAACCCCTGTAGGTGTACATGCTGGAGACCCTCCCCGTAACCCCTGTAGGTGTACCTGCTGGAGACAGTCCCCGTAACCCCTGTAGGTGTACCTGCTGGAGACAGTCCCCGTAACCCCTGTAGGTGTACCTGCTGGAGACAGTCCCCGTAACCCCTGTAGGTGTACATGCTGGAGACAGTCCCCGTAACCCCTGTAGGTGTACCTGCTGGTGGAGAGGCCCCAAAGGACTTAATCCCGGTGCGGGTGGTGTTACCTGTTGCTGGCAGTGTTACCTGTTGCTGGTGATACCTGTTGCTGGTGGTGTTACCTGTTGCTGGCGGTGGTACGTGTTAGTATCGGTGCTGGTGGTGTTACCTGTTGCTGGTTGTGTTACCTGTTGCTGGCGGTGTTACGTGTTAGTGTTGGTGCTGGCGGTGTTACCTGTTGCTGGTGCAGTTACCTGTTGCTGGCGGTGGTACGTGTTAGTTTCGGTGCTAGTGGTGTTACCTGTTGCTGGCTGTGTTACGTGTAAGTGTCGGTGCTGGCGGTGTTACCTGTTGCTGGCGGTGTTACGTGTTAGTATCGGTGCTGGTGGTGTTACCTGCTGCTGGTGGTGTTACCTGTTATGGTGGTGTTAACTGCTGCTGGTGGTGTTACCTGTTGCTGGCGGTGTTATGTGTTAGTGTCGGTGCTGGTGGTGTTACGTGTTAGTGTTGGTGGTGTTACCTGCTGCTGGTGGTGTTACCTGTTATGGTGGTGTTACCTATTGCTCGTGGTGTTACCTGTTGCTGGTGGTGTTAACTGCTGCTGGTGGTGTTACCTGTTGCTGGCGGTGTTATGTGTTAGTGTCGGTGCTGGTGGTGTTACGTGTTAGTGTTGGTGGTGTTACCTGCTGCTGGTGGTGTTACCTGTTATGGTGGTGTTACCTGTTGCTGGCGGTGTTACGTGTTAGTATCGGTGCTGGTGGTGTTACCTGCTGCTGGCGGTGTTACCTGTTGCTGGCGGTGTTACGTGTTAGTGTCGGTGCGGGTGGTGTTACCTGTTGCTGGTGGTGTTACCTGTTGCTGGCAGTGGTACGTGTTAGTATCGGTGCTAGTGGTGTTACCTGTTGCTGGCGGTGTTACCTGTTGCTGGCTGTGTTACGTGTTAGTGTCGGTGCTGGCGGTGTTACCTGTTGCTGGCGGTGTTACGTGTTAGTATCGATGCTGGTGGTGTTACCTGCTGCTGGTGGTGTTACCTGTTATGGTGGTGTTACCTGTTGCTGGCGGTGTTACATGTTAGTGTCGGTGCTGGTGGTGTTACCTGTTGCTGGTTGTGTTACCTGTTGCTAGCGGTGTTACGTGTTAGTGTTGGTGCTCTTACCTGTTGCTGGTGGTGTTACCTGTTGCTGGTGGTGTTATGTGTTAGTGTCGGTGCTGGTGGTGTTACGTGTTAGTGTTGGTGGTGTTACCTGTTGCTGGCGATGTTACATGTTGTTGGCGGTGTTATGTGTTAGTGTCGGTGCTGGAGGTGTTAGTGTCAGTGCTGGTGGTGTTACCTGCTGCTGGTGGTTGTGTTAGTGTCGGTGCTGGCAGTGTTACGTGTTAGTGTTGATGCTGTTACCTGTTGCTGGCGGTGTTATATGTTTGTGTCGGTGCTGGCGGTGTTAGTGTTGGTGCTGGTGGTGTTACCTGTTGCTGGCGGTGTTACCTTTTGCTGGCGGTGTTACATGTTAGTGTCAGTGCTGGCAGTGTTACCTGTGGCTGGCGGTGTTACCTGTTGCTGGCTGTTACGTGTTAGTGTCGGTGCTGGCGGTGTTACCTGTTGCTGGCGGTGTTACGTGTTAGTATCGGTGCTGGTGGTGTTACCTGTTGCTGGCGGTGTTACCTGTTATGGTGGTGTTACCTGTTGCTGGCGGTGTTACGTGTTAGTGTCGGTGCGGGTGGTGTTACCTGTTGCTGGTGGTGGTGTTACCTGTTGCTGGTTGTGTTACCTGTTGCTGGTTGTGTTACCTGTTGCTGGCGGTGTTACGTGTTAGTGTTGGTGCTGGCTGTGTTACCTGTTGCTGGTGGTGTTACCTGTTGCTGGCAGTGGTACGTGTTAGTATCGGTGCTAGTGGTGTTACCTGTTGCTGGCGGTGTTACCTGTTGCTGGCTGTGTTACTTGTTAGTGTCGGTGCTGGCGGTGTTACCTGTTGCTGGCGGTGTTACGTGTTAGGGTCGGTGCTGGCGGTGTTACCTGTTGCTGGCGGTGTTACGTGTTAGTACCGATGCTGGTGGTGTTACCTGCTGCTGGTGGTGTTACCTGTTATGGTGGTGTTACCTGTTGCTGGCGGTGTTACATGTTAGTGTCGGTGCTGGTGGTGTTACCTGTTGCTGGTTGTGTTACCTGTTGCTGGCGGTGTTACGTGTTAGTGTTGGTGCTGTTGTTGCTGGCGGTGTTACGTGTTAGTGTTGGTGCTGTTACCTGTTGCTGGTGGTGTTACCTGTTGCTGGTGGTGTTATGTGTTAGTGTCGGTGTTGGTGGTGTTACGTGTTAGTGTTGGTGGTGTTACCTGTTGCTGGCGATGTTACATGTTGTTGGCGGTGTTATGTGTTAGTGTTGGTGCTGGAGGTGTTAGTGTCAGTGCTGGTGGTGTTACCTGCTGCTGGTGGTTTTACCTGTTGCTGGTGGTGTTATGTGTTAGTGTCGGTGCTGGCAGTGTTACGTGTTAGTGTTGGTGCTGTTACCTGTTGCTGGCGGTGTTATATGTTTGTGTCAGTGCTGGCGGTGTTAGTGTTGGTGCTGGTGGTGTTACCTGCTGGTGGTGGTGTTACCTGTTGCTGGCGGTGTTACCTTTTGCTGGCGGTGTTACATGTTAGTGTCAGTGCTGGCAGTGTTACCTGTGGCTGGCGGTGTTACCTGTTGCTGGCTGTTACGTGTTAGTGTTGGTGCTGGCGGTGTTACCTGTTGCTGGCGGTGTTACGTGTTAGTATCGGTGCTGGTGGTGTTACCTGTTGCTGGCGGTGTTACCTGTTATGGTGGTGTTACCTGTTGCTGGCGGTGTTACGTGTTAGTGTCGGTGCGGGTGGTGTTATCTGTTGCTGGTGGTGTTATGTGTTAGTATCGGTGCTGGTGGTGTTACCTGTTATGGTGGTGTTACCTGTTGCTGGCGGTGTTACGTGTTAGTGTCGGTGCGGGTGGTGTTACCTGTTGCTGGCGGTGTTACGTGTTAGTATCGGTGCTGGTGGTGTTACCTGCTGCTGGTGGTGTTACCTGTTATGGTGGTGTTACCTGTTGCTGGCGGTGTTACGTGTTAGTGTCGGTGCGGGTGGTGTTACCTGTTGCTGGCGGTGTTACGTGTTAGTATCGGTGCTGGTGGTGTTACCTGCTGCTGGTGGTGTTACCTGCTGCTGGTGGTGTTACCTTTTGCTGGCGGTGTTACGTGTTAGTGTCGGTGCTGGTGGTGTTACCTGTTGCTGGCGGTGTTATCTGTTGCTGGCGGTGGTACGTGTTAGTGTCGGTGCGGGTGGTGTTACCTGTTGCTGGTGATACCTGTTGCTGGTGGTGTTACCTGTTGCTGGCGGTGGTACGTGTTAGTATCGGTGCTGGTGGTGTTACCTGTTGCTGGTGGTGTTATGTGTTAGTGTCGGTGCTGGCAGTGTTACGTGTTAGTGTTGATGCTGTTACCTGTTGCTGGCGGTGTTATATGTTTGTGTCGGTGCTGGCGGTGTTAGTGTTGGTGCTGGTGGTGTTACCTGTTGCTGGCGGTGTTACCTTTTGCTGGCGGTGTTACATGTTAGTGTCAGTGCTGGCAGTGTTACCTGTGGCTGGCGGTGTTACCTGTTGCTGGCTGTTACGTGTTAGTGTCGGTGCTGGCGGTGTTACCTGTTGCTGGCGGTGTTACGTGTTAGTATCGGTGCTGGTGGTGTTACCTGTTGCTGGCGGTGTTACCTGTTATGGTGGTGTTACCTGTTGCTGGCGGTGTTACGTGTTAGTGTCGGTGCGGGTGGTGTTACCTGTTGCTGGTGGTGGTGTTACCTGTTGCTGGTTGTGTTACCTGTTGCTGGTTGTGTTACCTGTTGCTGGCGGTGTTACGTGTTAGTGTTGGTGCTGGCTGTGTTACCTGTTGCTGGTGGTGTTACCTGTTGCTGGCAGTGGTACGTGTTAGTATCGGTGCTAGTGGTGTTACCTGTTGCTGGCGGTGTTACCTGTTGCTGGCTGTGTTACTTGTTAGTGTCGGTGCTGGCGGTGTTACCTGTTGCTGGCGGTGTTACGTGTTAGGGTCGGTGCTGGCGGTGTTACCTGTTGCTGGCGGTGTTACGTGTTAGTACCGATGCTGGTGGTGTTACCTGCTGCTGGTGGTGTTACCTGTTATGGTGGTGTTACCTGTTGCTGGCGGTGTTACATGTTAGTGTCGGTGCTGGTGGTGTTACCTGTTGCTGGTTGTGTTACCTGTTGCTGGCGGTGTTACGTGTTAGTGTTGGTGCTGTTGTTGCTGGCGGTGTTACGTGTTAGTGTTGGTGCTGTTACCTGTTGCTGGTGGTGTTACCTGTTGCTGGTGGTGTTATGTGTTAGTGTCGGTGTTGGTGGTGTTACGTGTTAGTGTTGGTGGTGTTACCTGTTGCTGGCGATGTTACATGTTGTTGGCGGTGTTATGTGTTAGTGTTGGTGCTGGAGGTGTTAGTGTCAGTGCTGGTGGTGTTACCTGCTGCTGGTGGTTTTACCTGTTGCTGGTGGTGTTATGTGTTAGTGTCGGTGCTGGCAGTGTTACGTGTTAGTGTTGGTGCTGTTACCTGTTGCTGGCGGTGTTATATGTTTGTGTCGGTGCTGGCGGTGTTAGTGTTGGTGCTGGTGGTGTTACCTGCTGCTGGTGGTGTTACCTGTTGCTGGCGGTGTTACCTTTTGCTGGCGGTGTTACATGTTAGTGTCAGTGCTGGCAGTGTTACCTGTGGCTGGCGGTGTTACCTGTTGCTGGCTGTTACGTGTTAGTGTTGGTGCTGGCGGTGTTACCTGTTGCTGGCGGTGTTACGTGTTAGTATCGGTGCTGGTGGTGTTACCTGTTGCTGGCGGTGTTACCTGTTATGGTGGTGTTACCTGTTGCTGGCGGTGTTACGTGTTAGTGTCGGTGCGGGTGGTGTTACCTGTTGCTGGTGGTGTTACGTGTTAGTATCGGTGCTGGTGGTGTTACCTGTTATGGTGGTGTTACCTGTTGCTGGCGGTGTTACGTGTTAGTGTCGGTGCGGGTGGTGTTACCTGTTGCTGGCGGTGTTACGTGTTAGTATCGGTGCTGGTGGTGTTACCTGCTGCTGGTGGTGTTACCTGTTATGGTGGTGTTACCTTTTGCTGGCGGTGTTACGTGTTAGTGTCGGTGCTGGTGGTGTTACCTGTTGCTGGCGGTGTTATCTGTTGCTGGCGGTGGTACGTGTTAGTGTCGGTGCGGGTGGTGTTACCTGTTGCTGGTGATACCTGTTGCTGGTGGTGTTACCTGTTGCTGGCGGTGGTACGTGTTAGTATCGGTGCTGGTGGTGTTACCTGTTGCTGGTTGTGTTACCTGTTGCTGGCGGTGTTACGTGTTAGTGTTGGTGCTGGCGGTGTTACCTGTTGCTGGTGGTGTTACCTGTTGCTGGTGGTGTTACCTGTTATGGTGGGGTTACCTGTTGCTGGCGGTGGTACGTGTTAGTATCGGTGCTGGTGGTGTTACCTGTTGCTGGTTGTGTTACCTGTTGCTGGCGGTGTTACGTGTTAGTGTTGGTGTTGGTGCTGGCGGTGTTACCTGTTGCTGGTGGTGTTACCTGTTGCTGGCGGTAGTACGTGTTAGTATCAGTGCTAGTGGTGTTACCTGTTGCTGGCGGTGTTACCTGTTGCTGGCTGTGTTACGTGTAAGTGTCGGTGCTGGCGGTGTTACCTGTTGCTGGCGGTGTTACGTGTTAGTATCGGTGCTGGTGGTGTTACCTGTTATGGTGGTGTTACCTGTTGCTGGCGGTGTTACGTGTTAGTGGCGGTGCTGGTGGTGTTACTTGCTGCTGGTGGTGTTACCTGCTGCTGGCGGTGTTACGTGTTAGTGTTGGTGCTGGTGGTGTTACCTGCTGCTGGTGGTGTTACCTGCTGCTGGCGGTGTTACGTGTTAGTGTCGGTGCTGGTGGTGTTTGCTGCTGCTGGTGGTGTTTCCTGTTGCTGGCGGTGTTATGTGTTGGCGGTGTTATGTGTTAGTGTCGGTGCGGGTGGTGTTACCTGTTGCTGGCAGTGTTACGTGTTAGTGTTGGTGCTGGTGGTGTTACCTGCTGCTGGTGGTGTTACCTGTTGCTGGCGGTGTTACGTGTTGGTATCGGTGCTAGTGGTGTTATCTGTTGCTGTCGGTGTTACATGTTAGTATCGTGCTGGTGGTGTTACTTGCTGCTGGCGGTGTTACATGTTGCTGGCGGTGTTACATGTTAGTATCGTGCTGGTGGTGTTACATGTTGCTGGCGGTGTTATGTGTTAGTGTCGGTGCTGGTGGTGTTACCTGCTGCTGGTGGTGTTTCCTGTTGCTGGCGGTGTTACATGTTGCTGGCGGTGTTATGTGTTAGTGTCGGTGCTGGTGGTGTTACCTGTTGCTGGTTGTGTTACCTGTTGCTGGCGGTGTTTCGTGTTAGTGTGGGTGCTGGCGGTGTTACCTGTTGCTGGCGGTGTTACATGTTAGTATCGTGCTGGTGGTGTTACTTGCTGCTGGTGGTGTTTCCTGTTGCTGGCGGTGTAATGTGTTGGTGCTGGCGGTGTTATGTGTTAGTGTCGGCGCTGGTGGTGTTACATGCTGCTGGTGGTATGTGTTGGTGTCGGTGCAGGTGGTGTTACCTGTTGCTGGCGGTGTTACCTACTGCTGGTGGTGTTACCTGTTGCTGGCGGTGTTACGTGTTATTGTCGGTGCGGGTGGTGTTACCTGCTGCTGGTGGTGTTACCCGTTGCTGGCGGTGTTACGTGTTAGTGTCGCTGCTGGTGGTGTTACCTGTTGCTAGCGGTGTTTACCTGCTGCTGGTTGTGTTACCTGTTGCTGGCGGTGTTACGTGTTAGTATCGGTGCGAGTGGTGTTACCTGCTGCTGGTGGTGTTTCCTGTTGCTGGCGGTGTGTTGTGTTGGTGTCAGTGCTGGTGGTGTTACCTGCTGCTGGTGGTGTAATGTGTTGGTGTCAGTGCTGTTACCTGTTGCTGGTGGTGTTACCTGCTGCTGGTGGTGTTATGTGTTGGTGTCGGTGCTGTTACCTGTTGCTGGTGGTGTTACCTGCTGCTGGTGGTGTTATGTGTTGGTGTTGGTGCTGGTGGTGTTTCCTGTTGCTGGCGGTGTGTTGTGTTAGTGTCGGTGCTGGCGGTGTTATGATTTGGTGTCAGTGCTGGTGGTGTTACGTGTTGCTGGTGGTGTTACCTGTTAGTGCTGGCGGTGTTACGTGTTGCTGGCGGTGTTACCTGTTAGTGCTGGCGGTGTTATGTGTTGGTGTCGGTGCTGGTGGTGTTACCTGCTGCTGGTGGTGTTATGTGTTGGTGCTGGTGGTGTTACCTGCTGCTGGTGGTGTTATGTGTTGGTGCTGGTGGTGTTACCTGCTGCTGGTGGTGTTATGTGTTGGTGGTGTTACCTGCTGCTGGTGGTGTTACCTGTTGCTAGCGGTGTTACGTGTTAGTGTCGGTGCGGGTGGTGTTACCTGCTGCTGGTGGTGTTACCTGTTGCTAGCGGTGTTACGTGTTAGTGTCGGTGCGGGTGGTGTTACCTGCTGCTGGTGGTATTACCTGTTGCTAGCGGTGTTACGTGTTAGTGTCGGTGCGGGTGGTGTTACCTGCTGCTGGTGGTATTACCTGTTGCTAGCGGTGTTACGTGTTAGTGTCGGTGCGGGTGGTGTTACCTGCTGCTGGTGGTATTTCCTGTTGCTGGCGGTGTTATGTGTTGGTGTTGGCGGTGTTATGTGTTAGTGTCGGTGCTGGTGGTGTTACCTGCTGCTGGTGGTGTTTCTTGTTGCTGGCGGTGTGTTGTGTTGGTGCTGGCGGTGTTGTGTTAGTGTCGGTGCTGGTGGTGTTACCTGCTGCCGGTGGTGTTATGTGTTGGTACCTGCTGCTGGTGGTGTTATGTGTTGGTGCTGGTGGTGTTTCCTGTTGCTGGCGGTGTGTTGTGTTAGTGTCGGTGCTGGTGGTGTTACCTGCTGCTGGGGGTGTTTCCTGTTGCTGGTGGTGTTATGTGTTGGTGTCAGTGCTGGTGGTGTTACGTGTTGCTGGCGGTGTTACCTTTTAGTGCTGGCTGTGTTATGTGTTGGTGTCGGTGCTGTTACCTGCTGCTGGTGGTGTTACCTGTTGCTGGTGATGTTACCAGTTGCTGGCGTTATTACCTGTTGCTGGTGATGTTACCTGTTGCTGGCGGTGTTACCTGTTGCTGGCGGTGTTACCTGTTGCTGGCGGTGTTACCTGTTAGTGCTGACGGTGTTACATGTGTTACTGTGTTGCAGTGATGTAGCAGAGTTCATGAGTTCTCACCTCTTTAGCCCCCTCCAGCCCATAACCGGGGCAGCAGCCAGGAATACAGGAGCCCCCCAGTGACAGGAGGGGGTGAGGAGGGCACAGGAGTGTGTGTGTGTGTGAGGGGGTAAGGTGGGCACAGGAGGGTGTAAGAAGGGGGTGAGGTGGGCACAGGATGGTGTGTATGAGAGGGCACAGGAGGGTGTGAGGTGGGTACAGTAGGGTATATGAAGGGGGCGGGCAGAGGAGGGGGTGAGGATAGGGGTAAGGTGGGCATTAGAGGGCATATGGGGGGTGAGGTGGACACAGGGAATAGAGGTGAACACAGGAGGGGGGCACAGTAAGTAAGGGCGGGCAGAGAAGGGGGTGAGGTGGCCACAGAAGGGTGTGTGGTGGGGAGGTGGGCACAGGAGGGGTTAGGATAGAGGTAAGGTGGGTACTAGAGGGTAAGGTGGGCACAGAAGAGTGTGAGGTGGGCACAGGAGGGTGTGTGTGAGGGGTGTGAGGTGGGCAGAGGAGGGTGTGTGGGGGGAGGTGGGCAGAGGAGGGGGTGAGGAGGGTACTAGAGGGTAAGGTGGGCACAGGAGGGTGTGTGTGAGGGGGGGGTGAGGTGGGCACAGGAGGGTGTGTGTGTGTAAGGAGGTGAGTTGGGCACAGAAGGGTGTGCGTGGGGGAGGTGGGCAGAGGAGGGTGTGGGGGGGGGGGCAGAGGAGGGGGTGAGGATAGGGGTGAGGTGGGTACTAGAGGGGGAGGTGGGCACAGGAGGGTGTGTGGGGTGTTAGGATAAAGGTGAGGTGGGCACAGGAGGGTGTGTGGGGCGAGGTGGGCAGAGGAGGGTGTTAGGATAGAGGTAAGGTGGGCACAGGAGGGTGTGGGGTGGGCAGAGGAGGGTGTTAGGATAGAGGTAAGGTGGGCACAGGAGGGTGTGGGGGGGAGGTGGGCACAGGAGGGTGTGGGGGGGAGGTGGGTACTAGAGGGGGAGGTGGGCACAGGAGGGTGTGTGGGGTGTTAGGATAGAGGTAAGGTGGGCACAGGAAGGTGTGAGGTGGGCAGAGGTGGGGGGGGGGGTCTCACACCTAACCCCTTCCTGCCCGGTGAGCAGTCCTGGAGGGGACCACAAGTCCCAGCGTGCCGCCCCCCGTCCCCTCCCGGAGTTGCTCGGACCCGTGGTCCCCCCGTGCAGTGAGCGGGACGGGGGGCGGGGAGGAGGGGCGGCACAGCCCGGGGGGAGGAGAGGAGGAGGGGCGCCCGATCATCTGCGGAGACTCCGGAGCTCACAGCGACCGAGCGCCAGACCGGAGAGGAGACCGGGGAGAGAGCGGAGAGCACCGGGGACCGGGGAGCACAGAGAGGGGGAGGAGTCACATCAGGAGGAGAGGAGGGGCTATAAGGGGGGAAGAGGGGGCTATAAGGGGGGACAGGAGGAGAGGAGGGGGCTATAAGGGGGGGCAGGAGGAGAGGAGGGGGCTATAAGGGGGGGGCAGGAGGAGAGGAGGGGGCTATAAGGGGGGGCAGGAGGAGAGGAGGGGGCTATAAGGGGGGACAGGAGGAGAGGAGGGGGCTATAAGGGGGGGCAGGAGGAGAGGAGGGGGCTATAAGGGGGGGACAGAGGGAGAAGAGGGGCTATAAGGGGGGGCAGAGGGAGAAGAGGGGGCTATAAGGGGGGGGGGGACAGGAGGAGAGGAGGGGGCTATAAGGGGGGGCAGGAGGAGAGGAGGGGGCTATAAGGGGGGGACAGAGGGAGAAGAGGGGCTATAAGGAGGGGCAGAGGGAGAAGAGGGGCTATAAGGGGGTACAGAGGGAGAAGAGGGGCTATAAGGGGGGGACAGAGAGAGAAGAGGGGGCTATAAGGGGGGACAGAGGGAGAAGGGGGGCTATAAGGGGGAGAAGAGGGGCTATAAGGGGGGACAGAGGGAGAAGGGGGCTATAAGGGGGGACGGTAACAATCTATTATGGGTCTATAAGGGGGGACAAGAAAAGAGAGGGACAGCAGGGGAGGAGGGGTCTGTACAGGGGGACAGGTGCAGAGGAGGAGCCTATACAGGGGGGCTGGACAGGAGAGTCTGTGGGGGGGAAGGGGCCTATACAGGGGGGACAGGAGTGTCTGTGGGGGAGCAGGGGCCTATACGGGGGGACAGGTGCAGAGGAGGAGTCTATACGGGGGACAGGAGTGTCTGGGGGTGGAGGGTCAGGAGGAGGGGTCTGTACAGGGGGAGGGGGTATATATAGAAGCTGCAGGACAGGGGAGGGTTCCTCAGGGGAGGGTCAGGCAGGAGAGGAGGCTGGAGGGGCGCCCCCTGTCTGTCACTATGAGGTCCCTCCAGGTCTTGTTGCTGCTGCTCCCCCTCTGCACTTCTCAAGCCCCCGGGGGCCGGACACACACCGGTGAGTACTCACCCCATCTTTATGATGTGTGATTTGTATATAAAGCTGACCATGTGTTTTGGGCACCAGAGGGTTAATGAGGCAGAGCGGTAAATGCGGAGCGGACGTAGTGAAGCGCGGCGTGTGATACCTGTATCTAAGCAGCTGTCCAGGTCCGTGGTATCAGTCCCAGGAATGTGGGGAATGTCTTCACTGACGTCACCTTACGCGGTGACAGTGACCCGGTGACGTGGGCGGCAGGTTATAGGGCGCCCCCCATTGTCCTGACACTATTATAATGACTTCTGCCGGTTATAATAGACCTGGGGGGGAAGTCTATTGTCAGTGAATGGGAACAAACTTCGGCAGTGTCTGGACTCTGGGACTCCAGAATGATACATGGTAACGAACCGCGAGACGTAACAAGCCGCAATACATTATAATAAACCGTAATGTATTGTATCAAACTGATACAATGTAACAAGCCGCGATATGTGGCAACAAACGGCAATGTAGTGTATCAAACTGTGATACAATGTAACAAACTGCGATACATGGTAACACAGGGCGATACATTATATGAAGCCAAGATACATGGTAACAGACGGTGATACGTGGTAACAGACGGTGATACGTGGTAACAGACGGCGATACGATACGTGGTAACAGACGGTGATACGTGGTAACAGACGGTGATACGTGGTAACAGACGGAGATACGTGGTAACAGACGGCGATACGTGGTAACAGACGGCGATACGTGGTAACAGACGGAGATACGTGGTAACAGACGGCGATACGATACGTGGTAACAGACGGTGATACGTGGTAACAGACGGCGATACGATACGTGGTAACAGACGGTGATACGTGGTAACAGACGGAGATACGTGGTAACAGACGGTGATACGTGGTAACAGACGGCGATACGATACGTGGTAACAGACGGTGATACGTGGTAACAGACGGTGATACGTGGTAACAGACGGAGATAAGTGGTAACAGACGGAGATACGTGGTAACAGACGGCGATACGTGGTAACAGACGGTGATACGTGGTAACAGACGGCGATACGATACGTGGTAACAGACGGTGATACGTGCTAACAGACGGAGATACGTGGTAACAGACGGAGATACGTGGTAACAGACGGCGATACGTGGTAACAGACGGAGATACGTGGTAACAGACGGCGATACGTGGTAACAGACGGAGATACGTGGTAACAGACAGATGTAACAGCAGAATAGTAAGTGCAGCTTTGGAGGTAACTGGAAAGCAAGACATGATGTAACATGTCCGTGATCCGTGGTAACAGACGGCGATACGATACATGGTAACAGACGGCGATACGTGGTAACAGGCGGTGATACGTGGTAACAGGCGGTGATACGTGGTAAAAGACGGAGATACGTGGTAACAGGCGGTGATACGTGGTAACAGACGGAGATACGTGGTAACAGACGGCGATCCGTGGTAACAGGCGGTGATACGTGGTAACAGACGGCGATACGTGGTAACAGACAGCGATACGTGGTAACAGACGGAGATACGTGGTAACAGACAGATGTAACAGCAGAATAGTAAGTGCAGCTTTGGAGGTAACTGGAGGGCAAGACATGATGTAACAGGCGGTGATACGTGGTAACAGACGGCGATACGTGGTAACAGACGGCGATACGGAGTAACAGACTGTGATACGTGGTAACAGACGGCGATACGATACGTGGTAACAGACGGTGATACGTGTTAACAGACGGAGATACGTGGTAACAGACGGAGATACGTGGTAACAGACGGTGATACGTGGTAAAAGACGGAGATACGTGGTAACAGGCGGTGATACGTGGTAACAGACGGAGATACGTGGTAACAGACGGCGATCCGTGGTAACAGGCGGTGATACGTGGTAACAGACGGCGATACGTGGTAACAGACAGCGATACGTGGTAACAGACGGAGATACGTGGTAACAGACAGATGTAACAGCAGAATAGTAAGTGCAGCTTTGGAGGTAACTGGAGGGCAAGACATGATGTAACAGGCGGTGATACGTGGTAACAGACGGCGATACGTGGTAACAGACGGCGATACGGAGTAACAGACTGTGATACGTGGTAACAGACGGCGATACGATACGTGGTAACAGACGGTGATACGTGTTAACAGACGGAGATACGTGGTAACAGACGGAGATACGTGGTAACAGACGGAGATACGTGGTAACAGGCGGTGATACGTGGTAACAGACGGTGATACGTGGTAACAGACGGCGATACGATACGTGGTAGCAGACGGAGATACGTGGTAACAGACGGTGATACGTGGTAATAGACGGTGATACGTGGTAACAGGCGGTGATACGTGGTATCAGACGGAGATACGTGGTAACAGACAGATGTAACAGCAGAATAGTAAGTGCAGCTTTGGAGGTAACTGGAGGGCAAGACATGATGTAACATGTCCGTGATCCGTGGTAACAGACGGCGATACGTGGTAACAGACGGTAATACGTGGTAACAGACGGAGATACGTGGTAACAGACGGTGATCCGTGGTAACAGACGGCGATACGTGGTAACATACGGCAATACGTGGTAACAGACGGTGATACGTGGTAACAGACGGCGATACGTGGTAACAGACGGTGATACGTGGTAACAGACGGAGATACGTGGTAACAGACGGCGATCCGTGGTAACAGACGGCGATACGTGGTAACATACGGCAATACGTGGTAACAGACGGTGATACGTGGTAACAGACGGCGATACGATACGTGGTAACAGACGGTGATACGTGGTAACATACGGAGATACGTGGTAACAGACGGTGATACGTGGTAACAGACGGTGATACGTGGTAACAGACGGTGATACGTGGTAACAGACGGCGATACGATACGTGGTAACAGACGGTGATACGTGGTAACAGACGGAGATACGTGGTAGCAGACGGAGATACATGGTAACAGACGGAGATACGTGGTAACAGACAGATGTAACAGCAGAATAGTAAGTGCAGCTTTGGAGGTAACTGGAGGGCAAGACATGATGTAACAGCAGAATAGTGAGTGCAGCTCTGGAGGTGACTGGAGTATAATAGTGAGTGCAGCTGTGGAGGTGACTGCAGTATAATAGTGAGTGCAGCTCTGGAGATGACTGGAGTATAATAGTGAGTGCAGCTCTGGAGGTAACTGGAGTATAATAGTTAGTGCAGCTCTGGAGGTGACTGGAGTATAATAGTGAGTGCAGCTCTGGAGGTAACTGGAGTATAATAGTGAGTGCAGCTGTGGAGTTGACTGAAGTATAATAGTAAGTGCAGCTCTGGAGGTAACTGGAGTATAATAGTGAGTGCAGCTCTGGAGGTAACTGGAGTATAATAGTGAGTGCAGCTCTGGAGGTAACTGGAGTATAATAGTGAGTGCAACTGTGGAGGTGACTGGAGTATAATAGTGAGTGCAGCTCTGGAGGTAACGAGTATAATAGTGAGTGCAGCTCTGGAGGTAACTGGAGTATAATAGTTAGTGCAGCTCTGGAGGTGACTGGAGTATAATAGTGAGTGCAGCTCTGGAGATGACTGGAGTATAATAGTGAGTGCAGCTCTGGAGGTAACTGGAGTATAATAGTTAGTGCAGCTCTGGAGGTGACTGGAGTATAATAGTGAGTGCAGCTCTGGAGGTAACTGGAGTATAATAGTGAGTGCAGCTGTGGAGTTGACTGAAGTATAATAGTAAGTGCAGCTCTGGAGGTAACTGGAGTATAATAGTGAGTGCAGCTCTGGAGGTAACTGGAGTATAATAGTGAGTGCAGCTCTGGAGGTAACTGGAGTATAATAGTGAGTGCAACTGTGGAGGTGACTGGAGTATAATAGTGAGTGCAGCTCTGGAGGTAACAAGTATAATAGTGAGTGCAGCTCTGGAGGTAACTGGAGTATAATAGTTAGTGCAGCTCTGGAGGTGACTGGAGTATAATAGTGAGTGCAGCTCTGGAGGTGACAGAAGTATAATAGTGAGTGCAGCTCTGGAGGTAACTGGAGTATAATAGTGAGTGCAGCTCTGGAGGTAACTAGAGTATAATAGTGAGTGCAGCTCTGGAGTTGACTGGAGTATAATAGTGAGTGCAGCTCTGGAGTTGACTGGAGTATAATAGTGAGTGCAGCTCTGGAGGTAACTGGAGTATAATAGTGAGTGCAGCTGTGGAGGTGACTGGAGTATAATAGTGAGTGCAGCTCTGGAGGTGACTGGAGTATAATAGTGAGTGCAGCTCTGGAGGTGACTGGAGTATAATAGTGAGTGCAGCTCTGGAGGTGACTGGAGTATAATAGTGAGTGCAGCTCTGGAGGTGACTGGAGTATAATAGTGAGTGCAGCTCCGGAGGTAACTCGAGTATAATAGTGAGTGCAGCTCTGGAGGTGACTGGTAACTTAGGGGGTCCCAGCCTTTGCTGTTGTGGGGGTCTCGGGGTGGCTGTAATACCCCCTGACGTCTCTTTCCCATCACCACGTGTCCTCTCGCAGCTTTTCCCCGTTGCGCTCACAATGCGCCCAGTCTTCCCTCTCGCTGCCACCTGATATGCGACGTCCACACAACAAGTACATCTAACTGGAAAAGGTTTATGCCAAGTTCCACTCTCCAGTCCAGGTCCCGGGCGGCAGCGGCATCGTTGATGGGGTCGGACTGGGAGCTTCGACACAACACAGGCGGCCATTTTTATAAGGCCGTCATCATGTGCTGTAGAACTACATGTCCCAGCAGGCTGGTCCTGTGTAGCTGCACACAGAGCAATCCTGGTTATATGTGACCCCAAATCTCGGTGCATATATATATATATATATATATATATATATCAGAATTTTCTCATTCAGGAGTGGGGGGGATGGGTTTGGGGTGACAGGACGCTGGTACAATCGCTCATGGCCGCCAAACTGCTTATCACCCCATTTCTTATGGACAAATCCCCTAGGTCGTGTTGTAAGATGGGGGGACTTTGGGGGACAGCCAGCTTAAAGGTCATGAAGGGTCCCACCGGTTTGGTCATCCGGCTCTCCTAGCGACAAATCCACTGTCGCTATAACTCTGCGTTGTTGAGGCCATCTTGGATTTGTAGATGATGAAGAATTTCGCCACCTCGGTAGAATTTTTCCCATCTCCAAATAAAAAAAGAAACGTGGGAAGATGATCCGTCATGGAGGAAGAGAGCCAAAGATTGAGAGAAAGCAGAGGCCGAGCGGAGGAATGCGGCCATGACGGGAGCCGACACCACTGTACAGCTGGAGGCTGGGGCACGCCGCCATACTGGTCACATGACATCGCAAATCACTGAATAGGTGCGACTTCTCTGCTCTTTAGTGTCACATGACTATTTAGCCTACGCTGCATCCTGTTACCCACGTGACGTACCCCAACGTCCAACCTGGCCGTCATTAATCTCTAGTTACAGGCAGCCGGAAACCATAGGTATTTAAAGATATTAATAACAAACCAGTTTCCACTCACCTTCACCGACATGTTTACCGTCTGTCAGTGTATGGAAAGGAGCCAAAAATATGGAGGTGCGTTCTGTGGGGGCAGCCAATCAGATGTCAGCTCTCATTCTTTGTGAAATAGGAGAAAATGTAACAAGTGATGTGATTGGATGATGAGAGGAGTCTCTGGGATGAAGAGGACAGCAGGGACCACACTGACCAATCACATTGTTGCTCTTATATTCTTGGTTCTTACCCCTAATAACCAATCACATTGCTCCTTTTATAGTTCTAGGCTGTGTGAATAGCGACCAATCACATTGCTCCTTTTATATTTCTAGGCTGTCCATAGCGACCAATCACATCACTCCTTTTAAAGTGCTAAGCTTTGTCCATAGCAACCAATCACATTGCTCCTTTTAAAGTGCTAAGCTTTGTCCATAGCAACCAATCACATTGCTCCTTTTATAGGGCTAGGCTCTGTCCATAGCGACCAATCACATCACTTATGCTAAGCTCTGTCCATAGTGACCAATCACATGGCTGCTTTTAGAGGCAGGGCTGCAATGAACGCTGGGATTTGATTGGTTGCTATGAGCACTGAGACCTTGTTTTATAATTCTCCTCCTATAATTCCCATAGACCCTGACATTGAATCTTATCTCTCCTTTCACTTTCTAACCATGACTGGTTGCTGTGGGCAACGGCTCCATTTCCTTGTCTCTATGGATGACTCTTCTCCTCACAGAGACTAGTGGCGCCATTTTATGTGGTTTGGTTAGAGACATACTAACCGTTCTTTTCTGGCTTTACTCATACACTGTGATACCACCATATACTGTGGTGTACCCACAGTGCTCCAATTGACTGAAACGGAATGTAGTATAATATACAGACAGTATATATCAGTAGTAGTGATGTCACCATACCAGAATTTTGAGTTCAATACCAATACCAGCTTTCTTATTTCGATACTCGATACTAATTCGATACTAAATAAAGTTTGAAAAAAATATGTAAAAATACAAATATAATATTTTTTTTGAAAAAAGGGAACAGGGATTATTAGAACCTTTATAATGATTTTTTTAATTTAAACTTTTTTTTAACACTTTTTAATTCCCCTCTACCCCGCAGCATACCTCCCTGTGCACAACAACTCCCAGTATACCTTCTTATGCACTACAACTCCCAGCATACCTTCTTGTGGCCATTTGTAGTGCACAACTGGGTATGCTGGGAGTTGTGGTGCATAAGAAGGTATGCTGGGAGTTGTAGTACACAAGGAGGTATGCTGGGAGTTGTAGTACACAAAGAGGTATGCTCGGATGTTGTGTTGGGAGGCTGCTGCTGCACAACTGCAACTTTCAGCATACCTCCTTGTGCACTACAACCCTCAGCATACCTCCTTGTGCACTACAACCCTCAGCATACCTCCTTGTGCACTACAAATCACCAGCATACCTCCTTGTGTACAACTCCCCACAAGAAGGTGTGCTGGGAGTTGTAGTGCACAAGAAGGTATGCTGGGAGTTGTAGTGCATAAGGAGGTATATTGAGGGTTGTAGTGCACAAGGAGGTATGCTGGGAGTGGCAGTTGTACAGCAACAACCTCCTGACACAACTTCCAGCAGCACAACTTCTTGTGCACTACAACCCCAAGCATACCTCATTGTGCACAAAGAGGTATGCTGGGGGTTGTAGTGCACAAGGAGGTATGCTTCTGGGAGTTGTAGTGCATTAGCAGCCTCCTGACACAACAACTCCCAGCAGCATACCTCCTTGTGCACAACAACTCCCAGCATACCTGCTTGTGCACTGCAACTCCCCACAAGAAGGTATGCTGGGAGTTGTAGTGGACACAGAGGTATGCTGGGAGTTGTTGTGTCAGGAGGCTGCTAATGCACTACAACTCCCAGCAGCATACCTCCTTGTGCACTACAACCCCCAGCATACCTCTTTGTACCCAAGGAGGTATGCTGGGAGTTGTAGTGCACAAGAAGGTGTGTTTCTGGAAGTTGTAGTGCATTAGCAGCCTCCTGACGCAACAACTCCGAGCATACCTCCTTGTGTTAAACAACTCCCCACAAGAAGGTATGCTGGGAGTTGCTGTGCCACTGTACCGGACGGCCCAAAGGAAAGGGGGGGGTGGCGCAGTATTGTGGACACTGGAGGGTGTGACACTGCGAGGGACCGCATTGCACCGGCAGGTCCTGGTGGTGGTGCGGCGCGGGGGACCCGGCTGCAACAGCGGGAACTGGCGTGTACGGGGGACCCGGCTGCAGCAGCGGGTCCTGAGTGTGTAGGGGGGGGGGAATAGTTAAATGACTGCCGCCCGTGAGGTCGCGGCCAGCAGTCATTAGCGGTGGGGGCCGCTCCATATGCAGAAGACTCCTCAGGAGGGGATAAATGCCGCCGTCAGGTGTGACAGCAGCATCGACCCTGTAAAATAGCCGACACATGGATCGCTATGTGCCGGCTATTTAAATTTGGCGCCGCCGGGAGCGGAGTACGAGCGGGCCGAGGAAGTGACAGGTGGGGGCAGGGGGCGGCACACAGAGAACATGGCCGGCGCTCAGATAGCCGCCGGCAGTGTTCTCTGCGCTATACCTTATGTTAAGCTGCGTTATTAGGCAGTTTAACATAAAGTATCGATACCAGAAAATCCTGGTACCAAACGGTTTTTCTGCCCGAAATATCGATAGTAGTATCGATATTTCGGTGCATCGTGCATCACTAATCAGTAGGCGTGCTGTGGGTGTGCCACGGTCTATGTTGGAATACACAACGCCTTTATACACAGGAGTGAATGGGACCCCCACTGCTCGTACGTTTCTCGTATGTCTGAAGGGATTTTCTTCTACAGTCACTTTGGCGCCATTTTATAATATGGAGGAGATACTACAACTGCTATTAACCCCGTCCTTCCTCTCTCTCTTCAGGTGTTGATGAGTGTGCCATAGGGACTGACGACTGCCACATCGACGCCATATGCCAGGACACCCCGACAGCATACAAGTGTGTGTGTAAAGCGGGATATAAAGGGGAAGGCACAGCGTGTGAAGGTAAGGGCGCCATTATATACCATAAAGCCTAGCAATGAGAGGCTACAGCTGGGGTTACCCACAAATACAAAAACATGGCTGCTTCCATCCAAGAGTAGCACCACTCCCGTCTCCACAACCTGGAGACAAGAGCGGTGCTGTTTCTGGAAGAGAAGGACCATGCATCTCAATAAATTAGGATATCATCAAAAACCCTGCAAAAGCTTCCGAAGTGTTTTAAAAGGTCCGTTAGGGCCTAAGTACACGGGACCGTACGCTCGTGGGTCGTTGACCGCATCTTTTGAGCTGAACCTAAAATCATTGTTGATCGTTCACTGTAATTCCACATTCGTTCACTAATCATCAGATCAGATGGAGTAAACGATCGTAGCTAACACGATTATAACTAACGACTATCCTTCTGTGTAATATGGTGAATGATTTTTGGTAGCTCTCATTTGTCGTTAATCGTTAAAAATTGCTTCGTCTAAAAGGTTCCTTAGGGCCCTATTACACAGCCCAATATTAAAGCGAACCTGTCACCCGGGATGCGGGCGTAGAGCCCGGCCGACCCCCCGTATACTTACCCTTTCCTGCAAGTCTCGCTCCTGGAACCGGTTCCGGGAAGGAGATATTCCCATCGGAAGCCGTGCGAACACGCTGCAGGAATGGGTCCGATGGCCATAGAGAATGACGGCTCTATTCATTCTCTATGGGCATCGGACTCATCTCTGCTTGAAAGCATACAGGGCACGCTCAGTTACGGGCGCCGATATCTCCGTCCCGGGACCGGCTCCAGGAGTGGGACTTGCAGGAAAGGGTAAGTAAGTATCCGGGGCTGCCAGGGGGGTTGGGCGGGCTCTGCGCCCGCGTCCCAGGTGACAGGTTCCCTTTAAGGAGCAAGTGAGCGCTGACCAGTGAGGCCAGCCCTCGCTTGCTACTCGTTCCCTGCTTGTGCTATTACACACACCGACATAAAGCTGGTGGACCGCAGGGAGCTTAAGGGGGGAGGGGTGGACTTAAGGCCCTATTCCACGGGCCGACAAAGAGGATGAGGCCGCTGTTAAGGCCACTATTCCACGCGGCAGCAGCGAGCGGGTGAGTCCAGGGGGGCCGCAGGGAGCTGCGCGGGGCTGCCCAGGTGATCGCTAGATCGTCCGGGCAGCCCAGAGAGGATAGCGGTGGTCTGCAGCCACCGATCCTATTCCACAGAGCAACGGCAGCAGATCGCTGCTATATAAGTCGCTTGTTTTTCAACTTGCTTGAAAATCAAGCGATGCAACAGTCAGCCGACATGAACAATGTCAGCTAATCGTTGCTTTCTATTCCACGGGAGGAATGCGGACGATTATCCTTCAGTGGAATAGGGCCTTTAGGCTCGTTGTTTGGATGATCCTTAGATTGTCTGGGTGGCCCATATAAGATGGTGGTAGTCTGCTCATACCACTCCTATTATACGGAGCGATGTCCAGCATACAGTCACTATCATTGTCGGGGTAAATTTTCCATTTCATTTGGAAATCATGATCCCAGAGTCTGGAGGAAGAGCGGACACACTCCAAGCTGTCAGAGGAATAGTGGAGAGGTCCTATCCAAGCTGCCGGAGGAAGAGCAGAGAGGCCCAATCCAAGCTGCTTTAGGTCTAGTGTGAAGTTTCTACAACCAGTAATGGTTCGGGGAGCCTTGTCACCTGCTGGAGTAGGTCCACTGGGTTCTATCAGCACAGCCATCTACCAGAAGATATTAGAGCTCTTTATGCTTCTCTCAGCCCACAAGATTTATAGAGATGGAATTGTCATTTTCCAGCAGGACTTGGCCCCTGTCCACACGGCCAAAAGTACCAACACCTGGTTCACTGTATCATTGGGCTTGACCAGCAAACTCGCCTGACCTTAACCTAATAGAGAATCTATAGAGGAAGATAAGGGACACCACAGCCAACAATACAGACCAGCTGAAGGCGGCTATCACAGCAAGCTGGCCCTCCATAACCCCTCTGCAGTGCCACCGGCTGGTCGCCTCCATGCCGCATTGATGCAGAAGGAGCCCCCACATAGTATTCACTGCTTTTACTGTACAGACTTTTCACTTGGCCGACATTCCTGTGTTACATCTGATCTTATATAATATTCTAATTTTCTGAAATAATGAATTGATGAGTTTTTCTTGGCTGTAACCATAATCATCCACATAAAAGGGGTACTCCGACGGGGGGGCTTTTTTTTTCCGATCTGGCCAGGGAGGAGGTGGCTGAGGGCAACGATGTCCACTCACCTCCCCGGTTCCAGCGGCGGGTCCCGTATCACGGCGCTCCGATCCCCGCTGCCTGGCCGCTTCCTGGTCTCTGATGCGGGCTTAAGACGTGACGTTTCAAGTCTGCTCAGCCAGTCAGTGACGGAGGCGGGATCCCACCTTCGTCACTGACTGGCTGAGTGGACGTCGTCGCCCTCAGCCACCTACTCCCCGGCCAGATCGAAAAAAAAGCCCCCCTGCCGGAGTACCCCCTTAAAACATAAACATAAAATATATATATATATATAGCGTAATGACTCTGTATTATAATATATACTGTGTGCAATGACTCTGTATACTATATATATATATATATGTATATATATATATATATATATACTGTGTGTAATGACTCAATATAATATATACTGTGTGTAATGACTCTGTATAATATATATATATATATATATATATATGTGTGTGTGTGTGTGTGATGACTCTCTATTATTTGGAATTGAATTATGATGATATTCTAATTTATTGAGATGCCCTTGTATATACACTTTATCTGTTACTTGTGCCCACATTAGGGTAACCTCCCACGGCTGATAATGCTGGCCGTCCTACAGAAGGGGACGACATTGTACGAGTCTCATACACGCTACAACAAAATTTACAAATTTCACATTTTTAATTTTTCTTCAGATTTTTTTTAGGGTTTTTTCTCTGTTTTGTGTATTTATTTTATTTATTTGTGTCACCCTCCATTAATCACGTCCATGGCGCACACAATAACTTGTAGCAGGTCATGTAAGAGACTTGTGGGTTTAACCCTCGCCAGGCAGGGCCGCTCATCAATCAGCCGCACTGTCACCCGATCCCGAGGCTCGCTCACTCGGCAGCCACTTCAAATGGGAGAGAAGTGCAACAAAAACACTTGATTTGCAAGACAATCTGGCTCTTAAAGGGCCGGCGAGTGTTTTCACTTATGTCAGTGAGCTGTGAAGGGCTTTTCTAGAGAGCCGAGCATCCATCATAATCACTTGTGTCTTTATCCTGCAGACATTGACGAATGTGATAATGAGTACAATGGAGACTGCGTCCACGAGTGTACAAACATCCCAGGGAACTATCGCTGCACTTGTTACGACGGCTTTGAGTTGGCGCATGATGGGCACAACTGCTTGGGTAAGGACTATACATTTACATCTATACACTTCAACTATATATATATATATATATATATATATAGTGTGTATATATTTTACCTTTATTTATACAGTGAATGAACTTTATTCAGTTTGGGTTGAGCATGGATTTTGCCATAGCCCAGGACCATCCTGCTTATTGTGAGGGGAGCACCGGGTGAATGGAGGGCAGCCGGGAGTCAATTGCTTTCCATGTGATTGGAGGAAGGATGAGGTGTGATGAGGTCATGACGAATGGCGGCTACATAACGGTGTGAGCAGCTATTAACCTCTTCACTGCTGCCTTATAGTCCTTATGTTCTATAGAAGTACAAAGTCCTAGCAACGCAGTATAGCAATAGTTTTACAGCATCTGAAGTTGGTGTGATTGAGGTTCTAACGTAGTTCTGTGTCCCACTTTAAACCAGCGCTTATACACAGTGACGCATTTCTCTGTCCTCTCCTAGATGTGGATGAGTGTCGGACAAACAACGGGGGCTGTCAGCAGACGTGCATCAACACCATGGGAAGCTATGAGTGTCGCTGTAAAGATGGCTTCTTTCTGAGTGACAACCAGCACACATGTATACATCGCTCTGAAGGTGAGTGAACCTGTATGTGTGTTTATTTAATACTATAATACTGCTCCTATATACAGGAATATAACTACTATAATACTGCCCCTATATACAGGAATATAACTACTATAATACTGCTCCTATATACAGGAATATAACTACTATAATAATGCTCCTATATACAGGAATATAACTACTATAATACTGCCCCTATATACAGGAATATAACTACTATAATACTGCTCCTATATACAGGAATATAACTACTATAATACTGCTCCTATATACAGGAATATAACTACTATAATACTGCTCCTATATACAGGGATATAACTACTATAATACTGCTCCTATATACAGGGATATAACTACTATAATACTGCTCCTATATACAGGGATATAACTACTATAATACTGCTCCAATATACAGGAATATAACTACTATAATACTACTCCTATATACAGGAATATACTACTATAATACTGCTCCTATATACAGGAATATAACTACTATAATACTGCTCCTATATACAGGAATATACTACTATAATACTGCTCCTATATACAGGGATATAACTACTATAATACTACTCCTATATACAGGAATATAACTACTATAATACTACTCCTATATACAGGGATATAACTACTATAATACTACTCCTATATACAGGAATATACTACTATAATACTGCTCCTATATACAGGGATATAACTACTATAATACTACTCCTATATACAGGAATATAACTACTATAATACTGCTCCTATATACAGGAATATACTACTATAATACTGCCCCTATATACAGGAATATAACTACTATAATACTGCCCCTATATACAGGAATATAACTACTATAATACTGCTCCTATATACAGGGATATACTACTATAATATTGCTCCTATATACAGGAATATAACTACTATAATACTTCTCCTATATACAGGAATATAACTACTATAATACTGCCTCCTATATACAGGAATATAACTACTATAATACTGCTCCTATATACAAGGATATAACTACTATAATACTGCCCCTATATACAGGAATATAACTACTATAATACTGCTCCTATATACAGGAATATACTACTATAATACTGCTCCCTATATACAGGAATATACTACTATAATACTGCTCCCTATATACAGGGATATAACTACTATAATACTGCCTCCTATATACAGGAATATAACTACTATAATACTGCCCCCTATATACAGGAATATACTACTATAATACTGCTCCTATATACAGGGATATAACTACTATAATACTGCCCCTATATAGAGGAATATAACTACTATAATACTGCCTCCTATATACAGGAATATAACTACTATAATACTGCCCCCTATATACAGGAATATACTACTATAATACTGCCCCTATATACAGGAATATACTTGCTATAATACACATATATGAGCCTCCCTTTGTGAAGTATAATATATGGGGTCCTGTGTGTGTATATACAGTATTGGGGGGCACCCCGATGCTGCTGTGTTCTCTATGAGCGGTGTTATGCCTGTTACCTGATATAGGGGGGCTTCCATGACACAGAGAGAAGTCAGTGGGTTCGGGCAGGGAGTCGGGTGACGGGGGTGGGTGGGTGGTGGGGCGCATTGGGCCTGTGAGTGCGGAGATTTCACAGGGGGGCGACAGTAATGGGGGAGTGACAGCGGCCGGGCGGCTCTTTCATCTCCTGCACAGTTGCTCGGATGGAGGGATCATTGTTTTGTTCTTACTGTGGGAAAAAAAGGATCAAAAAGCCAGCTGGGCCTAATGAGGGAGATGTGGCCGTAATGGGGGAGCCGGGCGGTCACTGGGCTGTCACCGGCAGCACATTCACAATAAGGGACTAACTGAGAGTCTCCGCCCCCTTCTGCCACCTTTCTCTAAGGACCTCAAGTGATTGTGTGGCTCTTCCCCTGCACACAACAGGGGCTGTCCAATGAGCGGTGCTCCCCCATATGCTACAGGCTGTATACATATATACACAGTGCCCCCCCATAAAGGGAAGGAATGGGGCAGCTATACAACCCCACCTGATTGTACCATCCCTCATGGCCCCCGGACCCCAAAGCCATGTGATATGTCCCCCAGGACCCCATAGCCCTGTGATGTGTCTCCCGGACCCCATAGCCATGTGATGTGTCCCCCCGGACCCCATAGCCCTGTGATGTGTCCCCCCGGACCCCATAGCCATGTGATGTGTCCCCCCGGACCCCATAGCCATGTGATGTATCCCCCCGGACCCCATAGCCCTGTGATGTGTCCCCCCGGACCCCATAGCCATGTGATGTGTCCCCCCGGACCCCATAGCCATGTGATGTATCCCCCCGGACCCCATAGCCATGTGATGTGTCCCCCCGGACCCCATAGCCCTGTGATGTATCCGCCCGGACCCCATAGCCCTGTGATGTGTCCCCCCGGACCCCATAGCCATGTGATGTGTCTCCCGGACCCCATAGCCATGTGATGTGTCTCCTGGACCCTATAGCCATGTGATGTGTCTCCCGGACCCCATAGCCATGTGATGTGTCCCCCCGGACCCCATAGCCCTGTGATGTGTCTCCCGGACCCCATAGCCATGTGATGTGTCCCCCCAGACCCCATAGCCATGTGATGTGTCCCCCCGGACCCCATAGCCCTGTGATGTGTCCCCCAGGACCCCATAGCCCTGTGATCAGGACCCCATAGCCCTGTGATGTGTCCCCCCGGACCCCATAGCCATGTGATGTGTCCCCCCGGACCCCATAGCCCTGTGATGTGTCTCCCGGACCCCATAGTCATGTGATGTGTCCCCCCGGACCCCATAGCCATGTGATGTGTCCCCCCGGACCCCATAGCCATGTGATGTGTCCCCCCGGACCCCATAGCCCTGTGATGTATCCGCCCGGACCCCATAGCCCTGTGATGTGTCCCCCCGGACCCCATAGCCATGTGATGTGTCTCCCGGACCCCATAGCCATGTGATGTGTCTCCTGGACCCTATAGCCATGTGATGTGTCCCCCCGGACCCCATAGCCATGTGATGTGTCTCCCGGACCCCATAGCCATGTGATGTGTCCCCGCGGACCCCATAGCCCTGTGATGTGTCTCCCGGACCCCATAGCCATGTGATGTGTCCCCCCGGACCCCATAGCCATGTGATGTGTCCCCCCGGACCCCATAGCCCTGTGATGTGTCCCCCAGGACCCCATAGCCCTGTGATCAGGACCCCATAGCCCTGTGATGTGTCCCCCCGGACCCCATAGCCATGTGATGTGTCCCCCCGGACCCCATAGCCCTGTGATGTGTCTCCCGGACCCCATAGTCATGTGATGTGTCCCCCCGGACCCCATAGCCATGTGATGTGTCCCCCCGGACCCCATAGCCATGTGATGTGTCCCCCCAGACCCCATAGCCATGTGATGTGTCCCCCCGGACCCCATAGCCATGTGATGTGTCCCCCCGGACCCCATAGCCATGTGATGTGTCCCCCCGGACCCCATAGCCATGTGATGTGTCTCCCGGACCCTATAGCCATGTGATGTGTCCCCCCGGACCCCATAGCCCTGTGATGTGTCTCCCGGACCCCATAGCCATGTGATGTGTCCCCCTGGACCCCATAGCCATGTGATGTGTCCCCCCAGACCCCATAGCCATGTGATGTGTCCCCCCAGACCCCATAGCCATGTGATGTGTCCCCCCGGACCCCATAGCCATGTGATGTGTCTTTCCCACCACGCCTATCCCCCTCCCCCCGGACCCCATTGCCCTGTGATTTGTGCGGTCACCGGGACCCCCAAGAGCCGGCACCCTAATAACCTTCTGACTCCCGCTCACTGTCAGGTTCAGAGTTGCGGACGTCAGCAGAGATGTTTAGTCTCTTCTCTATCTCCTGATCTCTGCAGCTTCCGGGGTTTCCTCTGTTCTCATTCCAATCACCATCTACAAAGAGAACCTGGTGTACCACAGGTGTATCTAATCCTACCCTGTTTGATACCATCGACAAAGAGAACACAATGTCACAGAAAGAGTAACATACCCTCCAAGTACCACAGGTGTATCTAATCCTACCCTGTGTGATACTGTCTACAAAAAGAACACGATGCAGTAGAAAGAGTAGTTGTGTTGGGGGGTAAGATGTGGTTGTAGGGGGGGCAGTAGTTGTGTTGGGGGGTAAGATGTGGTTGTAGTGGGGGCAGTAGTTGTGTCGGGGGGTAAGATGTGGCTGTAGTGGGGGCAGTAGTTGTGTTGGGGGGTAAGATGTGGTTGTAGTGGGGGCAGTAGTTGTGTCGGGGGGTAAGATGTGGTTGTAGTGGGGGCAGTAGTTGTGTTGGGGGGGTAAGATGTGGTTGTAGTGGGGGCAGTAGTTGTGTTGGGGGGTAAGATGTGGTTGTAGTGGGGGGGGGCAGTAGGTGTTGGGGGGTAAGATGTGGTTGTAGTGGGGGGCAGTAGGTGTTGGGGGGTAAGATGTGGTTGTAGTGGGGGCAGTAGGTGTTGGGGGTTAAGATGTGGTTGTAGTGGGGGCAGTAGGTGTTGGGGGGTAAGATGTGGTTGTAGTGGGGGCAGTAGTTGTGTTGGGGGTAAGATGTGGTTGTAGTGGGGGCAGTAGTTGTGTTGGGGGGGTAAGATGTGGTTGTAGTGGGGGGCAGTAGTTGTGTCGGGGGGTAAGATGTGGTTGTAGTGGGGGCAGTAGTTGTGTTGGGGGGTAAGATGTGGTTGTAGTGGGGGGCAGTAGTTGTGTTGGGGGGGTAAGATGTGGTTGTAGTGGAGGGCAGTAGGTGTTGGGGGGTAAGATGTGGTTGTAGTGGGGGCAGTAGGTGTTGGGGGGTAAGATGTGGTTGTAGTGGGGGCAGTAGGTGTTGGGGGGGTAAGATGTGGTTGTAGTGGAGGGCAGTAGGTGTTGGGGGGTAAGATGTGGTTGTAGTGGGGGCAGTAGGTGTTGGGGGTAAGATGTGGTTGTAGTGGGGGGGGCAGTAGGTGTTGGGGGGTAAGATGTGGTTGTAGTGGGGGGCAGTAGGTGTTGGAGGGTAAGATGATGTGGTTGTAGTGGAGGGCAGTAGGTGTTGGGGGGTAAGATGTGGTTGTAGTGGGGGCAGTAGGTGTTGGGGGGTAAGATGTGGTTGTAGTGGGGGCAGTAGTTGTGTTGGGGGGTAAGATGTGGTTGTAGTAGGGGGCAGTAGTTGTGTTGGGGGGGTAAGATGTGGTTGTAGTGGGGGGCAGTAGGTGTTGGGGGGGTAAGATGTGGTTGTAGTGGGGGCAGTAGGTGTTGGGGGGTAAGATGTGGTTGTAGTGGGGGCAGTAGTTGTGTCGGGGGGTAAGATGTGGTTGTAGTGGGGGCAGTAGGTGTTGGGGGTAAGATGTGGTTGTAGTGGGGGCAGTAGGTGTTGGGGGTAAGATGGGGTTGTAGTGGGGGCAGTAGGTGTTGGGGGTAAGATGTGGTTGTAGTGGGGGCAGTAGGTGTTGGGGGGTAAGATGTGGTTGTAGTGGGGGCAGTAGTTGTGTTGGGGGGTAAGATGTGGTTGTTGTGGGGGGCAGTAGCTGTGTCGGGGGGTAAGATGTGGTTGTAGTGGGGGGCAGTAGGTGTTGGGGGGTAAGATGTGGTTGTAGTGGGGGGCAATAGTTGTGTTGGGGGGTTAAGATGTGGTTGTAGTGGAGGGCAGTAGGTGTTGGGGGGTAAGATGTGGTTGTAGTGGGGGCAGTAGGTGTTGGGGGTAAGATGTGGTTGTAGTGGGGGGGCAGTAGGTGTTGGGGGGTAAGATGATGTGGTTGTAGTGGAGGGCAGTAGGTGTTGGGGGGTAAGATGTGGTTGTAGTGGGGGCAGTAGGTGTTGGGGGGTAAGATGTGGTTGTAGTGGGGGCAGTAGTTGTGTTGGGGGGTAAGATGTGGTTTTAGTAGGGGCAGTAGTTGTGTCGGGGGGTAAGATGTGGTTGTAGTGGGGGCAGTAGTTGTGTTGGGGGGTAAGATGTGGTTGTAGTGGGGGGCAGTAGTTGTGTTGGGGGGGTAAGATGTGGTTGTAGTGGAGGGCAATAGGTGTTGGGGGGTAAGATGTGGTTGTAGTGGGGGCAGTAGGTGTTGGGGGGTAAGATGTGGTTGTAGTGGGGGCAGTAGGTGTTGGGGGGTAAGATGTGGTTGTAGTGGGGGCAGTAGGTGTTGGGAGGTAAGATGTGGTTGTAGTGGGGGCAGTAGTTGTGTTGGGGGGTAAGATGTGGTTGTAGTAGGGGGCAGTAGTTGTGTTGGGGGGGGTAAGATGTGGTTGTAGTGGGGGGCAGTAGGTGTTGGGGGGTAAGATGTGGTTGTAGTGGGGGCAGTAGGTGTTGGGGGGTAAGATGTGGTTGTAGTGGGAGCAGTAGGTGTTGGGGGGATAAGATGTGGTTGTAGTGGGGGGCAGTAGTTGTGTCAGGGGGTAAGATGTGGTTGTAGTGGGGGCAGTAGGTGTTGGGGGTAAGATGTGGTTGTAGTGGGGGAGCAGTAGTTGTGTCGGGGGGTAAGATGTGGTTGTAGTGGGGGGCAGTAGGTGTTGGGGGTAAGATGATGTGGTTGTAGTGGGGGCAGTAGGTGTTGGGGGGTAAGATGTGGTTGTAGTGGGGGCAGTAGGTGTTGGGGGTAAGATGTGGTTGTAGTGGGGGCAGTAGTTGTGTCGGGGGGTAAGATGTGGTTGTAGTGGGGGCAGTAGGTGATGGGGGGTAAGATGTGGTTGTAGTGGGGGCAGTAGGTGTTGGGGGGTAAGATGTGGTTGTAGTGGGGGCAGTAGGTGTTGGGGGGGTAAGATGTGGTTGTAGTGGGGGGCAGTAGGTGTTGGGGGTAAGAGGTGGTTGTAGTGGGGGGCAGTAGGTGTTGGGGGTAAGTTGTGCTTGTAGTGGGGGGGGGGAGTAGTTGTGTCGGGGGGTAAGATGTGGTTTTAGTGGGGGCAGTAGGTGTTGGGGGTAAGATGGGGTTGTAGTGGGGGCAGTAGGTGTTGGGGGATAAGATGTGGTTGTAGTGGGGGCAGTAGGTGTTGGGGGGGGTAAGATGTGGTTGTAGTGGGGGGGGCAGTAGTTGTGTCAGGGGGTAAGATGTGGTTGTAGTGGGGGCAGTAGGTGTTGGGGGGGTAACATGTGGTTGTAGTGGGGGGGCAGTAGTTGGGTCGGGGGGTAAGATGTGGTTGTAGTGGGGGGCAGTAGGTGTTTGGGGGGTAAGATGTGGTTGTAGTGGGGGGGCAGTAGGTGTTGGGGGGTAAGATGTGGTTGTAGTGGGGGCAGTAGGTGTTGGGGGGGTAAGATGTGGTTGTAGTGGGGGCAGTAGGTGTTGGGGGTAAGATGTGGTTTGTAGTGGGGGGCAGTAGGTGTTGGGGGGTAAGATGTGGTTGTAGTGGGGGCAGTAGGTGTTGGGGGGTAAGATGTGGTTGTAGTGGGGGCAGTAGGTGTTGGGGGGTAAGTTGTGGTTGTAGTGGGGGCAGTAGGTGTTGGGGGTAAGATGTGGTTGTAGTGGGGGCAGTAGGTGTTGGGGGGGTAAGATGTGGTTGTAGTGGGGGCAGTAGGTGTTGGGGGGTAAGATGTGGTTGTAGTGGGGGCAGTAGTTGTGTGGGGGGTAAGATGTGGTTGTAATGGGGGCAGTAGGTGTTGGGGGGTAAGATGTGGTTGTAGTGGGGGGCAGTAGGTGTTGGGGTTAAGATGATGTGGTTGTAGTGGGGGCAGTAGGTGTTGGGGGGTAAGATGTGGTTGTAGTGGGGGCAGTAGGTGTTGGGGGTAAGATGTGGTTGTAGTGGGGGCAGTAGGTGTTGGGGGGTAAGATGTGGTTGTAGTGGGAGCAGTAGGTGTTGGGGGGATAAGATGTGGTTGTAGTGGGGGCAGTAGGTGTTGGGGGTAAGATGTGGTTGTAGTGGGAGCAGTAGGTGTTGGGGGGATAAGATGTGGTTGTAGTGGGGGGGCAGTAGTTGTGTCAGGGGGTAAGATGTGGTTGTAGTGGGGGCAGTAGGTGTTGGGGGGTAACATGTGGTTGTAGTGGGGGAGCAGTAGTTGTGTTGGGGGGTAAGATGTGGTTGTAGTGGGGGCAGTAGGTGTTGGGGGTAAGATGTGGTTGTAGTGGGGGCAGTAGGTGTTGGGGGGTAAGATGTGGTTGTAGTGGGGGGCAGTAGGTGTTGGGGGGGTAAGATGTGGTTGCAGTGGGGGCAGTAGGTTTTGGGGGGTACGATGTGGTTGTAGTGGGGGCAGTAGGTGTTGGGGGGTAAGATGTGGTTGTAGTGGGGGGCAGTAGGTGTAGGGGGGTAAGAGGTGGTTGTAGTGGGGGCAGTAGGTGTTGGGGGTAAGATGTGGTTGTAGTGGGGGGCAGTAGGTGTAGGGGGGTAAGAGGTGGTTGTAGTGGGGGCAGTAGTTGTGTTGGGGGGTAAGATGTGGTTGTAGTGGGAGCAGTAGGTGTTGGGGGGATAAGATGTGGTTTTAGTGGGGGGGCAGTAGTTGTGTCAGGGGGTAAGATGTGGTTGTAGTGGGGGCAGTAGGTGTTGGGGGGTAACATGTGGTTGTAGTGGGGGAGCAGTAGTTGTGTCGGGGGGTAAGATGTGGTTGTAGTGGGGGGCAGTAGGTGTTGGGGGTAAGATGATGTGGTTGTAGTGGGGGCAGTAGGTGTTGGGGGGTAAGATGTGGTTGTAGTGGGGGCAGTAGGTGTTGGGGGTAAGATGTGGTTGTAGTGGGGGCAGTAGTTGTGTCGGGGGGTAAGATGTGGTTGTAGTGGGGGCAGTAGGTGATGGGTGGTAAGATGTGGTTGTAGTGGGGGCAGTAGGTGTTGGGGGGTAAGATGTGGTTGTAGTGGGGGCAGTAGGTGTTGGGGGGGTAAGATGTGGTTGTAGTGGGGGGCAGTAGGTGTAGGGGGGTAAGAGGTGGTTGTAGTGGGGGGCAGTAGGTGTTGGGGGTAAGTTGTGCTTGTAGTGGGGGGGGGCAGTAGTTGTGTCGGGGGGTAAGATGTGGTTTTAGTGGGGGCAGTAGGTGTTGGGGGTAAGATGGGGTTGTAGTGGGGGCAGTAGGTGTTGGGGGATAAGATGTGGTTGTAGTGGGGGCAGTAGGTGTTGGGGGGGTAAGATGTGGTTGTAGTGGGGGGGGCAGTAGTTGTGTCAGGGGGTAAGATGTGGTTGTAGTGGGGGCAGTAGGTGTTGGGGGGGTAACATGTGGTTGTAGTGGGGGGGCAGTAGTTGGGTCG
Organism: Dendropsophus ebraccatus; assembly: GCF_027789765.1. NCBI lineage: Eukaryota > Metazoa > Chordata > Amphibia > Anura > Hylidae > Dendropsophus > Dendropsophus ebraccatus. Next base: position 4,420,239 of record NC_091457.1, on the reverse strand, counting down.
GGGGGTAAGATGTGGTTGTAGTGGGGGGCAGTAGGTGTTGGGGGGTAAGATGTGGTTGTAGTGGGGGGGCAGTAGGTGTTGGGGGGTAAGATGTGGTTGTAGTGGGGGCAGTAGGTGTTGGGGGGGTAAGATGTGGTTGTAGTGGGGGCAGTAGGTGTTGGGGGTAAGATGTGGTTTGTAGTGGGGGGCAGTAGGTGTTGGGGGGTAAGATGTGGTTGTAGTGGGGGCAGTAGGTGTTGGGGGGTAAGATGTGGTTGTAGTGGGGGCAGTAGGTGTTGGGGGGTAAGTTGTGGTTGTAGTGGGGGCAGTAGGTGTTGGGGGTAAGATGTGGTTGTAGTGGGGGGCAGTAGGTGTTGGGGGGGTAAGATGTGGTTGTAGTGGGGGCAGTAGGTGTTGGGGGGTAAGATGTGGTTGTAGTGGGGGCAGTAGTTGTGTGGGGGGTAAGATGTGGTTGTAATGGGGGCAGTAGGTGTTGGGGGGGTAAGATGTGGTTGTAGTGGGGGCAGTAGATGTTGGGGGGTAAGATGTGGTTGTAGTGGGGGGCAGTAGTTGTGTCGGGGGGTAAGATGTGGTTGTAGTGGGGGCAGTATGTGTTGGGGGGGGTAAGATGTGGTTGTAGTGGGGGGCAGTAGTTGTGTCGAGGGGTAAGATGTGGTTGTAGTGGGGGCAGTAGGTGATGGGGGGTAAGATGTGGTTGTAGTGGGGGCAGTAGGTGTTGGGGAGTAAGATGTGGTTGTAGTGGGGGCAGTAGGTGTTGGGGGGTAAGATGATGTGGTTGTAGTGGGGGGCAGTAGGTGTTGGGGGTAAGATGTGGTTGTAGTGGGGGCAGTAGGTGTTGGGGGTAAGATGTGGTTGTAGTGGAGGGCAGTAGGTGTTGGGGGGTAAGATGTGGTTGTAGTGGAGGCAGTAGGTGTTGGGTGGTAAGATGTGGTTGTAGTGGGGGCAGTAGGTGTTGGGGGGTAAGATGTGGTTGTAGTGGGAGGAAGTAGGAGTAGGGGGGTAAGAGGTGGTTGTAGTGGGGGGCAGTAGGTGTTGGGGGGTAAGATGTGGTTGTAGTGGGGGGGCAGTAGTTGTGTCGGGGGTTAAGATGTGGTTGTAGTGGGGGCCGTAGGTGTTGGGGGGTAAGATGATGTGGTTGTAGTGGGGGGCAGTAGGTTTTGGGGGGTAAGATGTGGTTGGAGTGGGGGGCAGTAGGTGTTGGGGGTAAGATGATGTGGTTGTAGTGGGGGCAGTAGGTGTTGGGGGGTAAGATGTGGCTGTAGTGGGGGCAGTAGTTGTTTCGGGGGTAAGATGTGGTTGCAGTGGGGGGCAGTAGGTGTTGGGGGGTAAGATGTGGTTGTAGTCGGGGGCAGTAGGTGTTGGGGGGTAAGATCATGTGGTTGTAGTGGGGGGCAGTAGGTGTTGGGGGGTAAGATGTGGTTGTAGTGGGGGCAGTAGTTGTGTCGGGGGGTAAGATGTGGTTGTAGTGGGGGGGCAGTAGTTGTGTCGGGGAGTAAGATGTGGTTGTAGTGGGGGCAGTAGTTGTGTCGGGGGGTAAGATGTGGCTGTAGTGGGGGCAGTAGTTGTGTCGGGGGGTAAGATGTGGTTGTAGTGGGGGGGCAGTAGTTGTGTCGGGGGGGGGTAAGATGTGGCTGTAGTGGGGGCAGTAGTTGTGTCGGGGGGGTAAGATGTGGTTGTAGTGGGTGGGGGCAGTAGGTGTTGCGGGGGTAAGATGTGGTTGTAGTGGGGGCAGTAGGTGTTGGGGAGTAAGATGTGGTTGTAGTGGGGGGCAGTAGTTGTGTCGGGGGGTAAGATGGGGTTGTAGTGGGGGGCAGTAGGTGTGTCAAGGGGTAAGATGTGGTTTAGAGCAGGGGGGGGGGCAGTGGCAAGCATCGTGGCATCATTGAGCTCTATTACCCAGGTGCCTCGGCTCGAAAACTGTTACAGCCTCAGACTAGAGGGCGGCACAGGGAGGAAATCGACAGGAACTGGGGGCAATTAGTTCCAGAGCCCTCAGGGGTCAGAGGTCGTCCGCTGGATGATTACAGGGACACATTAAGTGTAATTTAGAAGCTGAGACTGAGACAAATGGCCTGTGCTGGATGAGTGGAGGGGATGGGGCCCCAGAGAGCAGGTGCCGGGGCCATTTCTACTGTATAACTATCCCTCAGGGCATTGATCTGGGGCCGGTGCTGAGGTCAGGGCAGTGTACAGGGGCCGGTGCTGAGGTCAGGGCAGTGTACGGGTCAGGGCAGTGTACTGGGGCCGGTGCTGAGGTCAGGGCAGTGTACAGGGGCCGGTGCTGAGGTTAGGGCAATGTACAGGGCCAGTGCTGAGGTCAGGGCAGTGTACGGGGGCCGGTGCTGAGGTCAGGGCAGTGTACAGGGGCCGGTGCTGAGGTCAGGGCAGTGTACTGGGTCGGTGCTGAGGTCAGGGCAGTGTACTGGGCCGGTGCTGAGGTCAGGGCAGTGTACAGGGGCCGGTGCTGAGGTCAGGGCAGTGTACAGGGGCCGGTGCTGAGGTTAGGGCAATGTACAGGGCCGGTGCTGAGGTCAGGGCAGTGTACGGGGGCCGGAGCTGAGGTTAGAGTAGTGCACTGGGGCCGGTGCTGAGGTCAGGGCAGTGTACTGGGCCGGTGCTGAGGTCAGGGCAGTGTACTGGGGCCGGTGCTGAGGTCAGGGCAGTGTACTGGGCCGGTGCTGAGGTCAGGGCAGTGTACTGGGCCGGTGCTGAGGTCAGGGCAGTGTACTGGGGCCGGTGCTGAGGTCAGGGCAGTGTACTGGGCCGGTGCTGAGGTCAGGGCAGTGTACTGGGCCGGTGCTGAGGTCAGGGCAGTGTACTGGGCCGGTGCTGAGGTCAGGGCAGTGTACTGGGGCCGGTGCTGAGGTCAGGGCAGTGTACTGGGCCGGTGCTGAGGTCAGGGAAGTGGACGGGGGCCAGAGCTGAGGTTAGAGTAGTGCACTGGGCCGGTGCTGAGGTCAGGGCAGTTTACGGGGCCGGTGCTGAGGTCAGGGCAGTGTACTGGGCCGGTGCTGAGGTCAGGGCAGTGTACAGGGGCCGGTGCTGAGGTCAGGGCAGTGTACTGGGCCGGTGCTGAGGTCAGGGCAGTGTACAGGGGCCGGTGCTGAGGTCAGGGCAGTGTACAGAGGTCGGTGCTGAGGTCAGGGCAGTGTACAGGGGCCGGTGCTGAGGTCAGGGCAGTGTACAGGGGCCGGTGCTGAGGTCAGGGCAGTGTACTGGGCCGGTGCTGAGGTCAGGGCAGTGTACGGGGTCGGTGCTGAGGTCAGGGCAGTGTACAGGGGCCGGTGCTGAGGTCAGGGCAGTGTACAGGGGCCGGTGCTGAGGTCAGGGCAGTGTACTGGGCCGGTGCTGAGGTCAGGGCAGTGTACGGGGTCGGTGCTGAGGTCAGGGCAGTGTACAGGGGCCGGTGCTGAGGTCAGGGCAGTGTACAGGGGCCGGTGCTGAGGTCAGGGCAGTGTACAGGGGCCGGTGCTGAGGTCAGGGCAGTGTACGGGGACCGGAGCTGAGGTTAGAGCAGTGTTCGGGGGCCGGTGCTGAGGTCAGGGCAGTGTACGGGGGCCGGTGCTGAGGTCAGGGCAGTGTACAGGGGCCGGTGCTGAGGTCAGGGCAGTGTTCGGGGGCCGGTGCTGAGGTCAGGGCAGTGTACGGGGACCGGAGCTGAGGTTAGAGCAGTGCACTGGGGCCGGTGCAGTGTACTGGGGTGGCCTCCTCTGTCCTATGTGATATAATGGTCTGGTGTCCCCTTATCCGTAGTGATCCGTAGCCACAGCCACTGCCAGAGACCCCGACCTGGAATGACTCAACTTTTGACCCTGTGATTATAAAGCAGAACAATCCCTCTAAGGAGACCCAGATCCTGACGGCAGCAGTGGTGGTGGCGTATTCCAGCAGCGCCTGTGCTTTATAGGCTGTTACCGTGCCGGCTTCGGTTTCATGGGCGGCTGGTTGTTTTCTTTAGCCGGCGCTGACTATTCTACAGACACCTGAATTCTCCTCATACGACTTCCCGCCGTTTTCCCATGGATTCCTTCCCAGCTTTCCCAGGCCAATATAAACGTCTGGCGTTTCCAGGATCTTACTCTGCGGTCCTCCTGGTAATACGGGCGGGGGTCACATCAGGAGGGCGGCCATATTGTATCCAGCCCCGCTCCTCAGGATTTATAGGCCAGAGATTATGCTGCTCAGGGATTGCCTTTCACCTTGCATCAGACGTCCACCACGATGACAGATCCGCCTCTGACGCTGATCTCGCCGCTGATCCGGTTACGTTTATCCTGGCAGATAAATTGGAGCGAAGATTTCAGATTTGTCTACAATTTCAGAAAAATTTAGAAAACATCTGTTTGTGAGGTGTAGATGGAAGCGGCAGGCGGCCATTGTGTCAGCGGATAACGTGCGGACTACCTCTGTGCAGCCATCTGTTCTCATATATAATGATACAAGTGATAGAAGACATAATAACCCCCGGCTATAGGGGGCGCTGCTCACTGAAATCTACATCACCCTCCCTTCTGTCTTTCAGCACACATAATAATAGTCCACATTAAGCTCCGCCCCTGGTAGGGTGTCCAGCACACATGGTAATAGTCCACATTAAGCTCTGCCCCCTGTAGGGTATCAAGCACACACGGTAATAGTCCACATTAAGCTCTGCCCCCTGTAGGGTGTCCAGCACACATTGTAATAATCCACATTAAGCTCCGCCCCTGGTAGGGTGTCCAGCACACATGGTAATAGTCCACATTAAGCTCCGCCCCTGGTAGGGTGTCCAGCACACATGGTAATAGTCCACATTAAGCTCCGCCCCTGGTAGGGTGTCCAGCACACATGGTAATGATTCACATTAAGCTCCGCCCCTGGTAGGGTGTCCAGCACACATGGTAATAGTCCACATTAAGCTCTGCCCCCTGTAGGGTGTCCAGCACACATGGTAATAGTCCACATTAAGCTCCGCCCCTGGTAGGGTGTCCAGCACACATGGTAATAATCCACATTAAGCTCCGCCCCTGGTAGGGTGTCCAGCACACATGGTAATAGTCCACATTAAGCTCCGCCCCTGGTAGGGTGTCCAGCACACATGGTAATAGTCCACATTAAGCTCCGCCCCTGGTAGGGTGTCCAGCACACATGGTAATAGTCTACATTAAGCTCCGCCCCCATGGTTCGGCGTTTCCCGCGGCGACCTCTCATCCTCGCTTGTGTCTTTCAGAAGGCCTGAGCTGCATGAACAAGGACCACGGCTGCGGCCACATCTGCCGGGAGACCCCGAGAGGCGGCGTGGCGTGTGACTGCAGACCCGGATTTGAGCTGGCGAAGAACCAACGAGATTGTACCTGTGAGTTTTACCATATGACAATAGGGGGAGCCAGGGCCTATTTATAGGGGTATTTTATAAGGTTTAATGGGGTCCAATAACAGCGCCACCCCTGTCCACTGGTTGTGTCTAGTATTACAGTAAGTAAAGCTGAGCTGTAATACCAGACACAACCTGCTGACAGCTGATCCTTCCTGATCCCTCCATACACGTAAATGTTCTGAATAGATAGAAGAGGGGTAAGTTTATGCCAGGCCCCTCTGGCAGCGGCTTATCTCATCACGAAAAACAGCTGTGGAGGATCTGTTCCCATAGGATGGCTGTGGAGGATCTGATCCAATAGAACAGCTGTGAAGGATCTGATCTCATAGGACAGCTGTGGAGGATCTGATCTGATCTCATAGGACAGCTGTGGGGGATCTGATCTAATCTCATAGGACAGCTGTAAAGGATCTAATCTGATCCCATAGGACAGCTGTGGGGGATTTGATCTAATCTCATAGGACAGCTGTGGAGGATCTGATCTCATAGGACAGCTGTGGGGGGATTTGATCTAATCGCATAGGACAGCTGTAAAGGATCTGATCTGATCCCATAGGACAGCTGTGGGGGATCTGATCTCATAGGACAGCTGTGGGGGATCTGATCTGATCCCATAGGACAGCTGTGGGGGATCTGATCCCATAGGACAGCTGTGGAGGATCTGATCTGATCTTAGGACAGCTGTGGGGGATCTGATCTAATCTCATAGGACAGCTGTAAAGGATCTAATCTGATCCCATAGGACAGCTGTGGAGGATCTGATCTTATCTAATAGGACAGCTGTGGGGGATCTGATCCCATAGGATGGCTGTGGAGAATCTGATCTGATCATATAGGACAGCTGTAAAGGATCTGATCTAATCTCATAGGACAGCTGTGGGGATCTGATCCAATAGGACAGCTGTGGAAGATCTGTTCTGATCCCATAGGACATAGGCTGTAAAAGATCTGATCCCATAGGACAGCTGTGGAGGATCTGATCTGATCTCATAGGACAGCTGTGGGGGATCTGATCTGATATCATAGAACAGCTGTGGGGATCTGATCCAATAGGACAGCTGTAAAGGATCTAATCTGATCCCATAAGACAGCTGTGGGGGATGTGATCTGATCTCATAGGACAGCTGTGGGGGGATCTGATCTAATCTCATAGGACAGCTGTAAAGGATCTGATCTGATCCAATAGGACAGCTGTGGGGGATCTGATCTCATAGAAAAGCTGTGGGGGATCTGATACCATAGGACAGCTGTGGAGGATCTGATCTGATCCCATAGGATGGCTGTGGAGAATCTGATTTGATCATATAGGACAGCTGTAAAGGATCTGATCTAATCTCATAGGACAGCTGTGGAGGATCTGATCTAATCTCATAGGACAGCTGTGGGGATCTGATCCAATAGGACAGCTGTGGAAGATCTGATCTGATCCCATAGGACATAGGCTGTAAAAGATCTGATCCTATAGGACAGCTGTGGAGGATCTGATCCCATAAGACAGCTATGGCAGATCTGATCCCATAGGACATAGGCTATAAAGATCTGATCCTATAGAACAGCTTTGGAGGATCTGATCCCATAGGACAGCTGTGGAGGATCTGATCTAATCTTATAGGACAGCTGTAAAGGATCTGATCCCATAGGACAGCTGTGGAGGATCTGATCCCATAGGACAGCTGTGGAGGATCTGATCCCATAGGACAGCTGTGGGGGATCTGATCTGATCCCATAGGACAGCTGTGGGGGATCTGATCTGATCCCATAGGACAGCTGTGGGGGATCTGATCTGATCCCATAGGACAGCTGTGGGGGATCTGATCTGATCCCATAGGACAGCTGTGGCAGATCTGATCTGATCCCATAGGACAGCTGTGGAGGATCTGATCCCATAGGACAGCTGTGGAGGATCTGATCCCATAGGACAGCTGTGGAGGATCTGATCTGATCCCATAGGACAGCTATGGCAGATCTGATCCCATAGGACAGCTGTGGCAGATCTGATCTGATCCCATAGGACAGCTGTGGCAGATTTGATCTGATCCCATAGGACAGCTGTGGAGGATCTGATCTGATCCCATAGGACAGCTGTGGGGGATCTGATCCCATAGGACAGCTGTGGGGGATCTGATCTGATCCCATAGGACAGCTGTGGGGGATCTGATCTGATCCCATAGGACAGCTGTGGGGGATCTGATCTGATCCCATAGGACAGCTGTGGGGGATCTGATCTGATCCCATAGGACAGCTGTGGGGGATCTGATCTGATCCCATAGGACAGCTGTGGCAGATCTGATCTGATCCCATAGGACAGCTGTGGCAGATCTAATCCCTCCCTGATCCTATCTGACCTGATTCTGGCTTCTGGTCTCATAGATGATCCTACCTTCTGGATTATCAGATTCCAGATTAGGGAGCGGCCCCTGTATAAGACTCCTGTCTCTCTGTCTCTGGATTCCGCCTCATACATTTCTATTCCAATAAACAGAAGGGAATTTCTGCTCCAAGAAAAGATCAAAACAACAGTAAAGTGTGAGGCGGCGCGCCTGTCGCCGGCAGCTTCGCTCCATCACATACACGTCTGCTGCTGCCGCCGTCCCCCAGCCCAGTATGTGAGACGGAGAGGGTGGGTGAGGGGCACAGGGAGGGGGCTCACCAGATACCACTGTATCCACAATCTGGATGGATAGGCTCTGTATTTATATTACACTAGAGAATCCCTTTAAATGCCCCCCCCCAATAAACGTCCTGCAGTCTGGTGATCGTCCTGGTAATGGGGGAGGGTGAGGTAGATGCCGTATCTGATTGTGATTCCTGTCTGTCTTGTCCCCGCAGTGACCTGTCATCACGGCAATGGGGGATGTCAGCATACATGTAATGATACGGACAGCGGGCCGGTGTGCGCCTGCCACCCCAAGTACTCACTGCAGACTGACGGCAAGACCTGCACTGGTAAGTACTACTAAGGACCGCGTTACACGGAGCCATGATCGGCCTCACACGGCCAGTTACAGAGCGGTCACGTGTAATAGCACACGATGAAAGGCAGCGATCAGCTGAGGATGCCGCTGGTGTCCACTGATCTTCTGCTCAATGTGTGGAACCTGACTGACAGTCTGCACCGCGTCGCCCAACAATGCAGGAGCAGCGGCAGCAGATCGTGGGTGACGTCAGTGGGCTGACGAAACAATTTCAGGATAGATCGGGGGAGGGGGGGCTCCAGCTGTGCAGGGAACAAGGGGGAAGTGAGCCCTGAGCTGACCGGTCCATACTCACTTCCCCATCACATCGGGCTCTGAGGAGTTTCATCTCTAATGTACTCTGTACTAATCCTGCTTTACATCCTGTATTATACTCCAGAGCTGCGCTCACTGTTCTGCTGGTGAGGTCACTGTGTACATATATTACTGATCCTGAGTTACATCCTGTATTATACTCCAGAGCTGCGCTCATAGTTCTGATGGTTGTTGTTTGATGCAGGAACTTTCTAGTTCTTTCTAGATTGATCCAACCATTAGTTTCTTTTCTTCACCAGAGAAAGAGGAAACTGACAGCAATTCTACATCTATGGCGGAGATGGATAAGAGGGTGAAGCGCAGGCTGGTCATGGGTAAGATGGCGTACCTCTTTCCGGGGGCTTCTCTCTACCAGATTCTTAAAGGGGCACTTTGGAGAAATGTATTTTTTTTCTAATCAAATGGTACCAGAAAGTTATACAGATTTCTAAATTACTACTTTTACTTCTAGTACTTATCAGCTGCTGTGTGTCCTGCAGGACGTAATGTATTCTCTCCAGTCTTCCAGTACTTATCAGCTGCTGTATGTCCTACAGGAAGTGGTATATTCTCTCCAGTCTGACACAGTGCTCTCTGTGCAGGACATACAGCAGCTGATAAGTCCTGGAAGACTGGAGCTTTATAAATAGAAGTAAATTACAGATCTGTATAACCATTTTTTCCTTTGAAGTGCCCCTTTAACTCCCTGTGCCTGCTCCGGTTCTGCTCGGCTCCTGACTTCTGCCCTTATATAACTCGGGATGATGTCATGTCGGCTGCAGTGATGTCACATTACCGCTGTACTGGGATGATACTGGGATTGCCCGGCCTGAGTAATGGTGTCGCTGTCCCTTTAAGCCGACATTCCAGGAGATGTGAGCTCCTCCGTATGTGACCTGTCCTGATCTTGTCTCTCCTTCCTCCTCAGAGACGTGCGCTGTCAATAACGGCGGGTGTGACCGCACGTGCCGGGACACATCCACCGGTGTACGCTGCAGCTGTCCTGTGGGATTTACCTTGCAGTTCGATGGCAAGACGTGTAAAGGTGAGCGGCAGAGGAGCGAGGCCAGCCTTACCTCCTGGGCCAAGGGGAGGCCGCTTTATCCAGATGGCGGATGAGTTATGGAGTGCCACTTGGCGGTGATTCCCGTTCTGTACAAGATTTACTGCGTCTCTGACATCGCCTGTAAACCTGACATTGTGCGGTTATGCTATATAGAGGGCAAGACAGCGCCACCTATAGGCTGCAGGGACATCCAGCTAACACCTCATCAGCTGCCCATGTATGATGGAGGCCGTCATATCCTGTGGGTGACGGAGGCCGTCATATCCTGTGGGTGACGGAGGCCGTTATATCCTGTGGGTGAAGGAGGCCGTTATATCCTGTGGGTGACGGAGGCCGTTATATCCTGCGGGTGACGGAGGCCGTTATATCCTGTGGGTGACGGAGGCCGTTATATCCTGTGGGTGACAAAGGCCGTTATATCCTGTGGGTGACGGAGGCCGTTATATCCTGTGAGTGACAAAGGCTGTTATATCCCGTGGGTGAAGGAGGCCGTTATATCCTGTGGGTGATGGAGGCCGTTATATCCTGTGGGTGACGGAGGCTGTTATATCCTGTGGGTGACGGAGGCCGTTATATCCCGTGGGTGACGGAGGCTGTTATATCCCGTGGGTGACGGAGGCCGTTATATCCTGTGGGTGACGGAGGCCGTTATATCCTGTGGGTGACAGAGGCCGTTATATCCTGTGGGTGACGGAGGCCTTTATATCCTGTGGGTGACGGAGGCCTTTATATCCTGTGGGTGACGGAGGCCGTTATATCCTGTGGGTGACGGAGGCCGTCATATCCTGTGGGTGACGGAGGCCGTTATATCCTGTGGGTGACGGAGGCCATTATATCATGTCAGTGACAGAGGCCGTTATATCCTGTGGGTGATGGAGGTCCAGATTGTAGATCATGGCCCTCAGGCCTCTGACCTCCTCCCAGGCTTTCCTGAATGTTCTGGATACGTGGATGGCAGGGTTCCCTTTATATAATGCTCCATGTGCAGCCATACTATAGGTGATGCCGCGTGCCACCACCATCCTGGACTCCCGGGGATATAATACCGCAGTGTAATCGTTGGCCTTGTCCTTGTTTCAGATATCGATGAATGTCAGAACAACAATGGAGGGTGCGATCACTTCTGTAAGAACACCGTGGGCAGCTTCGACTGCAGCTGCAAAACCGGGTATAAGCTGCTGACCGACGAGAGGTCTTGCCAAGGTAGGTACGGCCAATGGCTGCCATGTCACATAACCGGGGCTGCGGTCCTGTGCTAGGCCAGTGGTCCTAGCCCATAGCTCTCCAGGGGTCCCAGCCCATAGCTGTCCAGTGGTCTCCAGCCCATTGCTTTCCAGTGGTCTCCAGGCCATAGCTCTCCACTGGTCTCCAGCCCATAGCTCCCCAATGGTCCCAGCCTATAGCTCTCCAGTTGTCTCCAGCCCATAGCTCTCCAGGGGTCCCAGTCCATAGCTCTCCAGTGGTCTCCAGCCCATAGCTCTCCAGTGGTCTCCAGCCCATAGCTCCCCAGGGGTCCCAGCCCATAGCTCTCTAGTGGTCTCCAGCCCATAGCTGTCCAGTGGTCTCCAGCCCATAGCTGTCCAGGGGTCCCAGCCCATAGCTGTCCAGTGGTCCCAGTCCATAGCTCTCCAGTGGTCTCCAGCCCATAGCTCTCCAGTGGTCTCCAGCCCATAGCTCTCCAGTGATTTCCCGCACATAGCTCTCCAGTGATCTCCCGCCCATAGCTCTCCAGTGATCTCCCGCCCATAGCTCTCCAGTGATCTCCCACCCATAGCTGTCCAGTGGTCTCCAGCCCATAGCTGTCCAGTGGTTCCAGCCCATAGCTCTCCAGGGGTCCCAGTCCATAGCTATCCAGTGGTCTCCAGCCCATTGCTTTCCAGTGGTCTCCAGCCCATAGCTCCCCAATGGTCCCAGCCTATAGCTCTCCAGTTGTCTCCAGCCCATAGCTCTACAGGGGTCCCAGTCCATAGCTCTCCATTGGTCCCAGTCCATAGCTCTCCAGTGGTCTCCAGCCCATAGCTCTCCAGTGGTATCCAGCCCATAGCTCTCCAGTGGTCCCAGCCCATAGCTGTCCAGTGGTCTCCAGCCCATAGTTCTCCAGTGATCTCCAGTCCATAGCTGCCCAGTGGTCTCCAGCCCATAGCTCTCCAGTGGTCTCTAGCCCATAGCTCTCCAGTGGTCTCCAGCCCATAGCTGCCCAGTGGTCTCCTGTCCATAGCTGTCCAGTGGTCTCCCGCCCATAGTTCTCCAGTGATCTCCCGCCCATAGCTGTCCAGTGGTCTCCCGCCCATAGTTCTCCAGTGCTCTCCAGCCCATAGCTCTCCAGTGGTCTCCAGCCCATAGCTCTCCAGTGGTCTCCAGCCCATAGCTCTCCAGTGGTATCCAGCCCATAGCTCTCCAGTGGTCCCAGCCCATAGCTGTCCAGTGGTCTTCAGCCCATAGCTCTCCAGCCCATACCTGTCCAGTGGTCTCCAGCCCTTAGCTGTCCAGTGGTCTCCTGCCCATAGCTGTCCAGTGGTCTCCCACCCATAGTTCCCCAGTGGTCTCTAGCCCATAGCTGTCCAGTGGTATCCAGCCCATAGCTTTCCAGTGGTCCCAGCCCATAGCTGTCCAGTGGTCTTCAGCCCATAGCTCTCCAGCCCATACCTGTCCAGTGGTCTTCAGCCCATAGCTCTCCAGTGGTCTCCAGCCCATAGCTCTCCAGTGGTATCCAGCCCATAGCTTTCCAGTGGTCCCAGCCCATAGCTGTCCAGTGGTCTTCAGCCCATAGCTCTCCAGCCCATACCTGTCCAGTGGTCTTCAGCCCATAGCTCTCCAGTGGTCTCCAGCCCATATCTCTCCAGTGGTTTTAAAACTACAAATCCCAGCATGCTGCCACAGATAGATCACTGCCCAAGGATGACGTTATAAGTCCTTACTCTCCTCTTGCAGATGTGGATGAATGCTCCTTCGAGCGGACGTGTGACCACACCTGCATCAACTACCCAGGATCCTTCACCTGCACATGTGACCGGGGCTATACGCTGTACGGACTGACGCACTGTGGAGGTAAGTGGGGGCAGATGCCAAGATTCTCCTCAAAGTCAGCTACTTTCCTATAGGGAAAATATCCTTATTATCTACTACCTAAGCCTCAGTGCATGCTGGAACAAGTAGTTTTACAGCACCCTGAGAGCGGTGAGGAGTTGTTGCATGCTGGGACATATATTTATACAGCAGCTGGAGAGCGATGAGGAGTCAGTGCATGCTGGGATATGTAGTTATACAGCAGCCTGAGAGGGGTAAGGAGTCAGTGTATGCTGGTACATCTAGTTATACAGCAGCCTGAGAGGGGTAAGGAGTCAGTGCATGCTGGGACATGTAGTTATACAGCAGCCTGAGAGCAGTGAGGAGTCAGTGCATGCTGGGACATGTAGTTCTAGAGCAGCTGGAGAGGGGTAAGGAGTCAGTGCATGCTGGGACATGTAGTTATAGAGCAGCTGGAGAGGGGTAAGGAGTCAGTGCATGCTGGGATATGTAGTTATACAGCAGCCTTAAAGGGATAAGGAGTCAGTGCATGCTGGGACATGTAGTTATACAGCAGCCTGAGATGGGTAAGGAGTCAGTGCATGCTGGGACATGTAGTTATACAGCAGCCTTAGAGGGGTAAGGAGTCAGTGCATGCTGGTACATGTAGTTATAAAGCAGCCTTAGAGGGGTAAGGAGTCAGTGCATGCTGGGACATGTAGTTAAACAGCAGCTGGAGAGCAGTGAGGAGTCAGTGCATGCTGGGATATGTAGTTATACAGCAGCCTTAAAGGGATATGGAGTCAGTGCATGCTGGGACATGTAGTTATACAGCAGCCTGAGAGGGGTAAGGAGTCAGTGCATGCTGGGACATGTAGTTATACAGCAGCTGGAGAGCAGTAAGGAGTCAGTGCATGCTGGTACATGTAGTTATACAGCAGCCTGAGAGCAGTGAGGAGTCAGTGCATGCTGGTACATGTAGTTATACAGCAGCCTGAGAGCAGTGAGGAGTCAGTGCATGCTGGTACATGTAGTTATACAGCAGCCTGAGAGCAGTGAAGAGTCAGTGCATGCTGGTACATGTAGTTATACAGCAGCCTGAGAGCAGTGAGGAGTCAGTGCATGCTGGGACATGTAGTTCCTCTGATGGGCCCCGTGATGGAGTCACCAGTTAGTCCTTGCACCTTGAAGGCTGAGGTCTGATCCCGTCCTGCCCGGATAGTTTCCTATTCGCAGTGTGATGAGCGGCGGCGGCGTCTCTGGGTAAACGTCTGCTATTTATACCTGACTCCGGGCGGCTGTCTGTACACTGGGGGTATTATACTGGGGCGGCCGGGAGACACATTATCTTTCCTCACAGCCGCCATCCAGACAAACAGCGCTGGGATCTCCCCAAATCCTGCAGATCTGTAGAGAGGTCAGGGGTCCAATAGTCTGCAGGATATATCACTATGTATCTGTCAGAAGGTAGAGAGGAGAGAGTGATGTTCTACAGGGGGTGTAATAGTCTGCAGGATATATCACTATGTATCTGTCAGGAGGTAGAGAGGAAAGAGCGATGTTCTGCAGATCTGTAGAGAGGTCTGGGGTGTAATAGTCTGCAGGATATATCACTATGTATCTGTCAGAAGGTAGAGAGGAGAGAGCGATGTTCTGCAGGGGGTGTAATAGTCTGAAGGATATATCACAATGTATCATGAATTAGACGGGGCAGAGTGATGTTCTGCAGGGGGTGCAATAGTCTGCAGAATATATCACTATAAATCTGTCAGAAGGTAGAGAGGACATAGCGATGTTCTGCAGATGAGTAAAGAGTTCAGGTGTAAAGATCTGCAGGATATATCACTATGTATCAGGAGGTAGAGAGGACAGCAATGTTCTGAAAATCTGTAGAGAGGTCAGGGGTGTAATAGTCTGCAGGATATATCACTATGTATCTGTCAGGAGGTAGAGAGAAAAGAGCGATGTTCTGCAGATCTGTAGAGAGGTCAGGGGGTGTAATGATCTGCAGGATATATCACTATGTATCAGGAGGTAGAGAGGACAGAGTGATGTTCTGCAGATCTGTAGAGAGGTCAGAGCGATGTTCTGTAGGGGTGTAACAGTCTGTCTCCCCTTCCATGACGGGGTTAATCCCTGCTCTCGCACCCTCTCAGGAGTGAAGGATCGCTGTGACCGCACTGTAGACACTTGTGGTGCCGCGTCAGAACCGCCATGAAATCATAAAACGCCAAAACTCCGTCTCCCCGATGCCAAGTGGATCGGTGCGGCGGGCGAGAAGCCTCCCAGCTGTTTACTCAGCCAGGTCTGCGCAGCCGGAAACTTCTAGGAGACGTGAAAATATTCCTTGTTGACGGAGCAATGTGTCCTCTGCAGAGCGCCCCAGACTGTGTGCAGCGCTGGCACCTCACATGGGGGAGCAGAGCCCCCACTTAAAGGGGAAGGCCACCCCAAAGGAGGGCACCATCAGCACAGAGCATGTCAGGAGAGGAGCAAAGTCCCAGCAGCACAGAGGATGTCAGGAGGGGAGCAGGGTCCCAGCAGCACGGAGAATGTCAGGAGAGGAGCAGGGTCCCAGCAGGACAGAGGATGTCAGGAGAGGAGCAGGGTCCCAGCAGGACAGAGGATGTCAGGAGAGGAGCAGGGTCCCAGCAGCACAGAGGATGTCAGGAGAGGAGCTGGGTCCCAGCAGCACAGAGGATGTCACAAAAGGAGCAGGGTCCCAGCAGCACAGAGGATGTCAGGAGAGGAGCAGGGTCCCAGCAGCACAGAGGATGTCAGGAGAGGAGCAGGGTCCCAGCAGCAAAGAGGGTGTCAGGAGAGGAGGGGGCTGATCTTATAGGAGAGAACATAGCAGCACAGAGGATGTCAGGAGAGGAGGGGCTGATCTTATAGGGGAGGACACAGCAGCACAGAGGATGTCAGGAAAGGAGGGGGCTGATCTTATAGGGGAGGACACAGCAGCACAGAGGATGTCAGGAAAGGAGGGGGCTGATCTTATAGGGGAGGACACAGCAGCACAGATGATGTCAGGAAAGGAGGGGGCTGATCTTATAGGGGAGGACACAGCAGCACAGAGGATGTCAGGAGAGGAGGGGGCTGATCTTATAGGAGATGTCACACAGCAGCACAGAGGATGTCAGCAGAGGAGGGGGCTGATCTTATAGGAGAGGTCACACAGCAGCACAGAGGATGTCAGCAGAGGAGGGGGCTGATCTTATAGGAGAGGACACAGCAGCACAGAGGATGTCAGGAGAGGAGGGGGCTGATCTTATAGGAGAGGTCACACAGCAGCACAGAGGATGTCAGCAGAGGAGGGGGCTGATCTTATAGGAGAGGACACAGCAGCACAGAGGATGTCAGGAGAGGAGGGGGCTGATCTTATAGGAGAGGTCCCAGCAGTACAGAGGATGTCAGGAGAGGAGGGTGCTGATCTTATAGGAGAGGTCACAGCAGCACAGAGGATGTCAGGAGAGGAGGGTGCTGATCATATAGGAGAGGTCACAGCAGCACAGAGCATGTCAGGAGAGGAGGGGGCTGATCATATAGGAGAGGTCACACAGCAGCACAGAGGATGTCAGGAGAGGAGGGGGCTGATCTTATAGGAGAGGTCCCAGCAGTACAGAGGATGTCAGGAGAGGAAGGTGCCGTCCTAATGTTTTCATCCCTCTTTTCTAGATGTGAATGAATGCAGCATGAACAATGGTGGCTGTGAATATACGTGTGTGAATACAGCGGGGGAATTCTACTGCCAGTGTCCCCCCCGCCTTAAGTTACACTGGAACCGCAAGGACTGTGTGGGTAAGCTGCCCGGTCATCCATAGCCGCTCATCTTGGTCCATCCCCTCCCGTCTCTTATATCATCTCTTATGGGTTTCCACAAAGAATCATAAAACAGGAGATACTCCCCATGTGTCACTCCCCCTCCCATGTGTCGCTCCCCCTCCCCTCCCGTGTGTCGCTCCCCCTCCCCTCCCGTGTGTCGCTCCCCCTCCCCTCCCGTGTGTCGCTCCCCCTCCCCTCCCGTGTGTCGCTCCCCCTCCCCTCCCATGTGTCGCTCCCCCTCCTGTGTGTTGCACCCCCTCCCCTCCCGTGTGTCGCTCCCCCTTACCCCTCTTGTGTGTCGCTCCCCCTTACCCCTCCCGTGTGTCGCTCCCCCTTATCCCTCCCGTGTGTCGCTCCCCCTTACCCCTCTTGTGTGTCGCTCCCCCTTACCCCTCCCGTGTGTCGCTCCCCCTTATCCCTCCCGTGTGTCGCTCCCCCTTACCCCTCCCGTGTGTCGCTCCCCCTTACCCCTCCCGTGTGTCACTCCCCCTTCCTTGTCGCTCCCCCTCCCCTCCCATGTGTCGCTCCCTCTCCCATGTGTCGCTCCCCCTCCCCTCCCATGTGTCGCTCCCCCTCCCATGTGTCGCTCCCCCTCTTCTCCCGTGTGTCGCTCCCCCTCCCCTCCCATGTGTCGCTCCACCTCCCATGTGTCGCTCCCCCTCCCCTCTCATGTGTCGCTCCCCCTTCCCCCTCCCATGTGTCGCTCCCCCTTCCCCCTCCCATGTGTCGCTCCCCCTTCCCCCTCCTGTGTGTCGCTCCCCCTTCCCCCTCCCGTGTGTCGCTCCCCCTCCCCTCCCGTGTGCCGCTCCTCCTTCCTTCCTGTGTGTCACTCCCCCTTCCCCCTCCCGTGTGTTGCTCCCCCTCCCCCTCCCGTGTGTCGCTCCCCCTCCCCCCCTCCCGTGTGTCGCTCCCCCTCCCCCCCTCCCGTGTGTCGCTCCCCCTCCCCCCCTCCCGTGTGTCGCTCCCCCTCCCCCCCTCCCGTGTGTCGCTCCCCCTTCCCCCTCCCGTGTGTCGCTCCCCCTCCCCCCCTCCCGTGTGTCGCTCCCCCTCCCCCCCCCCCCCCCGTGTGTCACTCCCCCTCCTCTCCCGTGTGTCTCATACATGTCTTTGCCGCTCTTCACTAATGCTGTCTTGTGTGCTGTACTCACTCTGCGCTATACGCGTGCAGTGCATGCTGGGAGTCATGTCTACAGCGGCTACAGGACATGGTGTCAGCTCAGGACAAGTGGATGAATTCCTGCGCTGACACAATGACATGAGGTCACCGCACAGTAGACGTCTATGGGCGCCTCCATCCCCAGATGTCATACAATCCGCCAGTGTGCCGTCCTGGTGTCGCTTCACTTCTCACCATTGTTCTGCCTTTATGGCCCAGGATCAAATATGAGCCTGGAATTTGCAGCCTGACTGTATTATGTGACCCCCGGCCTCTGCAGGCGATACTAACCGCGCGTACGCCATTACTGACACACATTGTATATACTGAACTGTGTATTAATGTCTCCCACAGCCGATCCCGGGAGGTAAGTCCCCCGACCATGGGGTGCAATGGTCAGCTATGTGTTCATTGTTCTGTATGGTGTGTATCCGCTCCATAGTGTTTGCCGTCATGTGACCTCACCGCTGATTACTGGCTAGAACATTGTCTCTCGTGGCTTTAGTTTTCGTGGTCGATGCCCCCCGGTATATTGTACCTTCTCTATTTGGATTTGTGCTTTTATCTTGCTCAGAGGTGGAGAACCTCATGTTGGATTCTGTGCCCCATAAGGCCGTTCTGCAGTGTATAAAGAATGGTGGAAGCGAGCGCTGCCTGATAAACTGCCAGACCCACGTCTACAACGTCCCTGGTAAGTGTCACATGTCCTAGGAGAGACAGCTGAACCGCAAGCTGCCTGCAGACCAATAATATAGGAGATACTAGAGGTTATGTCCTGTATTATACCCCAGAGCTGTGCTCACTATTCTGCTGGTGGGGTCACTGTGTACATACATTACATTACTGATCCTCAGTTACATCCTGTATTATACCCCGAGCTGCACTCACTATTCTGCTGGTGGGGTCACTGTGTACATACATTACTGCTCCTGAGTTACATTCTTTATTATACTCCAGAGCTGCACTCACTATTCTGCTGGTGGGGTCACTGTGTACATACATTACTGCTCCTGAGTTACATCCTGTATAATACTCCAGAGCTGCACTCACTATTCTGCTGGTGAGGTCACTGTGTACATCGGTTGTGTCTCTCTCCCTTAGGTCTGCAGGATGCGTATACAGTCACCTGTGGTAAGGTGAAGCAGCTGCGGGTGAATGAGTCTCTGGCGGCAGGTATGTGTATGATGTTATCCTGTGTGCTGGGGTCACACCTGTATATGACACCTGTAAAGATGACTGCGCCCCCTGTTATTATGGTGGTTGTGGTGCAGGTCATGAGCCCTCCGTCTCCTGGTTCGTAGCCCCTTCCTTCAGATGTGCACCATATTATATGTAATCCCCCGAGGACACAGACGAGCAGTCATGTGCAGCCTCCCCCGCCGCCCCACCGCTGCTGCCGCAGGATACAGATCAGACAGTCTGCGGCTGCAAATGAGAGGTTCCCAGCAGAGTCCCAGAGCCTCCATAACATGGGAGACCGGAGGCACAGGGCTCAGATCTGACAGCAGGAGATGTCTCCATGTTGTGGAGGTTACAGTAGGAGATGTCTCCATGTCCTGGAGGTTACAGCTGGAGATGTCTCCATGTCCTGGAGGTTACAGCAGGAGATGTCTCTAAATCCTGGAGGTTACAGCAGGAGATGTCTCCATATTGTGGAGGTTACAGCAGGAGATGTCTCCATGTTGTGGAGGTTACAGCAGGAGATGTCTCCATGTCCTGGAGGTTACAGCAGGAGATGTCTCCATGTCCTGGAGGTTACAGCAGGAGATGTCTCCATGTCCTGGAGGTTACAGCAGGAGATGTCTCCATGTTGTGGAGGTTACAGCAGGAGATGTCTCCATGTCCTGGAGGTTACAGCAGGAGATTTCTCCATGTCCTGGAGGTTACAGCAGGAGATGTCTCCATGTCCTGGAGGTTACAGCAGGAGACGTCTTCATGTCCTGGAGGTTACAGCAGGAGACATCTCCATGTCCTGGAGGTTACAGTAGGAGACGCCTCTAAATCCTGGAGGTTACAGCAGGAGATGTCTCCATGTCCTGGAGGTTACAGTAGGAGATGTCTCCATGTCCTGGAGGTTACAGCAGGAGACATCTCTATGTCCTTGAGGTTACAGCAGGAGACGTCTCCATGTCCTGGCGGTTACAGCCGGAGATGTTTCCATATCCTGGAGGTTACAGCAGGAGATGTCTCCATGTCCTGGAGTTTACAGAAGGAGATTTCTACATGGCCTGGAGGTTACAGTAGGAGACGTCTCCATGTCCTGGAGGTTACAGCAAAAGATGTCTCCGTGTCCTGGCGGTTACAGCCGGAGATGTTTCCATGTCCTGGAGGTTACAGTAGAGATGTCTCCATGTCCTGGAGGTTACAGTAGAGATGTCTCCATGTCCTGGAGGTTACAGTAGAGATGTTTCCATGTCCTGGAGGTTACAGTAGAGATGTCTCCATGTCCTGGAGGTTACAGAAGGAGATTTCTACATGTCCTGGAGGTTACAGTAGGAGATGTCTCCATGTCCTGGAGGTTACAGTAGAGATGTTTCCATGTCCTGGAGGTTACAGTAGGAGATGTCTCCATGTCCTGGAGGTTACAGTAGAGATGTCTCCATGTCCTGGAGGTTACAGTAGAGATGTCTCCATGTCCTGGAGGTTACAGTAGAGATGTCTCCATGTCCTGGAGGTTACAGTAGAGATGTTTCCATGTCCTGGAGGTTACAGTAGAGATGTTTCCATGTCCTGGAGGTTACAGTAGAGATGTTTCCATGTCCTGGAGGTTACAGTAGGAGATGTCTCCATGTCCTGGAGGTTACAGTAGAGATGTCTCCATGTCCTGGAGGTTACAGTAGAGATGTCTCCATGTCCTGGAGGTTACAGTAGAGATGTTTCCATGTCCTGGAGGTTACAGTAGAGATGTTTCCATGTCCTGGAGGTTACAGTAGAGATGTCTCCATGTCCTGGAGGTTACAGAAGGAGATTTCTTTTTTTTTTTTTTAATTTTAAAGATTTTTATTTTTCCTTAAATAATTCACACCATAAATCTTTACATCCATTACAAAAAAAACCTCCCTAAAACATACAAAGAAAAAAGGAAGCGAAAGAAAAGGGAAGACCCTTTCCCCCCCTAAATCCTCTTGTTCCAACTTTATAAATTCCCCTTGAATATAAATACATACAATAAGATTACTATCCTGTGTGGTTAAACCCGATGGACGCCCAGCCAAAATTTACTTTATGATCTATTTCTTAATATCTACCCCCCCCACCCCTCCTATCATTATTTATTTAACTATCCAATCATACCTTGGGCAAGCTCGGGGCGCCGCCCGCACCGCCCCCAGGACCCGGGCGGGGCAACGGGGGACAAACCAGACCCCACTCTATTATCTACTAACTCCATCTTCCAATACTAACCAGCCTCTTTTCACATTTACCCTTGCTCATCATTAGACCGGAAATACCCGTACCGGGCACCCCAGGCCCCTGGCGAGCTAATCCACCTACACATTAGAGACCAAGACCCAGCATTACCTGAGCCTCCGGTCCCAACCCTCTCTCTATCCGAGAAGCCTCCCAACTGCCCATATATCATGGACAGCCAGGCGCCTCCAAGCAAACGGATTTTACCATACAAACAACCACACATGAGGCTTATTCCTGTTTATACCCTTAGAACATCAGACGGCTACTAGATCAACTTCTTACCGCCCAACTACCGTTGACTTCCCGCCTACTTTTATATACATAACCATATGAAGGATCTATCCGTCCCCCCCTCCCCGCCCCGCCCCGAGGACAAGCGCAAACATAGCCACTCTGCCGCCCCATTCACCCACTCTCCATTCATCCCAACTTAATTATATCAGTCACATGGGCGTCCTAAGAGTACCTCACAGGTTACACTTCTTAATCCTTAAATCCCTAAATTCGCCCCTTCTTAATTTGGGCCTCCAAAAGATAAAACGAAAAATAATTATTTTTACCATAACTCAATACCCTTCCCTCCCTATACCCTCCCCACCCCCCCTCAGCAGGCCGACTCCAAAAAAAAAAAAAAAAAAAAGACCCCAACATTTAATTAACTAAATATTTCTCCCACTCCAGAATTTCTCCCAGTGCTCCACAATTTCCCTTAATTTCCCATCTCTTTTTTTCTTTATATAGATATTGTGCCATAACTCATTTTTTAAGATTGTATTACTTAGTTCTTGCCATTCTGCAATTATTAAGGGCTTAGGAGATATCCAGTTCCGAAGGATAATTACTCGGGCTGCTAAAATGAGATTATAGATTATCATTTTGGTACATTTAGACATATGCTGATCTTCAAATACTCCGAGGATTGCACAAATATACTCATCACTAATTACCAGGTCAAATAAACGTGATAAAATTAAAAAAACCTCTATCCAAAATTTATTTACAACTTCGCATTCCCACCAACAGTGTTCTAGTGATACATTTTCAGCTCCACACTTACAACAGCTGACCAAATTTCCTCTTTTCCATTTATTAATATCCTTTGGTGAATAATATAATCTATGAATACAAAAAAATTGCAACACCATATTTTTCTTATCAGTGATATAATTTCGCGCATTACCATATACCCTTGACCAGAAGGCCTGGTCTCTATCACCAATCACCTTTGCCCATTTCTTTTGTGAAACTATATCACCATTCTTCTTGATAAAATTCTCATAAACCTTATACAATTTGGTGATCTTACCCTTAACTCTACTACCTGTTTCCAATATTTGTGCTAAACCTTCTGAAATTATCACATTCCAGCACACACTTAAATCCATATTTCTAACTGCATCCTTCACCTGCAAAAACCTTAAGCAACATAGTGGTGTCGAAAAACTTACAGTTAACTCATCATATGACTTAAAACTTCCATTTGTGAAAAACTGGTAAGCATATTTTAACCCTCTCTTGATCCAGTATCCCGGATCAGGTATTTTTACAATTTCTGGAAACTGACTATTACACCACATCGGGGTAAATGAATACATCCCTTCCTTTCTATCACCTTTTTTCACTACTTCCCACACTTTAACAGCCAGTTTATACGTCGAGTACCTCGGGTATCTTTCTTTCAATTTCATCTCTAGAACTTCAAAGATATCGTCTGCGCAGCCTTTTTGATCAACTACCCACCTTTCCAGAAATTCTACCCCCCTCCAGTTTACCAACCAGGCTAAATTAGAGGCAATAAAATAACCAAAAAAATCCGGTACTGCCAACCCCCCCTTCTCCTCTGACAGCTCAAGAGTCTCCAATTTTAGTCGCACCCTTTTCCTGTTCCATATAAGCTCGTTTAACAGCCCATCTATTTTCTTAAAAGTTCTTCTGTCTATCCAGACGGGAGACCCCCCTAAAATATAGTTCAACTGCGGGAGCCAAATCATCTTTATTAAACCCACTTTGTCTGCCCTGGACAAGGGTAACTTACTCCATATATCCATCTGTTGCTTCATCTTTTTTAGTCTCGGTTGTACGTTTAGATGTTTAAATCTACTTGGATCTGCCGCTATCCATACTCCAAGATATTTGAATACACCATCTGGATTCAATATTTTAAGAGCAGTGTGGGACTTCACCCTAACTTTAGCATCCAAAGGCAGCAAAACTGATTTCCCCCAGTTAATAATTAAACCGGATAATTGGCCGAATCTACACAACTCACCCATCACCTCCTCCAAGCCTATTTCGGTGTTCCCCAAAAACAACAAAATATCATCAGCGAATAGGGCTATTTTGTCCCCCTTCCCCCCGGCCCCAAAGCCCTCTATCCTTCCATTTATATTTATACTTCTAGCAAATGGCTCCATTACCAGGGCGAAGAGCAGGGGGGAAAGGGGACAACCCTGCCTAGTCCCCCTGGCCAAACAAAAACTCTCTGACGAGCATCCATTTACTGTAACCCTAGCCCTCGGCCTACAGTATATTATTTGCATCCATCTAAGAAATACCTCCCCAACCCCAAATTCTTTTAGTGTCCTCCATAGGAAGGGCCACTCCACACTATCAAACGCTTTTGCGGCGTCCAAAGAGAGTATGGAGTGGCCCCCTCCCATTCGCCCCACCTGTATGTTCACAAATGTTCTCCTGATATTATCGTGAGTGGACCTCCCTGGGACAAAACCCGATTGATCCCTCCCAACAAGAGAAGTAATAACCCTCATCAGCCTATTAGCCAGAAGTTTTGACAATAACTTCATATCTGTATTTATCAACGCTATGGGTCTGTACGATTCTGGCTCAACTAAGTCTTTATCAGGCTTAGGGATTAAAACTATGTCTGCATCATACATGGACTCAGGAAGGTACCCTCTAACATATGCATTACATAACATCTCTTGGAATTGGGACAGCACAGCCCTATCTGTTGCCTTTAGAACTTCAGACGGGAGACCATCTGGTCCTGGAGTTTTCCCTAATGGCATACCTCTAAGTGTTTCTTGCAGTTCCTCTATTTCAATGGGTCGATCTAACCATTGTTTCTGCTCTTCCAGTAATTTGGGCATTTCTAAAATAGAAAAGTAATCATCTAAATCCAAGCCTTCTTGCCACCTAGATCTGTAAAGCTCCTTGTAAAATCCCTCAAACACCTCTGTTATTCCTTCGAGATCTCTCACCATTGACCCCTCTTGGTTTTTAATTTCTACTACCATCTTCTTAGAATCTCTCCCTTTTACCAGGGAGGCCAATAGTTTCCCCGGTTTCCCTCCTTGCGAGTAGTGATATGCACCCTTAAATCTAAGCTGGTTCAGGACTTTCTCCCTCATAAACTGACTAAGATCTTGCGTGGCACCCAACCATCTGGCTTTAGCTACTGTCGTCTCTGATTCTATATATAGTTTTTCAGCTATTAGTGCCTCACGCCTAAGGGACTCTTCCCTTTCTCTAAGCTTCTTCCTAGCACCACAAACTTGCCCTATCAAAAGTCCCCTTAGATAAGCTTTAGAGGTATCCCAAACGACTTGCGGGTCTGCCGAACCCTTATTAACCTCAAAAAATTTGTCCATATCTTCTACAACCCTGTTAGTATCAATCAAGTTTAACCAATGAGGGTTACATCTGAATGATTGGACACGCCCACCCCTCTCTTCACTCGTATTAATCTCTACCTTCACAGGAACATGATCTGATAGACTTCGGGGTTCATACTTAATATTTTTAACCAACCTCAGAGCTCTATCATTTACCAGAATCAAATCCAATCTAGAAAACACCCCATGTGACGCATTATAACAGGTATACCCCCTATCCTCTGGGTGCAAGTGTCGCCAAGCATCAATCCAACTAAATTCATCCATTATTTTTTGCAAGGGCGAACCCCGTATCCGTGCTATTACTCTCCCATCAACCCTCATGCGGTCCCTCTCTTCATCCGGGACTGAGTTAAAGTCCCCCATCATATATACCGGCCATCCATCATATTTCAACGAAAAATTGTAAAACTTAAGACACACATTCATTGAAAACGGTGGAGGAATATATACGAATGCCAGTACCATAGGGACACAGTCTATGCTACAAGCCAGGAAGACATATCTACCCTCCGGGTCCACCTCTGACTGTATAGGTTTAAAGTTAACTAAGTGATGGATCAACACACTCACCCCTCTTGCATAGGCCGAATATACTGCGTGGTACTGGTGAGACACCCAGCGACGTTCCAATACACAGATCTTCTCTTGGACCAAGTGTGTCTCTGTAATACATATTATTGCCGGAAGGTGTCTCAGCAGCTCCCTTAACACAGCGTATCTTTTCAGTCTATCGTTAATCCCCCTAGCATTCCAAAATACCAGTTTCACCATTCACAGAGAAAAAGAAAGGAAAAAAAAAAAAAAAAAAAAAAAAAAAAAATACCCCGGCCTGCTGAGCCCACCCACCCCTACCCCACCTGATATCCAAAACATCTTTGAATATCACTAAACTATGTGCTTACGGCATGCGGCACCCAACCAACTACTGTTGAGACAGGGAAAATAAATATAAACAAAATACTTATAGACCATTTGTTTCAAGCCAGGACACCACCTCTTCAGGACTCTCAAAGAAGAATGTTTTTTGCTGATGTATCACCTTAAGTTTTGCCGGGAACAACACTGCGAACTTAAGATTGTGCTGTCTAAGTCTTCTTTTTACATCTACAAATTTCTCTCTTTTTTTCTGAGTAACGTTTGAGTAGTCTGAGTACAAGAAAATTTTTGATCAGTTTATTTCTCTTGGGGGATTTTCCCTCATCTTACGTAGAATTAAATCTTTGTCTTTTGCACAATGAATTTTAGCAATTATTGGTCTTGGGCTATCTCCAGGAACTTTACGTTTAAAGGTAATTCTATGCGCCCTCTCAACACAAAAATGCTTTGGTATATCATCCTCCTGCATGCCTGCAAGGAGCCATTCCTGTATATATCTGGTGCAATCTGAGCCCTCTATTCCCTCGGGAATACCCACAATTCTCACATTGGCGCGTCTATTTCTATCCTCTAACTCTGTCATTTTTGTGACCAAATCTGTATTTATTTTCTTCATTTCCGTAGACTCATTTATCAACTGTGACACTTTATTTTCCAAGGATTCAATCCTTTGCTCTACCTCAGTTACTCTATCTCTCATGGTATTTAAATCACTACGAATAATTGAAATTTCGAGCTTGATTTCTCCTACTTGCCCTGTTAGCCCAAACAATGTGTCATTTGATTTATTAATGGCTTGTAGTATGTCTGTTAGTGTAGGTTCCACACCCTTTGCTGCTTGGGTTTCCTGATTAACAGATACATCTAAGATAGATTGCTCAGCACTGCTTCTAGATGAATTCCCCGTACTTAGCCTTACAGCTGCACCCTTCCCCTGCAGTGAAGGACTCAGAAATTTGTCCATTCTTTCAGTTTTATCAGATTTTTTTTTCACTGCTGGAGGAGGGGTTACCACCTTTGTTTGGCTTGTACTGTTATTACTTTTGGTTCTCATATCGTGTCTTCAAAAGAAAACAGTCCTCTCTACTCAGGAATACCACCAGCACAGAATAAGCAAAGACATAAATTATCCAAATGTCATACAAGCTGGTAATCCACTCAGTCCCGGTTTATGTCTTTTACAGCCTCAGAGCTCTATTCCCTACCACTGGCCGAGAAATGTCACCAATACTACTTTCAGGTATCGGGAGTACAATAGCCTCCACCTCAGAACAATCTCACCCGTCTGATGCTGTGCAAGTTCTCCAATTTGTAGAGTCCTGGAAGTCCCAGAATGCACACGCCGCTGAAGGTCCTCTACGTCACCAAGCCCCCCTCGCATGCGTCTTCGGCACGCCACTCCGGCTCCGACTGATCCAAGCTACCTCTTCAGAGCTCCGAGAGCTCCTCGCCACATTACACAGCTCCGCTTCCTCCTCGTGGACACCACCTCTCCCGGTACCCAGCCGCGTCCTCCGACATCCACCTCTACGACCTCCTCGCCTCGCAGACACTCGCTGGCCAGCAAGTAAGGACGGGAACACCTCTGGCAGTCCGCACTGTCTCCTCAATAACTCTGCGCTTATTCCCGGCAATCTTCTCTGTCACAGCCTCATTCCCCGCTCGCACAGCATGGCCAGGCACCGCACACCACCGGCGTGATCACGTGCTACGTCATCACGCTAGCACCGCCCTCCTCAGCTCTGCAGAAGGAGATTTCTACATGTCCTGGAGGTTACAGTAGGATATGTCTCCATGTCCTGGAGGTTACAGTAGAGATGTTTCCATGTCCTGGAGGTTACAGTAGAGATGTTTCCATGTCCTGGAGGTTACAGTAGAGATGTCTCCATGTCCTGGAGGTTACAGTAGAGATGTCTCCATGTCCTGGAGGTTACAGTAGAGATGTTTCCATGTCCTGGAGGTTACAGTAGAGATGTCTCCATGTCCTGGAGGTTACAGTAGAGATGTCTCCATGTCCTGGAGGTTACAGTAGAGATGTCTCCATGTCCTGGAGGTTACAGTAGGAGACATCTCCATGTCCTGGAGGTTACAGTAGAGATGTTTCCATGTCCTGGAGGTTACAGTAGAGATGTCTCCATGTCCTGGAGGTTACAGTAGAGATGTCTCCATGTCCTGGAGGTTACAGTAGGAGACATCTCCATGTCCTGGAGGTTACAGTAGAGATGTTTCCATGTCCTGGAGGTTACAGTAGAGATGTCTCCATGTCCTGGAGGTTACAGTAGAGATGTCTCCATGTCCTGGAGGTTACAGTAGGAGACATCTCCATGTCCTGGAGGTTACAGTAGGACAGTGATTTTCAACCTTTTTTGAGCAGCGGCACACTGGTTGAAAATCACTGCAGCAGGAGACGTCTCTATGTTGCAGTGTGTTGCTACCTATCAGCCTGGAGTACAGGAAAATCCAATATGGCTGCTGTAGGCCTCTGGTTGTTGTCTTAATCTCTCATTGCCTCACAAAAATGTTATATTACGATGATAATCTTAGGATAATATAGATATATATATCAGGCAGGAGAGGAGGAGGAGCTGGTCCATGTAGTCCCCTATTATATCCCAATAATCTTAGGATATATATATATATAGAGGCTTAGGACCTGGTCCATTATATTCTTAGGATAGACAGATATATACCCGGCAGGTTACATTTCTGTAGATTTTTCACCACATCTTGTCCTTGTTTCTTATTATAATCCCTTCCCCCCTGAACCGTTATCACAATGATTATTAGAGATGCTGTGAGTAATGGGAATCATACATGACTGCATCTCTGTCCCTGCAGACACGGTGAGGGCGAGCGTCTCCTTCCGGCTCGGTGACGGGGTGTGCAGGGTGAAGAGGACGGAGCTCTACCAGAGCCTCATACCCCACAGGCTGTCAGGTAGATGATGTGACGATATCAGCTTCTCCTCTTATATCACTGCTGTACTGTAATAAGATATCAGCCTTTCCTCTTATATCACTGCTGTACTGTAATAAGATATCAGCCTCTCCTCTTATATCACTGCTGTACTGTAATAAGATATCAGCCTTTCCTCTTATATCACTGCTGTACTGTAATAAGATATCAGCCTCTCCTCTTATATCACTGCTGTACTGTAATAAGATATCAGCCTCTCCTCTTATATCACTGCTGTACTGTAATAAGATATCAGCCTCTCCTCTTATATCACTGCTGTACTGTAATAAGATATCAGCCTCTCCTCTTATATCACTGCTGTACTGTAATAAGATGATATCAGCCTCTCCTCTTATATCACTGCTGTACTGTAATAAGATATCAGCCTCCCCTCTTATATCACTGCTGTACTGTAATAAGATATCAGCCTCTCCTCTTATATCACTGCTGTACTGTAATAAGATATCAGCCTCTCCTCTTATATCACTGCTGTACTGTAATAAGATATCAGCCTCTCCTCTTATATCACTGCTGTACTGTAATAAGATGATATCAGCCTCTCCTCTTATATCACTGCTGTACTGTAATAAGATATCAGCCTCTCCTCTTATATCACTGCTGCACTGTAATAAGATGATATCAGCCTCTCCTCTTATATCACTGCTGTACTGTAATAAGGTGATATCAGCCTCTCCTCTTATATCACTGCTGTACTTTAATAAGGTGATATCAGCCTCTCCTCTTATATCACTGCTGTACTGTAATAAGATATCAGCCTCTCCTCTTATATCACTGCTGTACTGTAATAATCAGCCTCTCCTCTTATATCACTGCTGTACTGTAATAATCAGCCTCTCCTCTTATATCACTGCTGTACTGTAATAAGATATCAGCCTCTCCTCTTATATCACTGCTGTACTGTAATAAGATATCAGCCTCTCCTCTTATATCACTGCTGTACTGTAATAAGATATCAGCCTCTCCTCTTATATCACTGCTGTACTGTAATAAGATATCAGCCTCTCCTCTTATATCACTGCTGTACTGTAATAAGATATCAGCCTCTCCTCTTATATCACTGCTGTACAAAATTAGGTGATATCAGCCTCTCCTCTTATATCACTGCTGTACTGTAATACGATATCAGCCTCTCCTCTTATATCACTGCTGTACTGTAATAAGGTGATATCAGCCTCTCCTCTTATATCACTGCTGTACTGTAATAAGATATCAGCCTCTCCTCTTATATCACTGCTGTACTGTAATAAGATATCAGCCTCTCCTCTTATATCACTGCTGTACTGTAATAAGATGATATCAGCCTCTCCTCTTATATCACTGCTGTACTGTAATAAGGTATCAGCCTCTCCTCTTATATCACTGCTGTACTGTAATATGATATCAGCCTCTCCTCTTATATCACTGCTGTACTGTAATAAGATATCAGCCTCTCCTCTTATATCACTGCTGTACTGTAATAAGGTGATATCAGCCTCTCTTCTTATATCACTGCTGTACTGTAATAAGATGATATCAGCCTCTCCTCTTTTATCATTGCTGTACTGTAATAAGATATCAGCCTTTCCTCTTATATCACTGCTGTACTGTAATAAGATATCAGCCTCTCCTCTTATATCACTGCTGTACTGTAATAAGGTATCAGCCTCTCCTCTTATATCACTGCTGTACTGTAATAAGATATCAGCCTCTCCTCTAATATCACTGCTGTACTGTAATAAGGGAATATAAGCCTCTCCTCTTATATCACTGCTGTACTGTAATAAGATATAAGCTTCTCCTCTTATATCACAGCCGTACTGTAATAAGATATCAGCCTCTCCTCTTATATCACTGCTGTACTGTAATATGATATCAGCCTCTCCTCTTATATCACTGCTGTACTGTAATAAGATATCAGCCTCTCCTCTTATATCACTGCTGTACTGTAATAAGATATCAGCCTCTCCTCTTATATCACTGCTGTACTGTAATAAGATGATATCAGCCTCTCCTCTTATATCACTGCTGTACTGTAATAAGATATCAGCCTCCCCTCTTATATCACTGCTGTACTGTAATAAGATATCAGCCTCTCCTCTTATATCACTGCTGTACTGTAATAAGATATCAGCCTCTCCTCTTATATCACTGCTGTACTGTAATAAGATATCAGCCTCTCCTCTTATATCACTGCTGTACTGTAATAAGATATAAGCCTCTCCTCTTATATCACTGCTGTACTGTAATATGATATCAGCCTCTCCTCTTATATCACTGCTGTACTGTAATATGATATCAGCCTCTCCTCTTATATCACTGCTGTACTGTAATAAGATATCAGCCTCTCCTCTTATATCACTGCTGTACTGTAATAAGATATCAGCCTCTCCCCTTATATCACTGCTGTACTGTAATAAGATATCAGCCTCTCCTATTATATCACTGCTGTACTGTAATAAGATATCAGCCTCTCCTCTTATATCACTGCTGTACTGTAATAAGATATCAGCCTCTCCTCTTATATCACTGCTGTACTGTAATAAGATGATATCAGCCTCTCCTCTTATATCACTGCTGTACTGTAATAAGATATCAGCCTCTCCTCTTATATCACTGCTGTACTGTAATAAGATGATATCAGCCTCTCCTCTTATATCACTGCTGTACTGTAATAAGATATCAGACTCTCCTCTTATATCACTGCTGTACTGTAATAAGATATCAGCCTCTCCTATTATATCACTGCTGTACTGTAATAAGATATCAGCCTCTCCTCTTATATCACTGCTGTACTGTAATAAGATATCAGCCTCTCCTCTTATATCACTGCTGTACTGTAATAAGATATCAGCCTCTCCTCTTATATCACTGCTGTACTGTAATAAGATGATATCAGCCTCTCCTCTTATATCACTGCTGTACTGTAATAAGATATAAGCCCCTCCTCTTATATCACTGCTGTACTGTAATAAGATATCAGACTCTCCTCTTATATCACTGCTGTACTGTAATAAGATATCAGCCTCTCCTCTTATATCACTGCTGTACTGTAATAAGGTGATATCAGCCTCTCTTCTTATATCACTGCTGTACTGTAATAAGATGATATCAGCCTCTCCTCTTTTATCATTGCTGTACTGTAATAAGATATCAGCCTCTCCTATTATATCACTGCTGTACTGTAATAAGATATCAGCCTCTCCTCTTATATCACTGCTGTACTGTAATAAGATATCAGCCTCTCCTCTTATATCACTGCTGTACTGTAATAAGATATCAGCCTCTCCTCTTATATCACTGCTGTACTGTAATAAGATGATATCAGCCTCTCCTCTTATATCACTGCTGTACTGTAATAAGATATAAGCCCCTCCTCTTATATCACTGCTGTACTGTAATAAGATATCAGACTCTCCTCTTATATCACTGCTGTACTGTAATAAGATATCAGCCTCTCCTCTTATATCACTGCTGTACTGTAATAAGATATCAGCCTCTCCTCCTATATCACTGCTGTACTGTAATAAGATGATATCAGCCTCTCCTCTTATATCACTGCTGTACTGTAATAAGATATCAGCCTCTCCTCTTATATCACTGCTGTACTGTAATAAGATATCAGCCTCTCCTCTTATATCACTGCTGTACTGTAATAAGATATCAGCCTCTCCTCTTATATCACTGCTGTACTGTAATAAGATATCAGCCTCTCCTCTTATATCACTGCTGTACTGTAATAAGATATCAGCCTCTCCTCTTATATCACTGCTGTACTGTAATAAGATGTGACTGATATAACGCTCCTGCAGTGATATAAGAGTATCATGTTCCTGGGCCTGTTAGACACCCTGGGAGGTATATGGCGGTGCTGTAGGTAATAACACAGGATACCACTGTAATAACACGGTCTTACGGTAGTGATCATTATGCCGCGCAGATCAGACACGGAGGCGGCAATAAGTGGAGTCTGAGAAGGTAAACAAGTATTATGTGCGGATCAGAGCGTCTGGGCTGCGGGTTATTATACCCTTACCATGTGATCACCGCCTCTGCCGCTTCTCTTTCATCTCTGCGTAGAGAGACAGTCGCACGTCTACGAGAGCCTGAGCTACGTAAACATAACATGCCGGAGACGGCCCAGCGGACGTAAGAGCCCCGCCAAGGAGACGCTGCTCAGCGCTCACTTAGAGCTGGACGTAAACCACAAGGAGGTGACAGGTTGGTTCACTAACACGCTGCCGCTGCCTAACACTTACCGCCCGCTTCTCTGTCCTGATCACAAGTATCTCCTGTTTTTGTATTCCGGAAACACGATGGGTGATGGTTGTCGGCGCCGTAGCACTGGTGAACTCTGCAGGCGCCAATACTTATGCAACGCTCTGCTGTTCTTCCTCCCTCTATCCCAGAGACCTGCAGCCTCAGCTGTGTACGGGGGAAAGCCGAAAAAAGGCTGCGCAAGACTATCCGGACCCTGCGAAAGGCCATGAGTAAGGACCACTTCCATGTCCGGCTGTCCGGGAGGGACTTTGAGGTGTCTAGGAAGACGCCCCGGTCATCGGAGAACCAGGAGACGTGCGGGAGCGGGCAGATCCGCGTGGACAACAGATGCGGTAAGCGGCTTCATTCTGTAACACAGTCCGTGTGCAGTACCAGAACACACCCATAGTCTGCGTCCCGCTCCATTCAAACCACTATATACTGCACTCTGTGGATATATCCTGCAGCTGTCGTATTCAGCCGCTATATATTGCACTCTGCACATATATACCGCAGCTGTGATATACAACCACCACATACTTCACTCTGCACATATATCCTGCAGCTGTGATATACAACCACCACATACTTCACTCTGCACATATGTCCTGCAGCTGTGATATACAACCACCATATACTACAGTCTGCACATATATCCTGCAGCTGTGGTATACAGCCACCACATACTGCACTCTGCACATATATCCTGCAGCTGTGGTATACAACCACCACATACTACAGTCTGCACATATATACCGCAGCTGTGATATACAGCCACCACATACTGCACTCTGCACATATATCCTGCAGCTGTGATATACAGCCACCATATACTACAGTCTGCACATATATCCTGCAGCTGTGATATACAGCCACCATATACTACAGTCTGCACATATATCCTGCAGCTGTGATATACAACCACCACATACTGCACTCTGCACATATATACCGCAGCTGTGATATACAGCCACCACATACTGCACTCTGCACATATATCCTGCAGCTGTGATATACAGTCACCATATACTACAGTCTGCACATATATCCTGCAGCTGTAATATACAACCACCACATACTACAGTCTGCACATATATCCTGCAGCTGTGGTATACAACCACCATATACTACAGTCTGCACATATGTCCCACAGCTGTTATATACAACCACCACATACTGCACTCTGCACATATATCCTGCAGCTGTGGTATACAGCCACCATATACCGCACAGTGCACATATATCCTGCAGCTGTGATATACAACCACCACATACTGCACTCTGCACATATATCCTGCAGCTGTGGTATACAGCCACCATATACTACAGTCTGCACATATATCCTGCAGCTGTCATATACAACCACCACATACTACAGTCTGCACATATATCCTGCAGCTGTGATATACAACCACCATATATTGCACTCTGCACATATATCCTGCAGCTGTGATATACAACCAACATATACTATAGTCTTCACATATAACCTGCAGCTGTGGTATACAACCACCATATACTACAGTCTGCACATATGTCCCGCAGCTGTTATATACAACCACCACATACTGCACTCTGCACATATATCCTGCAGCTGTGATCTACAACCACCACATGCTACAGTCTGCACATATATACCACAGCTGTGATATACAACCACCACATACTGCACTCTGCACATATATACCACAGCTGTGATATACAACCACCACATACTGCACTCTGCACATATATCCTGCAGCTGTGATACACAACCACCATATACTGCACTCTGCACATATATCCTGCAGCTGTGATATACAACCACCATATATTGCACTCTGCACATATATCCTGCAGCTGTGATATACAACCACCATATACTACAGTCTGCACATATATCCTGCAGCTGTGATATACAACCACCATATATTGCACTCTGCACATATATCCTGCAGCTGTGATATACAACCACCATATACTGCACTCTGCACATATATACCGCAGCTGTGATATACAACCACCATATATTGCACTCTGCACATATATCCTGCAGCTGTGATATACAACCACCATATACTACACTCTGCACATATATCCTGCAGCTGTGATATACAACCACCAAATACTGCACTCTGCACATATATCCTGCAGCTGTGATATACAACCACCATATATTGCACTCTGCACATATATCCCGCAGCTGTGATATACAACCACCATATACTGCACTCTGCACATATATCCTGCAGCTGTGGTATACAACCACCATATACCGCACAGTGCACATATATGCTGGAGCTGTGGTATACAGCTGCCATATACTGTGCTCGTTCTGGAGCTGTGATGTACAACCACCATATACTGTGCTCTGCACATATATCCTAAGGCTATGTTCACACAACGTAATTTTTTTTATTAATCACGGACGTTGTTGCTGATTTGCAACAACAGCTGTGATTAATAGAAAATTAATGTTGCACTGCAGTCGATGGAATCCTGGCCGGAGTGTATATATATATATATACACAGCACACAGCAGCCACACAGACATGTCAGTTCACATAATGGACACACGTTACATATATACGCACGGATGTAATATATATATACACACGGATGTAATATATATACACACGGATGTAATATATATATACACACGGATGTAATATATATACGCACGGATGTAATATATATATATATACACACGGATACGCCCGCATCCCAATTCAACAGAAGTGAAGATCATTCTGCTGGTACTGCAGTACTGACTGTGTTCTGCGACACGGCCGGTTTCTTACAGCGTGTGAACCCGGCCTAAAACTGTAATATACAGCCATTATGTACTCTGCGTATATATTCAGATATACCACCGCCATGTACTGCATTTTGCTCATATATCTAGCAGCTGTGATATACAACCGCCATATACTGCACTGTGCACATAAATCCTGTAGGTGAGATACACACTGCCTCAATGTGACACCCTGTAATACATATATTTCTTCTTATTTAAATATCATTGATCCCTCCGCCCACTGACCATGTTGCCCCTCCCCCGTCAGGTTACGCTTCTCCTGCCATTTTTGCCCACCATCTGTCCTGCCATGTTGAATCTGTCCTGCCATGTTGCGCCTCCCCCATCAAGTTGCCCCTCCACCGTCATGTTTCGCCTCTCCTGCCATATTGCCTCAGTTTTGCCTCTCCCGCCATATTTTATCTCTCCCACCATGTTTCGCCTCTCCTGCCATGTTTGACCTGTATGTTTCTCCTCTCCCGCCATGTTCCATCTCTCCCGCCATGTTTCGCCTGTATATTTCGCCTCTCCCGTCATGTTTTGCCTATGTTTTTACTCTCCTGCCATGTTCCATCTCTCCCGCCATGTTTCGCCTGTATGTTTTGCCTCCCCCGCCATGTTTCGCCTATATGTTTTTACTCTTCCATAATATTCTATCTCTCTCGCCATGTTTGCCTGTATGTTTTGCCTCTCCCGTCATGTTCCATCTCTCCCGCCATGTTTCGCCTGTATGTTTTTACTCTTCCATAATATTCCATCTCTCCCGCCATGTTTCGCCTGTATGTTTCGCCCCACCCCCCAATATTTGTATAACTTATCATTCTTGCAGCAGGATTGGAGGATTAACCCTTCCCTCTCCAGCAGATCCAGTAGATTGCGGCAGTGATGGGAGATTTGCGGCGACACTTTGGGGCAGGGAACGTCCGCCGTGACCTCACCACTGAGTTCACATCCAGCAGTGTGAGAGCTGCGAGTGCGGGGGACGGAGTGTGAATGGAGGCGGGGGCCTTTGTGGCCACTAATCCGGAGCGCCCCCTGCGGGGCCCCACTTTACATCACAAAAGTTCCAGAGGATTAAAGCCCCAGTTGTGTGGAGACCCCCGAACAGGGAGAGTGACAAAAGCCCCCGCTACAGAGGGCAGCCATTGTCCCCGACCAAACCAGCACAAATCCTCATTCTTTAATCCCCCGAGTCAATAGGGTCCCGGGGTGGAGGCGGCCGCCGCGGCATCGGGACCCCTGATGAATATCCCCCCCCCCCCCATGTGCACCGCCGCACCACGGGGTCAGGGAGCCGCGTCCAGCCCTCACATTTATACAGAACCCAGATCTGGGGGTCACAGGAGGGACAGCTACATCCAGACATGTGACCTGCAGTCCTATGTAACACCACAGATAACACAGTGATATCTCTGAGTACAGATAATGTAGTAGATGTCCCCTGCAGTCCTATGTAACAGCACAGATAACAGTGATATCTATGAGTACAGATAATGTAGTAGATGTCCCCTGCAGTCCTATGTAACAGCACATATAACACAGTGATATCTCTGAGTACAGATAATGTAGTAGTCACCTGCAGTCCTATGTAACACCACAGATAATGTAATAGCCACCTGCAGTCCTATGTAACAGCACAGATAACAGTAATATCTCTGAGTACAGATAATGTAGTAGATGTCCCCTGCAGTCCTATGTAACACCACAGATAACACAGTGATATCTCTGAGTACAGATAATGTAGTAGATGTCACCTGCAGTCCTATGTAACACCACAGATAACACAGTGATATCTCTGAGTACAGATAATGTAGTAGATGTGACCTGCAGTCCTATGTAACACCACAGATAACACAGTGATATCTCTGAGTACAGATAATGTAGTAGATGTGACCTGCAGTCCTATGTAACACCACAGATAACACAGTGATATCTCTGAGTACAGATAATGCAGCAGATCTGACCTGCAGTCCTATGTAACACCACAGATAACACAGTGATATCTCTCTGAGTACAGATAATGTAGATGTGACCTGCAGTCCTATGTAACAGCACAGATAACAGTGATATCTCTGAGTACAGATAATGTAGTAGTCACCTGAAGTCCTATGTAACAGCACAGATAACACAGTGATATCTCTGAGTACAGATAATGTAGTAGGTGTCACCTGCAGTCCTATGTAACAGCACAGATAACACAGTGATATCTCTGAGTACAGATAATGTAGTAGTCACCTGCAGTCCTATGTAACAGCACAGATAACACAGTGATATCTCTGAGTACAGATAATGTAGTAGGTGTCACCTGCAGTCCTATGTAACAGCACAGATAACACAGTGATATCTCTGAGTACAGATAATGTAGTAGTCACCTGCAGTCCTATGTAACAGCACAGATAACACAGTGATATCTCTGAGTACAGATAATGTAGTAGTCACCTGCAGTCCTATGTAACACGGTGATACATCTCTCTACCTGTGTCAGTCTTCACTGCTGTTCTCTCATTACATTCATACATTAGGATGAGCAGAACTGCCCATCTCTACCAGACTCCAGAGCTGCACTCATGGTTCTGCTGGAATCTGTCACCCCCTCCCCCCTACCTCTAGTAGTTTACTTGAGCTGCTATATACAGGGATCTCTAGAAGTACTGAGTTACATTGTGTGGAGTTACCCTTTAATGACATCTCTCTCTCTCTCATTACGACCTGGATCTCACTTTACTACACGTTGCGTTACTTGTTTTAATGACGCCCGATCAGCGCTCACCCGGCTCCGCCCACTAATCAGCGCGGTTTTCTCCTCTTTCTATCAGCTAGCTGCCGTGCCGGAACGTACTACGACGAGGACAAGGAGCAGTGCGTCTTATGTCCACACGGAACGTATCAGAGCGAGGACGGGCAGATAACGTGTGACATCTGCCCCGACCAACGAGACCACCAAAAGCTCAGCGGAGCTCGAGACGTATCAGAGTGCGGAGGTAATAGAGGCAGGGCTCACCACTGGGGCAGAAGTCTTGTACTCCCCTCCAGAGCTGCACTCACTATTCTGCTGTTACATCATCTCATCCTCCAGAGCTGCACTCACTATTCTGCTGTTACATCATGTCTCATCCTCCAGAGCTGCACTCACTGTTCTGCTGTTACATCATGTCTCATCCTCCAGAGCTGCACTCACTATTCTGCTGTTACATCATCTCATCCTCCAGAGCTGCACTCAATATTCTGCTGTTACATCATGTCTCATCCTCCAGAGCTGCACTCACTATTCTGCTGTTACATCATGTCTCATCCTCCAGAGCTGCACTCACTATTCTACTGTTACATCATGCCTCATCCTCCAGAGCTGCACACACTATTCTGCTGTTACATCATCTCTCATCCTCCAGAGCTGCACTCACTATTCTGCTGTTACATCATGTTTCATCCCCTAGAGCTACACTCACTATTCTGCTGTTACATCATCTCTCATACTCCAGAGCTGCACTCACTATTCTGCTGTTACATCATTTCTCATCCTCCAGAGCTGCACTCACTATTCTGCTGTTACATCATGTTTCATCCCCTAGAGCTACACTCACTATTCTGCTGTTACATCATTTCTCATCCTCCAGAGCTGCACTCACTATTCTGCTGTTACATCATGTTTCATCCCCTAGAGCTACACTCACTATTCTGCTGTTACATCATTTCTCATCCTCCAGAGCTGCACTCACTATTCTGCTGTTACATCATGTCTCATCCTCCAGAGCTGCACTCACTATTCTACTGTTACATCATGCCTCATCCTCCAGAGCTGCACACACTATTCTGCTGTTACATCATCTCTCATCCTCCAGAGCTGCACTCACTATTCTGCTGTTACATCATGTTTCATCCCCTAGAGCTACACTCACTATTCTGCTGTTACATCATTTCTCATCCTCCAGAGCTGCACTCACTATTCTACTGTTACATCATGCCTCATCCTCCAGAGCTGCACACACTATTCTGCTGTTACATCATTTCTCATCCTCCAGAGCTGCACTCACTATTCTGCTGTTACATCATGTTTCATCCCCTAGAGCTACACTCACTATTCTGCTGTTACATCATTTCTCATCCTCCAGAGCTGCACTCACTATTCTGCTGTTACATCATGTTTCATCCTCCAGAGCTGCACTCACTATTCTGCTGTTACATCATGTCTCATCCCCCAGAGCTGCACTCACTATTCTGCTGTTACATCATTTCTCATCCTCCAGAGCTGCACTCATTATTTTGCTGTTACATCATGTCTCATCCCCCAGAGCTGCACTCACTATTCTGCTGTTACACCATGTCTCATCCTCCAGAGCTGCACTCATTATTTTGCTGTTACATCATGTCTCATCCTCCAGAGCTGCACTCATTATTCTGCTGTTACATCATGTCTCATCCCCCAGAGCTGCACTCACTATTCTGCTGTTACACCATGTCTCATCCTCCAGAGCTGCACTCATTATTTTGCTGTTACATCCTGTCTCATCCTCCAGAGCTGCACTCATTATTTTGCTGTTACATCATGTCTTATCCCCCGGTCACCTCCAACTAGCTGACAGCTCTGGAGGTGGCTACAGTACAAACACTGAATGTGTAGAAAATATGGAATATGGAGGACGACGGGGAATAGTTTCCCCCCAAAATGTGGCTGTAGCTCCACCTACCAAGGCTATAATGTCCGGGAAGTAATCTGATATCATACACTGTCAATCTGTGAGAAAATAATCGCCCTCTGCGCCGATCAGTGATCTGAAAGAATGGAGAGAAGGCTGGAGCAACATCTAGTGGTCAGCAGACGAACTGCGGCAGTACATGTACTGTAATCTGCTGCATATTATAACTGATCACTGCTGGAGCCGACTGTTTATACCAAGCGTTATAGAGACTGTGCAGCAATATAGTCCCCTCCATCTGTGTGACAGCCGGCAATACAGTCCCCTCCATCTTGTGACAGCTGGCGGTACAGTTCCCTCCATCTGTGTGACAGCCGGCGGTACAGTTCCCTCCATCTGTGTGACAGCCGGCAGTACAGTCCCCCTCCATCTTGTGACAGCCGGCAGTACAGTCCTCTCCATCTGTGTGACAGCCGGTAGTACAGTCCTTTCCATCTGCGTGACAGCCGGCAGTACAGTCCTCTCCATCTGTGTGACAGCCGGCAGTACAGTCCTCTCCATCTGTGTGACAGTTGGCAGTACAGTCCTCTCCATCTGTGTGACAGTTGGCAGTACAGTCCTTTCTATCTGTGTGACAGCCGGCAGTACAGTCCTCTCCATCTGTGTGACAGCCGGCAGTACAGTCCTCTCCATCTGTGTGACAGTTGGCAGTACAGTCCTCTCCATCTGTGTGACAGCCGGCAGTACAGTCCCCTCCATCTGTGTGACAGCCGGCAGTACAGTCCCCTCCATGTGTGTGACAGCCGGCAGTACTGTCCCCTCGATCTGTGTGACAGCCGGCAGTACAGTCCCCTCCATTTGTGTGACAGCCGGCAGTACAGTCCCCTCCATCTGTGTGACAGCCGGCAGTACAGTCCTCTCCATCTGTGTGGTAGCCGGCAGTACAGTCCACTCCATCTGTGTGGTAGTCGGCAGTACAGTCCACTCCATCTGTGTGACAGCCGGTAGTACAGTCCTTTCCATCTGTTTGACAGCTGGCAGTACTGTCCCCTCCATCTGTGTGACAGGAAGGAGTACAGTCATTTCCATCTGTGTGACAGCCGGCAGTACAGTCCCCCTCCATCTTGTGACAGCCGGCGGTACAGTTCCCTCCATCTGTGTGACAGCCGACAGTACAGTTCCCTCCATGTGTGTGACAGCCGGCAGTACAGTCCCCTCCAACTGTGTGACAGCCGGCAGTACCAGTAGTGGATTATAATAGGGGCGTTTTGGGCGGCAGCCCGGAGCCCTGAGTTCCTGGGGGGCCCATGACCACCCACAAAGACTTATACTGTCAGTGGTGTACTGTCTCCTGACTACACTTCCGCCATGATTTGCAAAAAATCACAGTTTTTTATGGCAATTTTGCACAAATCAGGACATCATGACATTATCTATACTGTACTATGAACGCCAGGCTAGTGCCGCCATAGTTACAGTGGGGTGGGGGGGCCCAGGCTAGTGCTGCCATAGTTACAGTGGGGTGGGGGGGCCCAGGCTTGGTGAACAGCCCGGGGCCTATGGTGAAGTTTATCCGCCCCTGGGCAGTACAGTCCCCTCCATCTGTGTGACAGCCGGCAGTACTGTCCCCTCCATCTGTGTGACAGCCGGCGGTACAGTTCCCTCCATCTGTGTGACAGCCGGCGGTACAGTTCCCTCCATCTGTGTGACAGCCGGCAGTACAGTTCCCTCCATCTGTGTGACAGCCGGCGGTACAGTCCCCTCCATCTGTGTGACAGCCGGCCGTACTGTTCCCTCCATCTGTGTGACAGCCGGCAGTACAGTCCCCCTCCATCTTGTGACAGCTGGCGGTACAGTTCCCTCCATCTGTGTGACAGCCGGCGGTACAGTTCCCTCCATCTGTGTGACAGCCGGCAGTACAGTCCCCCTCCATCTTGTGACAGTTGGCAGTACAGTCATTTCTATCTGTGTGACAGCCGGCAGTACAGTCCTCTCCATCTGAGTGACAGCCAGTAGTACAGTCCTTACCATCTGAGTGACAGCCGGAAGTACAGTCCTCTCCATCTGTGTGACAGCCAGTAGTACAGTCCTTTCCATCTTTGTGACATCCAGCAGTACAGTCCTTTCCATCTGTGTGACAGCCGGCAGTACAGTTCCCTCTATCTGTGTGACAGCCGGCAGTACAGTTCCCTCTATATGTGGGACAGCCGGCAGTACAGTTCCCTCTATCTGTGTGACAGCCGGCAGTACTGTCCCCTCCATCTGTGTGACAGCCGGCAGTACAGTCATTTCTATCTGTGTGACAGCCGGCAGTACAGTCCTCTCCATCTGTGTGACAGCCAGTAGTACAGTCCTTACCATCTGAGTGACAGCCGGAAGTACAGTCCTCTCCATCTGTGTGACAGCCAGTAGTACAGTCCTTTCCATCTTTGTGACATCCAGCAGTACAGTCCTTTCCATCTGTGTGACAGCCGGCAGTACAGTTCCCTCTATCTGTGTGACAGCCGGCAGTACAGTTCCCTCTATATGTGGGACAGCTGGCAGTACAGTTCCCTCTATCTGTGTGACAGCCGGCAGTACAGTTCCCTCTATATGTGGGACAGCCGGGAGTACAGTTCCCTCTATCTGTGTGACAGCTGGCAGTACAGTTCCCTCTATCTGTGTGACAGCCGGCGGTACAGTCCCCTCCATGTGTGTGACAGCCGGCAGTACAGTTCCCTCTATATGTGGGACAGCCGGCAGTACAGTTCCCTCTAGCTGTGTGACAGCCGGCAGTACAGTTCCCTCTATATGTGGGACAGCCGGCAGTACAG
Organism: Dendropsophus ebraccatus; assembly: GCF_027789765.1. Taxonomy (NCBI): domain Eukaryota; kingdom Metazoa; phylum Chordata; class Amphibia; order Anura; family Hylidae; genus Dendropsophus; species Dendropsophus ebraccatus. The sequence continues at coordinate 4,377,198 of NC_091457.1, read as the reverse complement.
TCCTCTCCATCTGTGTGACAGCCGGCAGTACAGTTCCCTCTATCTGTGTGACAGCCGGCAGTACAGTTCCCTCTATATGTGGGACAGCCGGCAGTACAGTTCCCTCTATATGTGGGACAGCCGGCAGTACAGTCCTCTCCATCTGTGTGACAGCCGGCAGTACAGTTCCCTCTATCTGTGTGACAGCCGGCAGTACAGTTCCCTCTATATGTGGGACAGCCGGCAGTACAGTTCCCTCTATATGTGGGACAGCCGGCAGTACAGTTCCCTCTATCTGTGTGACAGCCGGGAGTACAGTTCCCTCTATCTGTGTGACAGCCGGCAGTACAGTCCCCTCCATGTGTGTGACAGCCGGCAGTACAGTTCCCTCTATCTGTGTGACAGCCGGCAGTACAGTTCCCTCTATCTGTGTGACAGCCGGCAGTACAGTTCCCTCTATCTGTGTGACAGTCGGCAGTACAGTTCCCTCTATATGTGGGACAGCCGGCAGTACAGTCCTCTCCATCCGTGGTCAATGTTCTCTTTTTCTGTCTTTCAGGTTTGTGTTCTCCGGGTGAATTCTCCTCCGATGGCTTCCGGCCCTGCGCTCCATGTCCTCTGGGGACGTATCAGCCGGAATCAGGACGAACATCTTGTCTCTTCTGCGGTGGAGGATTAACAACCAAACACAGCGGAGCCTCCTCATTCCACCACTGCGAAACTAGAGGTGAGCGCAGCTCTGGAGTATAATATAGGATCAGTAATGTAATATATGTACACAGTGACCCCACCAGCAGAATAGTGAGTGCGGCTCTGGAGTATAATACAGGATCAGTAATGTAATGTATGTACACAGTGACCCCACCAGCAGAATAGTGAGTGCAGCTCTGGGGTATAATACAGGATGTAACTCAGGATCAGTAATGTATGTACACACTGACCCCACCAGCAGAATAGGGAGTGCAGCTCTGGAGTATAATATAGGATCAGTAATGTAATGTATGTACACAGTGACCCCACCAGCAGAATAGTGAGTGCGGCTCTGGAGTATAATACAGGATCAGTAATGTAATGTATGTACACAGTGACCCCACCAGCAGAATAGTGAGTGCAGCTCTGGGGTATAATACAGGATGTAACTCAGGATCAGTAATGTATGTACACACTGACCCCACCAGCAGAATAGGGAGTGCAGCTCTGGAGTATAATATAGGATCAGTAATGTAATGTATGTACACAGTGACCCCACCAGCAGAATAGTGAGTGCGGCTCTGGAGTATAATACAGGATCAGTAATGTAATGTATGTACACAGTGACCCCACCAGCAGAATAGTGAGTGCAGCTCTGGAGTATAATACAGGATGTAACTCAGGATCAGTACAAGATTAGTAATGTAATGTAAGTACACATAGATCCCACTAGCAGAATGGTGAGTGCAGCTCTGGAGTATAATACAGGATCAGTAATGTAATGTATGTACACAGTGACCGCACCAGCAGAATACTGAGTGCAGCTCTGGAGGGTGTGGTTACTGGGTGTGTCTGTGTTTGCTGCTGAGTTCCACACATCCAGACTTCCAGGAGGAGAGAGGCTGATTTACCACCTGCTTCCCCAGGAAGGTGGCAGCTTCCTGGGAGAGTTTTCAGCATGGATCCCCTGACCTCCACCTCCCGGTCAAGGCCGGCGGGGGGTGTAGAGAGTAAGCTACCGGCCAGCGCTCCGGCTGGAGGGGTAAGAAGATCGAGTAGGGTTCGCAGCAATGTGGACCCAGCCCTTCCAGCGACGGATGGAAGCCGCAAGGTTTCTGATGTTGATACAAAGCCTGCAAGTAAGGTGAGCGGAAGACGGGGTGCAGGTGCAGCTGCACGGAGGGGCTCCCAGGAGAGTCAGGTGGTGGAGCAGTGGGGTCTCAGGGGGCCCAGGGAGTCTGCAGCCACCTATGGCACCAGGATAGCTGCAAAGCTTACTGAGTATGAGCAGCTGGGAAAGATACTGAAGGGGTTAAGAGAAGACCTGAGCTTTGCTAAGCACAGAGCCAGCTCAGCCCCAAAGAAGCAGAAGCCTGGGTTTACAGCCAAGGTGAAGTCTCTGCAGCAGGAGGTGAGAGAGCTGGAGCTGCAGAGGATGGTTATCCTGGAGGGCAGCGATATTTTCAGAGAGAAGCTCCTCAATGCGGACAGATTTGCGAGTATGAAATCCCCAAAGAAGGAGGAGGAGGAGGATGATGGGGGTGATTGTTCCGCAGATGGTGAGAGCAGTAGTGAGGAAGAGGAAGGAGAAGACATAGAAGCTGGAGAGACCACTGTGACAGCGAGTCTGGAGGACTTGGCTACAAAATCCCCCAGTGCACAAGTGGTGGATGAGTCCCAGCTGAGTCTACCTGCAGGACAAGTGGCCTTACCAACATCTTCAGGAGAAGGCTCTACAGAGGATGATGATGGTGGTGATGATGATGATGATGATGACGACAACGACTCTGGAGGAGCTCTGCTTGCACAGATAAAACAAATTGAATCCCCAGTGCACATGGAGAACTTCAGCTTTGGAGATGACCTGGGGATGGAGAGTTTAATTAAAAAGAAGAGGAAAGGCAGAAAAAAGAGGAAGAAGCCAGCAGAGCAGGTGAACCTGGTGTATGTTCCCTTTGTGCAGTCTGGGGCGGCTGGAAAGTCGTCTCAGGGTGCAGATACTGGTAATCTGACTGTCCCCGCTTCTGCTACTGTGGAGCGGGGCCAGAAAGCCAGTAAGAGTACAACCAAGATGGCGGAGAGCGCCGGCCTCGCTGGTCAGGGTAGTGAGGTCGGTAACGGTGTAGGAGCGGCCGGGGGGCCGGACAGTTTGGTGGCTGAGGTGACGTGTGCAGGGCGCTCTTCTGCAGGTAAAGGGAGGAGTGTCCCAGTGCCAGCGGCTGGCACATTGCCCGGGCGGTCGGGCATCAAAACCAAGCTTGTGGGCGATCCTTTGAGTGGACCTGGAGCTGCAGGATGCTCCTCTGCAGGCAAAGGGAGGAGTGTGCAGGCCTCAGGAGAAGCCACAAGCGCCAGCGATAATCGTACTGCCGGGGACAGAGCAAGCAGTAAAGAGACTGTAATGTCAGGTGCCTGTCTGGTGCCGCAGGTACACACCAATGGACATGGACAGATTTCTGACAGCCATAACATTAATGAAGCCATGCTTCAGGCGGTGCAGGAGATTGAGGCAGAGGTGCTGGCTGAGGCTGAGGGCCGGACAGGTGGCAATGCTGCATCTCCCCATGTTAAGGGGAAGACGGTTGCCCAGTCAAATGTGCCCGGGGATGCCAAGGATGCCACTGCTAATGCCAGAGCTACTACTAATATATCCTGTAGTAATGTAATAAAGCCAGCCAGACTACAGGTAGGCCAGTCCAGCCCAGCTAGGCAGGAAATGATTAATCCTGGTGTTAATGTTTCTTCTGTGGTTGCTGGGGGTAGTGGGGATGGTCCGGCTGCCCCCCCAGTGGTGGCCGCTCCAGTAAGGAGCTATGCCAACGTCACTGCTGGGGGAACTAGGGGATCCTCATCTCTTAATCCAGGAGAAGGTAACTTGCAACGACGCCTCCTGGAGGCGTTGAGGAGAGGAGACAGAACGCTCCAAGTAGAGGGCCGGGAGGTCGACCTGTCCTTCTACGTAGAAAGACATGGGCTTGGGGCATTCCGAGAGCATAATGGGGAAGTGGTCTGGTCCCTTCCGACACCCGGGCAGGAGGTTGGCCGTAGGAACGTGGCCCGTCTGGTATGGAGAGGCAGTGATGCGTGCCCATCCAGGGCAAAGGTGGTGGAGCTTCTCTTCCAGATGAGATTCAGGGCGAATGACATCTTTGCCCTGATCCACCCCTACGGTACCTCTGAATTCGACATCAGCTTTGTGAAGCCAGAGGGACTTGAGCTCTTCTGGTCCAATCACGAGTTGGTGAAGGATGAGCCTGTGTGGCGGGATTTCGCTGTAAAGGCGGTATCCCGTCAGAGTTCTGTCAAGAAAGTGACCGTTTTGACGCGCAACGAGTCGCTTTCTTGCTATGACATCATGACCTGGCTAGGCAGGTATGGGGAGGTGACGGACATCCCCAAGAAAAATCTGGATGAGCATGGTATTTGGTCCGGAGCCTGGACGTTTTCCGTTCGCCTCCGTCGTTCAGGCAACACTGTCGCACACATTCCATCTGCTGCCTTCCTCGGACGCGATAGGATCCAAGTCTTTTACCAGGGACAGCCGAAGCTGTGTCACAGGTGTGGGGATCCCACCCACTTTAGTGCAAACTGCACTAAGCTGATTTGTGCATTGTGCGGTGCGGAGGGTCATCTGGCTGCCGCCTGTGGCCGGATTCGCTGTCACCTGTGTGGTGACCTTGGTCACCCATTTAGCAGGTGTCCACGCTCATTCTCCAATGCTGCGGCCGCCCAAGATGGGGAGAGCCTTGTTGTTGCCTCACCTGGGGAGGGGACCAGCAGAGGAGAAAGGGCACTAGTGCCAGTGAAGAAGGTGAAAAACAAGACCCCCTCTAAGCTCAGGCGAGAGGAGAAGCGCAGAAGGAGCAGGGACCTGGGAAGTTCCCTGGTGGCAGGAGTAGTCAGTGGTCCTGCTCCAGATGCCGGCTTAGAGGGAACAGCTGAGGCTCTAGAGGATATCGAGTTAGATGAAGAGATAAGGAGACTTCGTAAAGAGGAGGCAAAGAGAGCCATTTCCTCCAGTTCCTCCCAATATGAAAGTTTGGATGAGGATGGTGGGAAAGGGCAAAATGAAAAACGTAAGTGCGACAGTAGGAGGCAAGGCCAGAAGGGACCTAGGGCATCTTCTTCTTTGTCCTCCGGTGTTGCGGGCCAAGTGCCAAAGGAAAGCCTGACTGACCCCCCTCTGATCGTTCTGTCCAATAGGTACCAGGCCCTCGGCAAATCCGAGGTTGAGGGACTGATTTTGGAGACGGTGAGGTCTCCAGGAGGTGCCGAGCCTGTTCCTTCTGAGGCTGTTTCCTCGGGAGGTCAGGTGGCTCCTGGGTCAGGAGATGAGGATCTGGGTATGGATATGTCTGCATCTTTAAAGCGGGTTAAAGAAAAGGCAAAAGGATCTTCTTCTGATGGGGAAGGTGGTAAAAAGAAGGGTAGGAAATAAAGAGACAAGGCTGTCCAACTCAATCACCCATGATGGCGGCACTCACCCCATTGACGCTGGCATCCATTAACTGTGCCAGCATTAAGTCGGATACGGCTAGATTCGCAGCCTTTGATTTTCTCGGTCGTATTAACGCCGACATTTTGTTTTTGCAGGAGACCAGGTTGACAGATCAAGCCTTGCTAGTAAAAGCCAAGCGAGAGTGGAGGCATGGACCTTCACACTGGTCTCTTGCGGCTGAGCCGTATAGTGGGGTGGCGGTCCTTTTTACCGCTCCTGTAGAATGCAGACGGGTTATTGAGTTGGAAATGGGGAGGTGCCTGATCTTGGATGTCCTCATGAGGGGGCAAGAGCTCAGGCTCATTAACATCTATGCCCCACAGACTAAGTGGGACCGTAAAAGCCTTTTCATGAGGATTAAGCCCTTTCTTTTTACGAGTCGGCAGGTGGTCTTTGGTGGAGACTTCAACACTATCACGAGGTCTCAGGACAGGAGGGGCGCCAAAGACAAGCTGGCTTATGATAGCATGGCCCTGATTAGCATAGTTAGGGAAGCTCGCCTAGAGGATGCCCACATCCGGACACCCTCGGGCCACGCGGGTTTCACCTATCATCGAGGTAGCTGCAGGTCTAGATTAGACAGGTTTTATTTAAAGGAGGAAGCCGTCTCTTCCGCAGTGTCCGTGGTTGAGGTGGAGTTCTCCGACCACTGTCTAATTTTGTTTTCCCTGAATGTTTCAGAGACCCCCCGGATGGGTAGAGGCTACTGGAGGCTGAATTCGTCCCTCCTGGAAGAAGCAGAGGTAAGACAATCCTTTGAGGATTTTCTTCAGAGTCAGGTACCTCTACTGGGCCTATGTAGTAGTAAGTCAGAGTGGTGGGAGATATTCAAGAAGCGGGTTGCGAGGTTCTTCCGCCAGCTCTCGAGCCTCAGATCCCTGAATAGGTATCGTGTGTATCAGGGCCTGAGGAGGAAACTCGAGCATCTCGTCTCGACTGGAGGTAGTAGAGAGGAGATCTCCAGAGTGAAAGCCTTGCTCATGAGGTGTCAGTATGATAGGCACACATCTTTAGTTTTTGAGAGGGATTTCGGGAGGTACCGCTCGCCCGACCCCTACAGAAACTGCAAGATGTCAGTGAATAGTAAGATCGTGACTGGACTGGTTGATAGTACGGGATCTCTGAACCGGTCCAGATCAGGGATCCTGGAGGTCATCAGATCCTTTTACTCACACCTCTTGGGGAGGAAGGATCTAGATCGAGATGTGATGTCGGGTTTCCTGGCTGAAACCATTCCTGAGCCAGGGGTAGACCCCTCTCTTGATGTTTTGGCAGAAGAGATCAGGGAAGAGGAAGTTAGACTGGCGATTGAAGGGCTTGCCCTGAAGAAGTCGCCAGGTCCAGATGGCTTAACATCTGAGTGGTATAAGACCTTCAGGGACCTCTTGGTTCCCCTCTTGACCGAGGTCTTCAATGAGTGTCTCTCCTCGGGCACTCTGCCGAGGTCAATGAGGAGGTCAGCCCTGATTCTTCTGTCAAAGGGTAAAGATTCGAGCCGTATTGAGAATTGGAGGCCCATAGCTCTTCTCAATGCGGACAGGAAGATTCTGGCCAAGATACTGTTTAATCGGCTGGTGAAGTTTGCACCCCGGCTCCTTTCGGGGGCTCAGCACTGCTCTGTTCCAGGCCGAAGCACCTTAAGTGCTGTCCTTAGTGTCAGGGAGGCAGTGGAGCGGAGTAGTGCGGGTCTTTGGAAGGGGTACTTGCTGTCCTTGGATCAGGCCAAAGCATTTGATCGGGTGAACCATGAGTACCTCTGGTCCGTCCTTCTGAGATATGGCCTACCAGATACTTTTGTCAATTGGCTTAAGATCTTGTATGCAGGGGCAGAGAGTTTCCCGCTGGTGAACGGTTGGTCTGGCCGCTCTTTTGAGGTTGGGTCTGGTGTTCGCCAGGGCTGTCCTTTGAGCCCACTGTTGTATGTGTTCGCGATCGACCCTTTCCTTAGGAGGGTTGGTTGTGGACCGTTGGCAGGGGTCGGGATGAGCCTGGAGGAGCCAGAAGCCACCCTGAGAGTGGTAGCGTACGCTGATGATGTCACTGTTTTTGTATCCTCGAGAGGGGAGGCAGTTATGGTGATGTCTGAAGTGGAGCGCTACTCGGAGGCATCCGGGTCCAAGATCAACCGGGACAAGTGTGAGAGTCTCTGGCTGGGAGGGGGGGATCCCAGGTTTGATCTCCCGGGCACCCTTCCAGAGCCCCAAGAGTCAGCAAAAGTATTGGGCATCACATTTGGCCAGGGTGATTACCCCACTAAAAACTGGGATGGTAGGCTCCTGGATGCCACTCGGAAGGTGGATCAGTGGAAAGGTTGGTCTTTAACCTTAAGGGAAAGGGTGCACCTGATCAAATCATACCTGCTCCCTTTGTTTATCTACCTGGGCAGTGTATGTATCTTGCCAGAGGCTTCCTATACTAGGATCTACAGCCTGTTCTTCCAGCTGTTATGGGGGAATAGGCTGAACCTGGTCAAGAGAGAGGTTACGTACCGCACGAGGAGACTAGGGGGTTTGTCTATGGTGAACCCTGTGGTGTTCTTAGTGAACACCTTCTTGAAAGCTAACATCGCAAACCTCTGGAAGGAGAGGGCTCCTCCGTGGGTACTCTCCTGCAGGGAATGGTTTCGGCCTTTCTTCCAGGAATGGGAGACAGGAGGGCGAGTGAAGGACCTTCGTACACCCCATGGATATCTTCCGGCTTACGCTACCCTGACTCTGAAGATGATACGTCGGTGGGGTCTGGGAATGTGGGAGATCAGGACTCAGTCAAGGAAATTCCTTGACCAAAGGGTTCTGTTGACCCATTTCCAGAAGCCCCTGGCGCTCAGGGATTGCCCAGGTCAGGATCTGAGGGTTGGGTTAAGTCTATTGAACTCAAAGAGGATCCCCCAGAAGTTTTGGGACTTGGCCTGGCGCTGCTTCCAGGGGAAGCTATATGTGAGGGACAATTTGAAGTGCAGGAGCTCCGATGATCGGGGGTGTCCCCGAGAGGAGTGTGGAAATACGCTGGAGAGCATGGATCATTTCCTGCTTCATTGTCCCTTCAATATAGGGGTTTACACCAGGGTGGGCGCCTCCATAGGTTGGAGTCAGTTAGCCAGCCTCACCTATCCGGAGTGGGCTTATGGGGCATTCAGGAACCTGGGTGGCCGAGATCGCTGCACGTTATTTCTAGTCAGCTTAGTAGTTAGGTACCACACGTGGAACGCACGGTGTCTAGTATCTACACAGCGTAGAGTCCTCTCCGAGGTGGAGGTCTGTAGGAACATCACTGGTGACCTCGGGAAGATCAGGTCTTTGGAGTATGGCAGGCTGGGTACCAGTAGGGCTTCTCTCCTGTGGAGAGGGTTTTCCTTTGCTGTGCCCTAGGTACTGAGCCCACTGGGTGAGGGACCATAATTCTGGTTAGGGACAGAGTAGATAGGGACAGAGGTAGGGAGAGTGTGAGGGTTAGATTAATATTTAGGGATAGTAGTAGGGAGAGGGTAGGGTGAATAGTCAGGGATAGGTTATAAATTATTATGGTACCCGGTCTGCCATCCTCCGATCCCGGTGGGGGGCTGTGCATGACACTTTAGCTTTTTGTTTTAACTTTCTATTCAGTTATAAACAGTAAAGGGCTTACAGGCTACCGAACTTGAGCCTTGTTGTTATGTGTTGTGGTGTTGGTGTTTTAGGTAGTTTGGTAAGTTGAGGGCTGGATAAGCCCTATGGACGGTTATAGTTATTGTATATGGTATTGGTATAGGATAGGTTGGGAGGGGTGATGGGGGGTTTACATCGCATGCTTTTTCCTGGATGAGTACTTGGGGTTCTGGCATGGGTCACTGAGGGACAAGAACTGAACTTATGGACCCAGACTCATGTCCAGATTTGGGGTGTGGGTGATGGGGTTTGTAGTTAGAATATTAGATAGGTTTATGTAATTTGATTGCTATAATTTTATTATTATTTGCATTATTGTTTATTAGTATACATTATTATTATTATTATTATTATTATTATTATTATTATTATTATTATTATTATTATTATTATCATATTTTATCTTTAAGTATATAAGGCAGCCGGACCTGGTATTCTCAAGTTAGTATTTGATGTTTCCATTTGTACTAACTTTGTTTTGTTAGGTTAGTTTTAGTTGAGGATAGTTTCTTAACTGTTAAAGTTGTGTATTGTGTGTGTGTGTGTGTGTGTGTGTGTGTGTGTGTGGGGGGGGTTAGGTGGGAGTTATGTATATGGGGATGGGAGGTTTGGTTGGTGAATTGTGCTGGGGTGTGTGTGAGTGGGGGGTGCTGTGTGTGTGTTGAAGGAAAAAAAAAAAAAAAGAAAAAAAAAAAAGCTTTGTGTAGTTTTGGTCTCTTATTTTGTTCAGTTATGTCCAAGCAGGGACTGTATTAAGTTGGAGACAAGAATGGCTCAAACCTTGTTATAGCTTTTTGGCCCTTGGTCTAAAGTGGCTTTACTATATTATTTCTGTGTGCTGTGAGGTGTGAGTGTGGGGTAGGTAGTAGCGGTGGTGGGGGTAGTAATAGTTGTAAGTTTGGGGGATTTTGGTAGTATCTTATAATGAAGCTGGACTGGCCAGTGAGGCAGGTGTGAGGGATGATTTCCTTTCCGTAAAGACATTGTTTAAGAATTTATTAATTTGTTGTTTTTGTTATAAGCAGAAAAGCTTTGTATTTGTTTTTGTTCTGGCTGATGGAGCCGCGTTTATGTTTATGTAGTTATACTTGTTATGTTTTATATTTTTCTAATAAAAAGAATTACAGGATCAGTAATGTAATGTATGTACACAGTGACCCCACCAGCAGAATAGTGAGTGCAGCTCTGGAGTAATGGGTGTCTATGGTGACAGACATTGATATCATTAACCCTTGTCTCTCTGTTCTCACAGTTCAGTGCTCTCCAGGACATTCGTATAACACAACGACACACAGATGCATCCGGTGCCCGGTGGGGACGTATCAGCCGGAGTTCGGGCAGAGTTATTGTATTTCCTGCCCGGGGAACACCAGCACCGACTTTGACGGATCCACTAACATTACCCAGTGTAAAAGTGAGTGACCAGTACAGAGTCGGCTCCGGTATAGATCGGGAGAGCTGGGGAGAGCCGACTGTCTGGAGCTGTAATACAGATACTGGTATTATAGGGTTATTACACTATAGAGGGCGGGGGAGGGGGGTGCTCCTTACTGGAAGCAGCAGAGGGGGATTAGTCAGTGGCTGTGGTGTTATATATCTGCACTCTGTATGTGACGGGGTTAAGCACCTCGATGGCAGGCAGCTGTGATATTTGGCACTGGGCGGTCACTGGCTTCCATCACCTTCCAGAAACCATAGAGGTTGATGATTGTGGAGGGTTTGGCGCCCGTCCCCCTCCCCGCTCCAGCTGGAAGGTTTATACAATAGACTCATAAGACTTGGAGGGAATTGTTACTGATACAATGTATGAAGTGTCAGTCCCATGTAAGAGCGCCAGGGAGCGGAGGGGGGGGGGGGGGGGGGGGGAGAAGGGGGGATACATGGGGGGGAGCGGGGGGGATCCATGAGGGGGAGCGAATGTGATACATGGGGGGAGTTTGGGGGATACAGGAGGGGGGATACATGGGGGGAGTGTGGGGGATACATGGGGGGAGCGGGGGGGATAAATACGGGGGCTAATGTGCTTAAAGTGACAGGAATAATAGATGTGGGTCTGTAGGGGGGGCACTGAGACCACCGGGCGCTGACTACAGATCTCACCAGAGACTGGTGGGAGATGTAGGGGAAAAGTACAGGGCTGGTATACAGGCCCCGCCAGAGAGGGGGGACCAGGGGGGTAAGACACCAGGATATGCCCGGGCACTGCCAGGATCCAAGAGATCAGGGACACAGAACCCAGACTGCATCCCCCTTATCATCTGTGCCCCTCCACTCAGTACTGTGCCCCCTAGTGTCCCTCCCACTCAGTACTGTGCCCCCTAGTGTCCCTCCCACTCAGTACTGTGCCCCCTAGTGTCCCTCCCACTCAGTACTGTGCCCCTCAGTGTCCTCCCACTCAGTACTGTGCCCCTCAGTGTCCTCCCACTCAGCACTGTGCCCCTCAGTGTCCTCCCACTCAGTACTGTGCCCCTCAGTGTCCTCCCACTCAGTACTGTGCCCCTCAGTGTCCTCCCACTCAGTACTGTGCCCCTCAGTGTCCTCCCACTCAGTACTGTGCCCCTCAGTGTCCTCCCACTCAGTACTGTGCCCCCCAGTGTCCTCCCACTCAGCACTGTGCCCATCAGTGTCCTCCCACTCAGCACTGTGCCCCTCAGTGTCCTCCCACTCAGCACTGTGCCCCTCAGTGTCCTCCCACTCAGCACTGTGCCCCTCAGTGCCCTCCCACTCAGTACTGTGCCCCCTAGTGTCCCTTCCACTCAGCACTGTGCCCCTCAGTGTCCTCCCACTCAGTACTGTGCCCCTCAGTGTTCTCCCACTCAGTACTGTGCCCCCTAGTGTCCCTTCCACTCAGCACTGTACCCCTCAGTGTCCTCCCACTCAGTACTGTGCCCCCCAGTGTCCTCCCACTCAGCACTGTGCCCATCAGTGTCCTCCCACTCAGCACTGTGCCCATCAGTGTCCTCCCACTCAGCACTGTGCCCCTCAGTGTCCTCCCACTCAGTACTGTGCCCCTCAGTGTCCTCCCACTCAGTACTGTGCCCCTCAGTGTCCTCCCACTCAGTACTGTGCCCCCTAGTGTCCCTTCCACTCAGCACTGTGCCCCTCAGTGTCCTCCCACTCAGTACTGTGCCCCTCAGTGTCCTCCCACTCAGCACTGTGCCCCCCAGTGTCCTCCCACTCAGTACTGTGCCCCCCAGTGTCCTCCCACTCAGCACTGTGCCCCCTAGTGTCCCTTCCACTCAGCACTGTGCCCCTCAGTGTCCTCCCACTCAGTACTGTGCCCCTCAGTGTCCTCCCACTCAGTACTGTGCCCCCTAGTGTCCCTCCCACTCAGCACTGTGCCCCCCAGTGTCCTCCCACTCAGTACTGTGCCCCTCAGTGTCCTCCCACTCAGTACTGTGCCCCTCAGTGTCCTCCCACTCAGTACTGTGCCCCTCAGTGTCCTCCCACTCAGTACTGTGCCCCTCAGTGTCCTCCCACTCAGCACTGTGCCCCTCAGTGTCCTCCCACTCAGTACTGTGCCCCCTAGTGTCCCTTCCACTCAGCACTGTGCCCCCCAGTGTTCTCCCACTCAGCACTGTGCCCCCCAGTGTCCTCCCACTCAGCACTGTGCCCATCAGTGTCCTCCCACTCAGTACTGTGCCCCTCAGTGTCCTCCCACTCAGTACTGTGCCCCTCAGTGTCCTCCCACTCAGTACTGTGCCCCTCAGTGTCCTCCCACTCAGTACTGTGCCCCTCAGTGTCCTCCCACTCAGTACTGTGCCCCCCCAGTGTCCTCCCACTCAGTACTGTGCCTCCCCAGTGTCCTCCCACTCAGTACTGTGCCCCCCCCAGTGTCCTCCCACTCAGTACTGTGCCCCTCAGTGTCCTCCCACTCAGTACTGTGCCCCTCAGTGTCCTCCCACTCAGCACTGTGCCCCTCAGTGTCCTCCCACTCAGCACTGTGCCCCCTAGTGTCCCTTCCACTCAGCACTGTGCCCCCCAGTGTTCTCCCACTCAGCACTGTGCCCCCCAGTGTCCTCCCACTCAGCACTGTGCCCCTCAGTGTCCTCCCACTCAGTACTGTGCCCCTCAGTGTCCTCCCACTCAGTACTGTGCCCCTCAGTGTCCTCCCACTCAGTACTGTGCCCCTCAGTGTCCTCCCACTCAGTACTGTGCCCCTCAGTGTCCTCCCACTCAGTACTGTGCCCCCCCAGTGTCCTCCCACTCAGTACTGTGCCCCCCCAGTGTCCTCCCACTCAGTACTGTGCCCCTCAGTGTCCTCCCACTCAGTACTGTGCCCCTCAGTGTCCTCCCACTCAGTACTGTGCCCCTCAGTGTCCTCCCACTCAGTACTGTGCCCCCTAGTGTCCTCCCACTCAGTACTGTGCCCCCCCAGTGTCCTCCCACTCAGTACTGTGCCCCCCCAGTGTCCTCCCACTCAGTACTGTGCCCCCCCAGTGTCCTCCCACTCAGTACTGTGCCCCTCAGTGTCCTCCCACTCAGTACTGTGCCCCCTAGTGTCCTCCCACTCAGCACTGTGCCCCCCCAGTGTCCTCCCACTCAGTACTGTGCCCCTCAGTGTCCTCCCACTCAGTACTGTGCCCCCCCAGTGTCCTCCCACTCAGTACTGTGCCCCCCCAGTGTCCTCCCACTCAGTACTGTGCCCCCCCAGTGTCCTCCCACTCAGTACTGTGCCCCTCAGTGTCCTCCCACTCAGTACTGTGCCCCCCCAGTGTCCTCCCACTCAGTACTGTGCCCCCCCAGTGTCCTCCCACTCAGTACTCAGGATCAGAGGGCAGTGGTCAGGTGGGAGGAGCATGAGGAATGTTTGGTGTCGGTGTAGAAACGTGCTGCCGGATAATACATAATCACCATGGTAACCATATTGTCCCTGGTGTAAGGTGTTGTCTCTTCTCCTCAGACCGCCAGTGCGGGGGGGAGCTGGGGGATTACTCCGGTTACATCGAGTCTCCCAATTACCCCGGGAATTACCCCGCAAACACGGAGTGCACATGGAACATCAGCCCGCCCCCCAAGAGGCGGATCCTCATCGTGGTGCCAGAAATCTTCCTGCCAATAGAAGATGAATGTGGAGATTACCTGGTGATGAGGAAGAGCCGTGAGTATCTGCACCAGGTTACAGCGCCCTCTATCTGGTGGTCGGGTTACAGCGCCCTCTATCTGGTGGTCGGGTTACAGCGCCCTCTATGTGGTGATCGGGTTACAGCGCCCTCTATCTGGTGGTCGGGTTACAGCGCCCTCTATCTGGTGGTCGGGTTACAGCGCCCTCTATCTGGTGGTCGGGTTACAGCGCCCTCTATCTGGTGATCGGGTTACAGCGCCCTCTATCTGGTGGTCGGGTTACAGCGCCCTCTATGTGGTGGTCGGGTTACAGCGCCCTCTATGTGGTGGTCGGGTTACAGCGCCCTCTATCTGGTGGTCAGGTTACAGCGCCCTCTATCTGGTGGTTGGGTTACAGCGCCCTCTATCTGGTGGTCGGGTTACAGCGCCCTCTATGTGGTGATCGGGTTACAGCGCCCTCTATCTGGTGATCTGCTTACAGCGCCCTCTATCTGATGATCAGGTTACAGCGCCCTCTATGTGGTGATGGGGTTACAGTGCCCTCTATGTGGTGGTCGGGTTACAGCGCCCTCTGTGGTGATCGGGTTACAGCGCCCTCTATCTGGTGGTCGGGTTACAGCGCCCTCTATGTGGTGGTCGGGTTACAGCGCCCTCTATGTGGTGGTCGGGTTACAGCGCCCTCTATCTGGTGGTCGGGTTACAGCGCCCTCTATGTGGTGGTCGGGTTACAGCGCCCTCTGTGGTGATCGGGTTACAGCGCCCTCTATCTGGTGGTCGGGTTACAGCGCCCTCTATGTGGTGGTCGGGTTACAGCGCCCTCTATGTGGTGGTCGGGTTACAGCGCCCTCTATCTGGTGGTCGGGTTACAGCGCCCTCTATCTCATGGTCGGGTTACAGCGCCCTCTATGTGGTGGTCGGGTTACAGCGCCCTCTATCTGGTGGTCGGGTTACAGCGCCCTCTATCTGGTGGTCAGGTTACAGCGCCCTCTATCTGGTGGTTGGGTTACAGCGCCCTCTATGTGGTGGTCGGGTTACAGCGCCCTCTATGTGGTGATCGGGTTACAGCGCCCTCTATCTCATGGTCGGGTTACAGCGCCCTCTATCTGGTGGTTGGGTTACAGCGCCCTCTATCTGGTGGTCGGGTTACAGCGCCCTCTATCTGGTGGTCGGGTTACAGCACCCTCTATCTGGTGATGGGGTTACAGCGCCCTCTATCTGGTGGTCGGGTTACAGCGCCCTCTATCTGGTGATGGGGTTACAGCGCCCTCTATCTGGTGGTCGGGTTACAGCGCCCTCTATCTGGTGGTCGGGTTACAGCGCCCTCTATCTTGTGATGGGGTTACAGCGCCCTCTATGTGGTGGTCGGGTTACAGCGCCCTCTATCTGGTGGTCGGGTTACAGCGCCCTCTATCTTGTGATGGGGTTACAGCGCCCTCTATCTGGTGGTCGGGTTACAGCACCCTCTATCTGGTGGTCGGGTTACAGCACCCTCTATCTGGTGATGGGGTTACAGCACCCTCTATCTGGTGATGGGGTTACAGCGCCCTCTATCTGGTGATGGGGTTACAGCGCCCTCTATCTGGTGATGGGGTTACAGCGCCCTCTATCTGGTGATGGGGTTACAGCGCCCTCTATCTGGTGATCAGGTTACAGCGCCCTCTATGTGGTGGTCGGGTTACAGCGCCCTCTATCTGGTGATGGGGTTACAGCGCCCTCTATGTGGTGATGGGGTTACAGCGCCCTCTATCTGGTGATGGGGTTACAGCGCCCTCTATCTTGTGATGGGGTTACAGCGCCCTCTATCAGTTACTGATGGAAATTCTTTCTTTCTCGTGAAGCTTCCTCCAATTCAGTGACGACATACGAGACTTGTCAGACCTACGAGCGTCCGATCGCCTTCACCTCGCGGTCCAAGAAGCTCTGGATACAGTTCAGGTCTAATGAGGGCAACAGCGCCAAAGGCTTCCAGGTCCCGTATGTCACGTATGATGGTAAGAACCAATAATTGCCCCCCCGGTGTACGGCCGAACTCCCCTGTAGATTGTAAGCTCTTCTGGTCCCTGCTCCTCTATCCTTTCATCTATTCTTGTTCATTATAGAGGATTATCAGGAGCTGATCGAGGATATTGTCCGCGACGGGAGATTATACGCGTCCGAAAATCACCAGGAGATATTAAAGGTGAGCCACATATCTACTGCTCTCTGGTATCAGCCATAGTGATGCAGTTACTGCTCCCTGGTATCAGCCATAGTGATTGCAGCTACTGCTTCCTGGTATCAGCCATAGTGATTGCAGCTACTGCTCCCTGGTATCATCTATAGTGATTGCAGCTACTGCTCCCTGGTATCAGCCATAGTGATTGCAGCTACTGCTCCCTGGTATCATCTATAGTGATTGCAGCTACTGCTCCCTGGTATCATCTATAGTGATTGCAGCTACTGCTCCCTGGTATCAGCCATAGTGATTGCAGCTACTGCTCCCTGGTATCATCTATAGTGATGCAGCTACTGCTCCCTGGTATCAGCCATAGTGATGCAGCTACTGCTCCCTGGTATCATCTATAGTGATGCAGCTACTGCTCCCTGGTATCAGCCATAGTGATTGCAGCTACTGCTCTCTGGTATTAGCCATAGTGATGCAGCTACTGCTCCCTGGTATCAGCCATAGTGATTGCAGCTACTGCTCCCTGGTATCATCTATAGTGATTGCAGCTACTGCTCCCTGGTATCAGCCATAGTGATGCAGCTACTGCTCCCTGGTATCAGCCATAGTGATGCAGCTACTTCTCCCTGGTATCAGCCATAGTGATTGCAGCTACTGCTCTCTGGTATCAGCCATAGTGATGCAGCTACTGCTCCCTGGTATCAGCCATAGTGATGCAGCTACTGCTCCCTGGTATCAGCCATAGTGATTGCAGCTACTGCTCCCTGGTATCATCTATAGTGATTGCAGCTACTGCTCCCTGGTATCAGCCATAGTGATGCAGCTACTGCTCCCTGGTATCAGTTATAGTGATGCAGCTACTGCTCCCTAGTATCAGCCATAGTGATGCAGCTACTGCTCCCTGGTATCATCTATAGTGATTGCAGCTACTGCTCCCTGGTATCAGCCATAGTGATGCAGCTACTGCTCTCTGGTATCAGCCGTAGTGATGCAGCTACTTCTCCCTGGTATCAGCCGTAGTGATGCAGCTACTGCTCCCTGGTATCAGCCATAGTGATGCAGCTACTGCTCCCTGGTATCAGCCATAGTGATGCAGCTACTTCTCCCTGGTATCAGCCATAGTGATGCAGCTACTGCTCTCTGGTATCAGCCATAGTGATGCAGCTACTGCTCCCTGGTATCAGCCATAGTGATGCAGCTACTGCTCCCTGGTATCAGCCATGGTGATGCAGTTACTGCTCCCTGGTATCAGCCATAGTGATTGCAGCTACTGCTCCCTAGTATCAGCCATAGTGATGCAGATACTGCTCCCTGGTATCAGCCATAGTGATGCAGCTACTGCTCCCTGGTATCAGCCATAGTGATTGCAGCTACTGCTCCCTGGTATCAGCCATAGTGATGCAGCTACTGCTCCCTGGTATCAGCCATAGTGATGCAGCTACTGCTCCGTGTTATCAGCCATAGTGAATGCAGCTGTTTCTCCCTGGTATCAGCCATAGTGATGCAGTTACTGCTTCCTGGTATCAGCCATAGTGATTGCAGCTACTGCTCCCTGTTATCAGCCATAGTGATTGCAGCTACTGCTCCCTGTTATCAGCCATAGTGATTGCAGCTACTGCTCCCTGGTATCAGCCACTGCTCCCTGGTATCAGCCATATTGATTGCAGCTACTGCTCCCTGGTATCATCTATGTCAGACTAGGGCAGCTGCTGTCATCCCTCCCCATCCCTATCTCACGTGCTCAGAGCAGTTACAAGGACCCACCACCTTCATACATTACAGCGCTCCATTTACTGCTAAACTACAACCCCCATCAGAGCTAAAGCTTTGGCTGTCCAGGGATGATGGGAGTAGTGCAGACATACCTTGGTGAGGCTGTTATGACGGCGAGCACATAGACGTCTGCTAGATACACTCAGCTCAGTGACGTGTGGCTGTGTGCTGTGTCATACCGCCCCCTGGTGGCCACATCTCTCATTTACAGCCCCTGCTCTGCTGGCGTCCTGCTTGGCCACAGCTCTGACTCTTCTGTCTTCTGCAGGATAAGAAGCTGATCAAGGCGCTGTTTGACGTCCTCGCGCACCCACAGAACTATTTCAAGTACACGGCTCAAGAATCCAGGGAGATGTTCCCCAAATCCTTCATCAGACTCCTGCGCGCCAAAGTCTCCAGATTCCTGCGACCGTATAAATGAGAAGAGACCCGGATTTCCCGCCGCAGCTACCCGTCCCTTCTGCCAGAGGCTGGATCTCATGGGTGCAATGGCGTCCCCCAGGGGGCAGTACTGGGATTGCTTCACCACTCACACCGACGACCCTTGAACTGGAGATTTTAGGGCGAAACTTAACTTAAACCAGGACAACGTCCCGATGGATCTGAGGCGGCTGAACTGTAACGACCAGAGGGATCACGTATGTTATTATGGGGCAATGGACTGTACCACCCGGGCCCTGCGGACTGTACCACCTGGGTTCTGTGGACTGTACCACCCGGGCCCTGCGGACTGTACCACCCGGGCCCTGCGGACTGTACCACCTGGGCTCTGTGGACTGTACCACCTGGGCTCTGTGGACTGTACCACCTGGGTTCTGTGGACTGTACCACCCAGGTCTTGCGGACTGTACCACCTGGGTTCTGTGGACTGTACCACCCGGGCCCTGCGGACTGTACCACCTGGGTTCTGTGGACTGTACCACCCAGGTCTTGCGGACTGTACCACCTGGTTCTGTGGACTGTACCATGTGGTACACTGAGCTGAACGTTTCGTTTCGCGTTTTGGATTTTTCTTTTTTTTCCTTTTCTTTGGACACAAATTTTTTTTGAAATCCCTAAATATTGGAGAACTTTTTGTATCCGAGGAGGGTGAGCGAGCGTGTATCTGAGGACGTACAGTGCTGGACGCTGAGATAGACTGCCGGTGGGGGGTGGACTGGGGTTGATCACACTGGTTCTGCAGAGCCTCGCGGGTTCTGCAGAGGTTGCGCCTTTTCCTGGATTTGGCTGTAAACGTTGTACAGACTTTCTCCGCACTATAATTATACAGCGTCTACTCTACAAGAGTCCGGCTGCCCTGGTGTCGCAGGCTGCTGGGGTATGGAGAGAATATGTTTTTAGCTTTGTGGATTAATAAAAGCGCTTATTCCCCGTCCTGCTGGACTCGTATTTGTGCTGGGGGGGTTGGGGCGTTGGTGTCAGGGACTTAAGGCCCTATTCCACGGAACGATTATCGTATTCGGCCAATATCGGCCTTTACGGCCGTTATCGTCCCATGGAATAGAAGGCAACGATCAGCCGACGTCATTGCAGTCGTTTGTTTTTCAACATGTTTAAAAACAAAGGACTCATACAGCAACGATCTGCTGCGGTGGGTCCGTGGAATAGGAGCAGCAGACCATTGTTATATGCTATGGGCTGCCCGGACGATCTAGCGATCACCCGAGCAGCCCCCCCCAGTAGTTCCCCGCGGCCCCTCCCGCAATCACCCGCTGGCTGCTGCTGCGTTCATTAGCGGCGGCATCGAGCGGGGAACGAGGAGCAGACGAGCGCTGACATTGCTCGTTTGCTCATCACAGTCGGCCCGTGGAATAGGGCCTTAAGGTGTCCAAAGATCACTGTGTCCTGCTGGGTGGTATATACAGTATACAGCCCCTGGTGATCTAGTGGTATATACAGTATACAGCCCCTGGTGATCTAATGGTATATACAGAATACAGCCATGTATACAGTACGCATCTGTTGGTGATCTCATACCACTAGATCACCAGGGGCCGGGTACTGTATATACCACTAGATCACAAGGGGCCGGGTACTGTATATATCACTAGATCACCAGGGGCCGGGTACTGTATATACCACTAGATCACCAGGGGCCGGGTACTGTATATATCACTAGATCACCAGGGGCCGGGTACTGTATATACCACTAGATCACCAGGGGCCGGGTACTGTATATATCACTAGATCACCAGGGGCCGGGTACTGTATATATCACTAGATCACCAGGGGCCGGGTACTGTATATACCACTAGATCACAAAGGGGTGGGTACTGTATATACCACTAGATCACCAGGGGCCAGGTACTGTATATACCACTAGATCACCAGGGGCCAGGTACTGTATATATCACTAGATCACCAGGGGCCAGGTACTGTATATACCACTAAATCACCAAGGGCCGGGTACTGTATATACCACTAGATCACCAGGGGTCGGGTACTGTATACACCACTAGATCACTAGGGGCCGGGTGCTGTATATACCACTAGATCACCTGAGGCCGGGTGCTGTATATACCACTAGATCACCAGGGGCCGGGTACTGTATACACCACTAGATCACCAGGGGCCGGGTACTGTATACACCACTAGATCACCAGGGGCCGGGTACTGTATATACCACTAGATCACCAGGGGCCGGGTGCTGTATACACCACTAGATCACTAGGGGCCGGGTGCTGTATATACCACTAGATCACCTGGGGCTGGGTACTGTATATACCACTAGATCACCTGAGGCCGGGTGCTGTATATACCACTAGATCACCAGGGGCCGGGTACTGTATACACCACTAGATCACCAGGGGCCGGGTACTGTATACACCACTAGATCACCAGGGGCCGGGTACTGTATATACCACTAGATCACCAGGGGCCGGGTGCTGTATACACCACTAGATCACTAGGGGCCGGGTGCTGTATATACCACTAGATCACCTGGGGCTGGGTACTGTATATACCACTAGATCACCAGGGGCCGGGTGCTGTATATACCACTAGATCACCAGGGGCCGGGTGCTGTATATACCACTAGATCACCAGGGGCCGGGTGCTGTATATACCACTAGATCACCAAGAGCCGGGTACTGTATATACCACTAGATCACCATTATGGTATATATATAATACGCAGTTCTTGGTCTTTGCACTGAACAAGCAGGATATATAGGGACTGCTGCCATGTTCCTATACACTTCAACAAACCTATGAATTCCCCTCAATCATTCAGCAGCTTTATGAGGAGCACCGACCCCTTAAAGGGGTTCTCCAAGATTAGAAACACACAGTTGTTTTCTTCCAGAAACAGCTCCACTCCTGCCTTCAGGTTGTTTGGGGTACTGCAGCTCAGGTGAGTTGTAATACCATAAACATCCTGGAGAATCCCTTTAATTAACTTGCCATTCTGCAGTAATTACTCTATGATTGACACCAGGTCGGAGGTCACCATGCCCCGCCCACTTTTGCAGACGTTGTGAGCGTGGTTTATACCACCCAAAAACTTCCACAAAAATTAGCAACTTTTCTGCAGGAAAAATCAGCCCCCCCCCCCCCCCCAATAGTAACAAGGAAGAACCGACACATTGTAACGATCCGGTGGCTGGAGAGGTGGGGATGTAACTGTAACAAACCTCCAGCTGTGTGACGCAGGATATGATAATAGTGATGATGATGATGATGAGAAGCTGCAGCCTGCAGTGTATTGTGGATACAGTGTGAGGAGTCGCTGAGAGCTCAGAGTCCGCCTCCTCTATCAGCCGCCGCCTCCTCTATCAGCCGCACACTGGGAGCCGCTCACTTCTCCCGGAGCCGAGGAGACGACATGTTCTATTCCGGGATCCTCACCGATGGCGGCAGCGGCAGGAAGGAGGCGGATCTGCGGGAAGCTGCGTCTCTCAGGCAGCAGAGGAGGATGAAGCAATCCGTCCAGTTCATCCACAAGGATTCCGCCGACCTCCTCCCCCTGGACGGCCTCAAGAAGCTGGGGACCTCCAAGGACACGGTGAGCGCCGGGGGAGGAGCCCAAATATCACCGGCCCCGAACCTGCTAATACTACACGAGGAGGATAGGAGGGATGCTGGGAGTAGTAGTGATGGCCGTGATGAGGATGATGGTAGTGATGGCCGTGATGATGATGGTGGTGATGATGGTAGTGATGGCCGTGATGATGGGGATGATGGTTGGTGATGATGGTAGTGATGGGGATGATGATGATGATGGTAGTGATGGGGATGATGGTAGTGATGATGATGGTAGTGATGATGATGATGGTAGTGATGATGATGATGGTAGTGATGGGGATGATGGTAGTGATGGGGATGATGGCAGTGATGGGGATGATGGTAGTGATGGGAATGATGATGGTAGTGATGGGGATGATGGTAGTGATGGGAATGATGATGGTGGTAGTGATGGGGATGATGATGGTAGTGATGGGGATGATGATGATGGTAGTGATGGGGATGATGGTAGTGATGGGGATGATGATGGTAGTGATGATGATGGTAGTGATGGGGATGATGATGATGATGATGGTAGTGATGGGGATGATGATGGTAGTGATGGGGATGATGGTAGTGATGGGGATGATGGTGGTAGTGATGGGGATGATGATGGTGGTGATGGGGATGATGATGATGGTAGTGATGGGGATGATGATGGTAGTGATGGGGATGATGATGGTAGTGATGGGGATGATGGTAGTGATGGGGATGATGATGATGATGGTAGTGATGGGGATGGTGGTAGTGATGGGGATGATGGTGGTAGTGATGGGGATGATGATGGTGGTGATGGGGATGATGATGATGGTAGTGATGGGGATGATGATGGTAGTGATGGGGATGATGGTAGTGATTAGGATGATGATGGTAGTGATGGGGATGATGATGATGATGGTAGTCATGGGGATGGTGGTAGTGATGGGGATGATGGTAGTGATGGGGATGATGGTAGTGATGGGGATGATGATGATGATGGTAGTGATGGGGATGGTGGTAGTGATGGGGATGATGGTGGTAGTGATGGGGATGATGATGGTGGTGATGGGGATGATGATGATGGTAGTGATGGGGATGATGATGGTAGTGATGGGGATGATGGTAGTGATTAGGATGATGATGGTAGTGATGGGGATGATGATGATGATGGTAGTGATGGGGATGGTGGTAGTGATGGGGATGATGGTAGTGATGGGGATGATGGTGGTAGTGATGGGGATGATGATGGTGGTGATGGGGATGATGATGATGGTAGTGATGGGGATGATGATGGTAGTGATGGGGATGATGGTAGTAATGGGGATGATGATGGTAGTGATGGGGATGATGATGGTAGTGATGATGATGGTAGTGATGGGGATGATGATGATGGTAGTGATGGGGATGATGGTAGTGATGGGGATGATGAGGATGATGGTAGTGATGATGATGGTAGTGATGGGGATGATGATGGTGATGGTAGTCATAATGGTGATGATGGTGATGATAATGGTGATGGTGACAGGTTCTCTATCACAGGACACTGTATATTTATAGAGGGTTCTAGGTGACAGGTTCTCTATCACAGGACACTGTATATTTATAAGGGGTTCTAGGTGACAGGTTCTATATCTTAGTACATTGGATACTTATAAGGGTTCTAGGTGACAGATTCTCTATCACAGGACACTGTATATTTATAAGGGGTTCTAGGTGACAGGTTCTCTATCACAGGACACTGTATATTTATAGAGGGTTCTAGGTGACAGGTTCTCTATCACAGGACACTGTATATTTATAGAGGGTTCTAGGTGACAGGTTCTCTATCACAGGACATTGGATACTTATAAGGGGTTCTCGGTGTGTCGCATATTGTATGTCAGACCTTGTGAAGTGGTTAGATTGTAAGCTCTGCGGCACACGTCCGAGGTCACAATCATCGGAATGTGGAAACCAACAGCGACGGCTCCAGATCCGCGGATTAAATCTGCAATAACCGGATAAAGAAAGTAATGCTAAGGAATTCACATCCAGCCACACAAAACAGGAGGGGAGGAACCCCCCCACATGACTGACATCACTGAGGTACAGGGGGCGGAACCCCCCCACATGACTGACATCACTGAGGTACAGGGGGCGGAACCCCCCCACATGACTGACATCACTGAGGTACAGGGGGAGGAGTGCCCCGTTACATTGCTGACATCACTGAGGTACAGGGGGCGGAACCCCCCACATGACTGACATCACTGAGGTACAGGGGGCGGAACCCCCCCACATGACTGACATCACTGAGGTACAGGGGGCGGAAACCCCCCACATGACTGACATCACTGAGGTACAGGGGGGCGGAACCCCCCACATGACTGACATCACTGAGGTACAGGGGGCGGAATCCCCCCACATGACTGACATCACTGAGGTACAGGGGGCGGAAACCCCCCACATGACTGACATCACTGAGGTACAGGGGGCGGAACCCCCCCACATGACTGGCATCACTGAGGTACAGGGGGTGGGGTGCCCCATTACATTGCTGACATCACTGAGGTACAGGGGGCGGAAACCCCCCACATGACTGACATCACAGAGGTACAGGGGGCGGGGTGCACCATTACATTGCTGACATCACCGAGGTACAGGGGGCGGGGTGCCCCGTTACATTGCTGACATCACTGAGGTACAGGGGGCGGGGTGCCCATTACACTGCTGACATCCTCCCATTCCTTCCCGTCCATTATAGCAGTAGTGATTATTATAAATCAGAAGGGAGGTTTATAATCCGGTTATGGCCGCAATTTAACAATTATCTGAGATGTATCCGAGATGTATCCGAGCTGCAGGAAGCGGCCACAATATGTCATGCCTAACAATCCAAATACAACAAAATTATAACGTATCCAAGCCTATCATGTGTGATACAGGCTGAGGAGCAGTGTATCTAATCCTAGCATGTGTGATACTATTTTCTGCCCTGCTGTATCTAATAGTATCATGTCGGATACTTTCTCCTGAGCTGCTATATCTAAAGATGAGTGAAGTGAGATGCCCAAACCCGAGTTCTGCCTGAACTTTAGGGTCAAACTCGGATTTGAGCAGCAGCAAACTCTGGAACTCTGGCAATATGCCCCTCCCCCCATTATGGGTGGCATACACCGCGGAGAAGGCAAGGAGCCGCACCTTTCCTGTGGCGTATGCCAGGGCCGCATCCCTGATAAATGTCCCCCCTTTGGGATTTGGTTTCTGACTATCTTGGTTTATGAGTCTAAGACACTATTACACAGACAGATTATCTGACAGATCATTGAAGCCAAAGCCAGGAGGAGACTATACACAGGGAACAGGGCATAAAGGAAAGACTGAGATTTCTTCTCTTCTCACATCCATTCCTAGCTTTGGCTTCAATAATCGGTCAGATAAATCTGTCTGTGTAAAAGGGCCTTTAGTTTGTGACTTGTTGGGTTCCTGACTGTCTGAGAATGTGACTTTTGGGGTTTTCAGCTCTTTGAATTCTTTATGCTTTGAGTTTCTGTCTCTTTGGGTTCTTTATGCTCTGAGTTTCTGTCTCTTTGGGTTTTTTATGCTTTGAGTTTCTGTCTCTTTGGGTTCTTCAAGCTTTCGTTTCTGGCTCTTTTGGTTCTTCATGCTCTGGATTTCTTGCTCTTTAGATTCTTTATGCTCTGGGTTTCTTGCTCTTTAGGTTCTTCAAGCTTTGGATTTCTGACTCTTTGGGTTCTTCATGCTTTGGGTTTCTGGCTCTTTGGGTTCTTCGTCCTTTGGGTTTCTGGCTCTTTGGGTTCTTTATGTTCTGGATTTCTGACTCTTTGGGTTCTTCATGCTTTGGGTTTCAGGCTGTTTGGGTTCTTCATGCTCTGGATTTTTGGCTCTTTAGATTCTTTATGCTCGGGCTTTCTGACTCTTTGGGTTCTTCACGCTTTGGATTTCTGATTTTTTGGGTTTCTGGCTCTTTGGGTTCTTCATGTTCTGGGTTTTGGGCTCTTTGGGTTTTTCATGCTTTGGGTTTAAGGCTGTTTGGGTTCTTTATGCTCTGGGTTTTGGGCTCTTTGGGTCCTTCATGCTTTGGGTTTCTGTCTCTTTGGGTTCTTTATGCTCTGAGTTTCTGGCTCTTTGGGTTCTACACACTTTGCATTTCTGGCTCTTTGGGGTTTTCATGCTTTGGGTTTCAGGCTGTTTGGGTTCTTCATGCTCTGGGTTTCTGGCTTTTTGGGTTCCTCAAACCTTGGGTTTCTGACTTTTTTATTTCTTCCCACTTTAGGTGTTGGCTCTTAGGGTTCTTCACACTTTGGATTTCCGCCTCTTTGGGTTCTTCATGCTTCGGGTTATTGGCTTTTTAGGTTTTTCACATTTAAGGTTTTTGGCTCTTTGGGTTCTTCAAGCTTTGGGGTTCTGTCTCTTTGGGTTCTTCAAGCTTTTGGTTTTTGGCTCTTTTGGTTTTTCATGCTCTGGATTTCTGGCTCTTTAGATTCTTTATGCTCTGGGTTTTTGGCTCTTTGGGTTCTTCACACTTTGGATTTCTGACTCTTTGTGTTTCTGCCTCTTTGGATTCTTCATGCTTTGGGTCTCTTGCTCTTTAAGTTCTTCATGTTCTGGTTTTCTGGCTCTTTGGGTTTTTCATGCTTTGGATTTTAGGCTGTTTTGGTTCTTTATGCTCTGGGTTTTGGGCTTTTTGGGTCCTTTTATGCTTTGGGTTTCTGGCTCTTTGGGTTCTTCATGCTTTGAGTTTCTTGCTCTTTTAGGTTTTTCATGCTTTTGGGTTTCTGGCTCTTTTGGGTTCTTTATGCTCTGAGTTTCTGGCTCTTTGGGTCCTTCACGCTTTGCGTTTGTGGTTCTTTGGGTTTTTCATGCTTTGGGTTCTTCATGATCTGGGCTTTGGGTTCTTCATGCTTTGGGTTTCTGGCTCTTAGTCTTCCTCACACTTTGGGTTTCTGACTTTTTGGGTTCTTCCCGCTTTGGGCTCTTAAGATTCTTCAAACTTTGGGTTTCCGTCTCTTTGAGTTCTTCATGCTTTGGTTTTCTGGCTTTTTGGGTTCTTCACATTTAAGGTTTTTAGATCGTTGGGTTGTTCAAGCTTTGGGTTTCTGTCTCTTTGGGTTCTTCAAGCTTTCGGTTTCTGGCTCTTTTGGTTCTTCATGCTCTGGATTTCTGTCTCTTTAGATTCTTTATGCTTTGAGTTTCTGGCTCTCTGGGTTGTTCACGCTTTGGATTTCTGACTCTTTGGGTTCTTTATACTTTGGGTTTCTGGCTCTTTGGGTTCTTTATGCTCTGAGTTTCTGGCTCTTTGGGTTCTTAATGCTCTGAGTTTCGGGCTCTTTGGGTTCTTCACTCTTTGCGTTTCTGGCTCTTTTGGGTTTTTCATGCTTTGGGTTATTCATGCTTTGGGCTTTGGGTTCTTCATGCTTTGGGTTTCTGGCTCTTAGTGTTCCTCACACTTTGGGTTTCTGACTTTTTGGGTTCTTCCCGCTTTGGGCTCTTAAGATTCTTCAAACTTTGGGTTTCCGTCTCTTTGAGTTCTTCATGCTTTGGTTTTCTGGCTTTTTGGGTTCTTCACATTTAAGGTTTTTAGATCGTTGGGTTGTTCAAGCTTTGGGTTTCTGTCTCTTTGGGTTCTTCAAGCTTTCGGTTTCTGGCTCTTTTGGTTCTTCATGCTCTGGATTTCTGTCTCTTTAGATTCTTTATGCTCTGAGTTTCTGGCTCTCTGGGTTGTTCACGCTTTGGATTTCTGACTCTTTGGGTTTCTGTCTCTTTGGGTTCTTTATACTTTGGGTTTCTGGCTCTTTGGGTTCTTTATGTTTTGAGTTTCTGGCTCTTTGGGTTCTTAATGCTCTGAGTTTCGGGCTCTTTGGGTTCTTCACGCTTTGCGTTTCTGGCTCTTTTGGGTTTTTCATCCTCTGGGTTTCAGGCTGTTTGGGTTTTTCATGCTCTGGGTTTTGGGCTCTTTGGGTTCTTCATGCTTTGGGTTTCTGGCTCTTTGGGTTTCTCACACTTTGGGTTTCTGACTTTTTTGGGTTCTTCCCGCTTTGGGTTTGGCTCCAGGGCTGTGGAGTCGGTAAGCCGCAGCTCCGACTCCAACTCTGACTCCTGAATTTTCTCAAGACCGACTCCAACTCTGTATCCTGAATTTTATCAGGACCGACTCCCGACTCCGACTCCTGCTCCTTCATAAATGGCCGGCCATATACCAGGGGAGTTATTTATCACACTGGCTCAGCAGCTTCTCCCTAATGTCCTACATGATTTCTGAGGGAATAAGGAAACATATAAAGCAGCTTCTCCTGTGTGTGCAGTGGATGCAGCCAGTCTCCAGCCTCCATGTCCTGAACAACTTAGAACTGGACTAGATGAAGCAGGTGGTCTTTTCCTGCTGACAGTCTTCTATGTTTCTAACTAAATATTCACCATACAAAAAGAAACACTGCTAACAATGCCAGATACCTGTGATATAGAGGTCAGCCATAGTGATATACAGGGGGTCACACATAGTGATATAGAGGTTACACAGTAATATAGAAGGTCACTGTGGGGGCACGCAATAGCACGCACACACACACAGCCTACTGCAGCCATAGCACGCACACAGCCTGCTGCAGCCAAAGCATGCACACACACAGCCTGCTGCAGCCATAGCACACACACACAGAGCCTGCTAAAGCCATAGCATACACACACACAGCCTGCTGCAGCCATAGCATACACACACAGCCTGCTGCAGCCATAGCGCACACACACACACACACACACACACAGCCTGCTGCAGCCATAGCACGCACACACACAGCCTGCTGCAGCCATAGCACACACACACATAGCCTGCTGGAGCTATAGCATACATACACAGCCTGCTGCAGTCATAGCACACACACACAGCCTGCTGCAGCCATAGCACGCACACACACAGCCTGCTGCAGCCATAGCACACACACACATAGCCTGCTGGAGCTATAGCATACATACACAGCCTGCTGCAGTCATAGCACACACACACAGCCTGCTGCAGCCATAGCACGCACACACACAGCCTGCTGCAGCCATAGCACACACACATAGCCTGCTGCAGCCATAGCATACACAGCCTGCTGCAGTCATAGCACACACACAGCCCGCTGCAGCCATAGCACGCACACACACACAGCCTGCTGCAGCCATAGCACACACACACACAGCCTGCTGCAGCCATAGCATACACACACATAGCCTGCTGCAGCCATAGCACACACACACATAGCCTGCTGCAGCCATAGCATACACACACACAGCCTGCTGCAGCCATAGCACACACACACAGCCTGCTGCAGCCATAGCACGCACACACATACACACAGCTGCAGCCATAGAACACTGAAGAAAAACACACAATCTTCTCCCAGAGAGAAAACACAACACTGAGGACAGAAAACTGCTATACTACTTATGTCTTCTCCTCCTCCGCTATATTACACAGGATATCTTCATATTACACTGCTGCTCATATACAGTCATCCAGCATCCAGGAAGAGACCAGCACAGATCTCCCCCCACACAATGGACTCTTCCAGCTCAGAAACAAACTGCCAAATAGAGACCGACAACCTCTCCCCGACCTTCCTTATCTAATAGGGCCAGTGTCGTATTAGAATGTTGCTCATAATACATATTCAAGAGCAAAACTTGTAAAATTCATATCAAAATTCAATTCTACATTTTTTAAAGTTTTTTTTTAAAGCTGGAGTCGTAGTCGGTACATTTTTTTCCGACTCCAACTCCGACTCCGACTCCAGCCAAAGCTAGCTCCGACTCCAACTCCAACTCCGACTCCAGCCAAAACTAGCTCCGACTCCGACTCCACTGCCCTGTTTGGCTCTTAGGGTTCTTCAAACTTTGGATTTCGGTCTCTTTGGGTTCTTCATGCTTTGGGTTTCTGGCTTTTTGGGTTCTTCACATTTAAGGTTTTTTCCTGTTTGGGTTTGTCAAGCTTTGTGTTTTTGTCTCTGCGTTCTTCAAGCTTTCGGTTTCTGGCTCTTTTGGTTCTTCATGGTCTGGATTTCTGGCTCTTTAGATTCTTTATGCTCTGGGTTTCTGGCTCTTTGGGTTCTTCACGCTTTGGATTTCTGACTTTTTGTGTTTCTGGCTCTTTGGATTCTTCATCCTTTGAGTTTCTGGCTTTTTGGGTTCTTGATGTTCTGGGTTTCTGGCTCTTTGGGTTTTTCATGCTTTGGGTTTCAGGCTCTTTGGGTTCTTCATGCTTTGGGTTTCTGTCTCTTTGGGTTCTTCACGCTTTCAGATTATGTCTCTTCGGGTTCTTTAAGCTATTGGTTTCTTTTTGGACTCTTTAAGCTTTCGGTTTCAGGCTCTTTAGGTTCTTCATGCTCTGGATTTGTGGTCTGGGTTCTTCGTGCTCTGAGTTTCTGGCTCTCTGGGTTCTTCACACTTTGGATTTATGGCTCTTTGGGTTTCTGGTTCTTTTAGTTCTTCACACTTTCTGGCCCTTTTGGTTCTCTACGCTGTGGGTTTGGGGCTCTTTGGGTTCTTCATGCTGTGGGTTTCTCACTCTATGGGTTTTTCGCACTTTTGTTTCTGTCTCTTTGGGTTCTTCATGCTTTGGGTTTCAGGCTGTTTGGGTTCTTCATGCTTTGAGTTTTTGGCGCTTTGTGTTTTTCATGCTTTGGGTTTTTGGCTCTTTGGGTTCCTCATACTTTGGGTTTCTGGCTTTTTGGGTTCTTCCCACTTTGGGTTGGGCTCTTTGGGTTCTTCACACTTTGAATTTCTGTCTGTTTGGGTTCTTCGTTCTTTGAATTTCTGTCTGTTTGGGTTCTTCGTTCTTTGTGTTTCTGTTTTTTGGGTATTCTCACGCTTTGGATTTTATGACTCGTTGGGTTCTTCACACTTTGGGTTTCTGGCTCTTTGGGTTCTTCAAGTTTTGAGTTTCTGACTCTTTGGGTTTTTGACTCTTTGGGTTTTTGACTCCTTGGGTCCCTCATGCTTTGGGTTATTGACTCTTTGGGTTTTTGACTCTTTGGGTTACTCACGCTTTGGGCTTTTCACACTTTGGGTTTTTCATGCTTTGGGTTTCTGACACTTCCGTTATTGATTCTTTTCGCAGCAGCCGCACAATATTCTGCAGCGACGTTTGTTGGACCCCAATTTATCAAAATTGAGGAACAATCGGCCGACATGGATGCCAAAGAGTGAAGCGCAGAGCAACAAACTGCATCATGGAAAAGCAGAGAACCCCAGAAAGAGCGAGGAAGAGGACGCTGTGCTGGTCTGGTGTCAGGTAATAATCTTATAGAGACCCTTACACCGTCACATTACCCCTCTGATGTCCTGTCACTTACCCTCTTCCTGTCCTATCCTGCCCCCCTCCTCTACCCTGCCCCATGCCCCCTTCTCTGCTCTATGCCTTCTTCTCTGCCCTGTTCCCTTTTTCTACCTTGTATCTCCTCTTCTGTCCTTTGTGTCCTTCTCTGGCCTACCACATACCCCTGCTCTATCCTGCATCCCCTCCTCTGCCCTATGCCCCCTCCTCTACCCTGTCCTGTGCCCTCTTCTCCACCTTGTATCTCCTCTTCTTTGTGTCCTCATCTGCCCTGTCTCATGCCTCTGGTCTGTCATGTGCCACCTCCTCTGCCCCACGTTCTCTGCCCCATCTCATGCCCTCTCCCTGTTCCCCCATCCTCTGCTCTTTCTCATGCCCCCTCCCTGCCCCCCCATCATCTGCCCCGTCCCATGCCCCTTTCCTGCCCCCCCCATCCTCTACCCCTTCTCATGACCCCGTTCTCTGCCCCGCCTCGTGCCCTCTCCTTGTCCCCCCCTATCCTCTGCCCCTTCTCATGCCCCCCCGTTCTCTGCCCCGCCTCGTGCCCTCTCCTTGTCCCCCCCTATCCTCTGCCCCTTCTCATGGCCCCGCCGTTCTCTGCCCCGCCTCGTGCCCTCTCCTTGTCCCCCCCATCCTCTGCCCCTTCTCATGCCCCTTCCCCCCGTCTTCTGCCCTCAGGTAATACCCTTTCCCTTGTCATGCAGTGTGCAGGGAAGGAGATAAAAGTGAAGATTGACACGTCCTGTCAGCACAACATCATCTCCTCCGCCTGTCTGGACCGGCTCGGGTAAGACCCCCCCCCACACACACCCGATCTCCCAGCTAATAGGAGACAGCAGAATGTTTAATGCAGCTCTGGGTGTTACTGGTGTATAAACTATGATAGAGCAGAGAGTGAACTGTCCTGTATATACTGAGCATCTATAGATCATGAGCGAAGCTCCCCTCTAAGAGCAATTAGAATTTAAAGGGAAGGATCAGAATCTGATTGTACACTGCCGTCACCGCGCATGTACACTGTGCAGGGCTGAATTCTGCTTCTCATGCTGAGCTGTCGCTCCTCTGGCAGAATCAGGTCACCGCCATTACCTCCGGCTCATTAATATAACAAAGCAGAAATATTACAGAGAAACTCAGCCATGCAGGATTAAAGGGATCCAGAGAGAGCCGGCCAGATCCCGGTAATCTCCCTGGTGAATAACACCCAGCTAATAGAACTCCACTGCTGCAGCACAATGTATCTCAGCCATGTATCTCAGCCATGTATCTCTGCAATGTATCTCAGACATGTATTTCTGCCCCGTATCTCAGCCATGTGTCTCTGCAATGTATCTCAGCCATGTATCTCAGCCATGTGTCTCTGCAATGTATCTCAGACATGTATTTCTGCCTCGTATCTCAGCCATGTGTCTCTGCAATGTATCTCAGCCATGTATCTCTGCACTGTATCTCAGCCATGTATCTCTGCACTGTATCTCAGCCATGTATCTCTGCACTGTATCTCAGACATGTATTTCTGCCCCATATCTCTGCAATGTATCTCAGCCATGTATCTCTGCACTGTATCTCAGCCATGTATCTCTGCACTGTATCTCAGCCATGTATCTCTGCAATGTATCTCAGCCATGTATTTCTGCCCCGTATCTCAGCCATGTTTCTCAGACATGTATTTCTGCCCCGTATCTCAGCCATGTGTCTCTGCACTGTATCTCAGCCATGTATCTCTGCAATGTATCTCAGCCATGTATTTCTGCCCCGTATCTCAGCCATGTATCTCAGACATGTATTTCTGCCCCGTATCTCAGCCATGTGTCTCTGCACTGTATCTCAGCCATGTATCTCTGCACTGTATCTCAGCCATGTATCTCTGCACTGTATCTCAGCCATGTGTCTCTGCACTGTATCTCAGCCATGTGTCTCTGCACTGTATCTCAGCCATGTGTCTCTGCACTGTATCTCAGCCATGTATCTCAGCCATGTATCTCAGCTTGCTGTCAGTGAATGGACACACCTTGGTGGATCTCATGCCGTCTCTCTTCTCTCTCAGGCTGAAGGAACATTTCCGGTCCTATCGGAGTGAGGAGGAGAAGATGTCTCTGCCGTACAGTGTGAGGAGCCTGGGTCAGGTGGAGCACGTGGCGGTGACTCTGGGCAGCACCACCCTAGACTGTAGCGCAGTCGTCATCGGTGAGCTCCGACCCCTCATTCACACACAGATCACCTTATGCTGCAGATTACATGTACTACAACTCCCAGCATGCCCTGACAATACTACTATGTACTACAACTCCCAGCATGCCCTGACACTACTATGTGCTACAACTCCCAGCATGCCCTGACACTACTACTATGTACTACAACTCCCAGCATGCCCTGATACTACTACTATGTACTACAACTCCCAGCAAGCCCTGACACTACTACTATGTACTACAACTCCCAGCAAGCCCTGACACTACTACTATGTACTACAACTCCCAGCATGCCCTGATACTACTACTATGTACGACTCCCAGTATACCCTGACACTACTACTATGTACTACAACTCCCAGTATGCCCTGACACTACTATGTACTACAACTCCCAGTATGCCCTGACACTACTATGTACTACAACTCCCAGCAAGCCCTAACACTACTACTATGTACTACAACTCCCAGCAAGCCCTGACACTACTACTATGTACTACAACTCCCAGTATGCCCTGACACTACTATGTACTACAACTCCCAGCATGCCCTGACACTACTACTATGTACTACAACTCCCAGCATGCCCTGACACTACTACTATGTACTATAACTCCCAATATGCCCTGACCCTACTACTATGAACTACAACTCCCAGCATGCCCTAAAACTGCCATCATAATATCTGGGGTCTCACATCACATCTCTAGACCCCCACCCTCCCTGTATCCTGGGGTCTCACATCTCTAGACCCCCACCCTCCCTGTATCCTGGGGTCTCACATCTCTAGACCCCCACCCTCCCTGTATCCTGGGGTCTCACATCACATCTCTAGACCCCCACCCTCCCTGTATCCTGGGGTCTTACATCTCTAGACCCCCACCCTCCCTGTATCCTGGGGTCTCACATCACATCTCTAGACCCCCACCCTCCCTGTATCCTGGGGTCTCAC
The DNA here is from genome assembly GCF_027789765.1 of Dendropsophus ebraccatus. Taxonomy (NCBI): domain Eukaryota; kingdom Metazoa; phylum Chordata; class Amphibia; order Anura; family Hylidae; genus Dendropsophus; species Dendropsophus ebraccatus. Next base: position 4,342,949 of record NC_091457.1, on the reverse strand, counting down.
ATCTCTAGACCCCCACCCTCCCTGTATTCTGGGGTCTCACATCTCTAGACCCCCACCCTCCCTGTATCCTGGGGTCTTACATCACATCTCTAGACCCCCACCCTCCCTGTATTCTGGGGTCTCACATCTCTAGACCCCCACCCTCCCTGTATTCTGGGGTCTCACATCTCTAGACCCCCACCCTCCCTGTATTCTGGGGTCTCACATCTCTAGCCCCCCACCCTCCCTGTATTCTGGGGTCTCACATCACATCTCTAGACCCCCACCCTCCCTGTATTCTGGGGTCTCACATCACATCTCTAGACCCCCACCCTCCCTGTATTCTGGGGTCTCACATCTCTAGACCCCCACCCTCCCTGTATCCTGGGGTCTCACATCTCTCTCTCCTACAGATGACAAGGAGCGGTTGTTCTCTTTGGGTCTCCAGACTCTGCGCTCCCTGAAGGTAAGACCCCCAGCACCTGCATATGAATGGTTATCAATGGGCAGAGCCAATGATGTATCACCCAGGCCTGATGATGTCATCGCACTGGATATAATGTAGATGATGTCATCACACTGGATATAATGTAGATGATGTCATCACACAGGATATAGCATAGATGATGTCATCGCACTGGATACAGTCTCATCCCCCATAATCCCTAGTGTTTCCCCCTCAGTGTGTAATAAACCTGGAGAAGAATCATCTGGAGGTGGGACGGGCGGATAGAGAGGTCGTCCCCTTCCTGGTGCCCCGCAGCGCAGCCCGAGAGGAGCGGTAAGTATGATGGAGGGGGGTGCAGCGACACCCGGGGGTCAGTGATAGATTATATGTGTATAATGTACAGGTGTCACATTAACCCCTCCCTCTCCTCCATGTCACCCGGGGGTCAGTGATAGATTATATGTGTATAATGTACAGGTGTCACATTAACCCCTCCCTCTCCTCCATGTCACCCGGGGGTCAGTGATAGATTATATGTGTATAATGTACAGGTGTCACATTAACCCCTCCCTCTCTTTATATCAGATCATCAGATGCACAATAAGAAGACGGATCCGGAAACCCGTGTAATCACCATCATCGCCACGTCTGAGCAATTCTCCTTGTGTCGTCATGTGTCGCAGCTCCTGAAGCGCCTAGTCTCTCTCTGGGGCCCCCGGTCTCTTTTTGTGGCCCCACCAGTTTCTCTTCGGCCCCCTGGTCTCTTTGTGGCCCCTCTGTCTCTGTCTAAAGCTTCCCAGTCTCTCTGCAGCCCCGCGGTCTCTCTCTGAGGCCCTGCAGTGTCTCTCTGCAGCCCCGCGGTCTCTCTCTGAGGCCCTGCAGTGTCTCTCTGCAGCCCCGCGGTCTCTCTCTGAGGCCCTGCAGTGTCTCTCTGCGGCCCCCGCTCTCTCTGCAGCCCCGTGGTCTCTCTCTCTGAGGCCCTGCAGTGTCTCTCTGCGGCCCCCAATCTCTCTGCGACCCCCAGTCTCTCTGTGGCCCCGCGGTCTCTCTCGGTGGCCCTCAGTTTCTCTGCGGCCCCCAGTCTCTCTGCATCCCTGCGGTCTCTCTCTGAGGCCCTGCAGTGTCTCTCTAAGGCCCTGCAGTGTCTCTCTCTGCGGCCCCGCAGTCTCTCTCTGAGGCCCTGCAGTGTCTCTCTCTGCGGCCCCCGGTCTCTCTGCAGCCCCTTGGTCTCTCTCTGAGGCCCTGCAGTGTCTCTCTAAGGCCCTGCAGTGTCTCTCTCTGCGGCCCCGCAGTCTCTCTCTAAGGCCCTGCAGTGTCTCCCTGCGACCCCCAGTCTCTCTGTGGCCCTGCGGTCTCTCTCTGCGACCCCCAGTCTCTCTGTGGCCCCGCGGTCTCTCTCGATGGCCCTCAGTCTCTCTGTGGCCCCCAGTCTCTCTGCGGCCCCCAGTCTCTCTGCAGCCCCGCAGTCTCTCTGCGGCCCCCAGTCTCTCTGCAGCCCCGCGGTCTCTCTCTGAGGCCCTGCGGTGTCTCTCTGCTGCCCCCAGTCTTTCTCTGAGGCCCTGCGGTGTCTCTCTGGGGCCCCCGGTCTCTCTCTGGGGCCCCCTGGTCTCTTTGTGCTTTTTATACCTCCCCCTCCCTGATAACTTCACTAGAACTGGAGATTTTTTACTAGATGTATTTTATTATTCTGCTATTTATAGAGAACTGTATGATATAGAGATATATTCACCTGTATCAGATCACTGCTCCACAGCGCCAACCAATGGCCGGAGCAGGAAGTGCTGGGATGTATAAGATTACAGTATAACCTGGCAGCTCCTCACCTCTCATGCAGCGAGAATATATTTATGCTGATATATATGACTGTTATTATCGCAGCTTCATGTTGTCTCCGGAACGTTCCGTGTATCTGCCATTGGGGAATCACTCCCCTCCAGATGCTGCGATCTGTACAGACAATGTAACCTCCATGTCCCCCCCTGAACCCAACAGAGAGCGGAGTGGTGACTGCACTGTACATATATATATATATATATGTACATATACATATATATATATATATATATCCAGTCTGTAGGGCTCAGTATTTCCTCCTTTCCCCTGTAGAGGCCTGTGGTCTCTGCAGCCCTCTGCCACCTTCTCTGTTCTCTCTGGAGGATTTGCATCTTAAAGGGGTAGTCCCTCTCTGGAGGAGCCATCCTGGACATGGTGTAATACCTTATGCGTCCTGTGGTGGCGCTGCAGGGAGAGTGAGCACTTATCATCTGGGGAGTTGAGGACCCCTTTAAGGATGCGGTTTATATGGGTCTGGTCCATTATAATCCTGTGCCATATATAACTTATCAGCCACACTCTGGAAATGAACGGGTTAACAGTTTATCGGCTTCTGTACAACGCCACGGCGTGCGGGGTGCCACCTACAGCAACTGATCACAGGACCACACTACAGCAAAGGCCAAAAGCTGTGCCTGCCCCTTTAAGAGGACGTTTGGCATGTGTTAGTGATGGGACCGGCGCTTGCTCTGGGGTCGTCCTGGTAACATCCACCAAAGAACTTCCTGTCATGTGACCTTGACATACCTGGAGGTCACATGACAGGAAGTCCCTACCCACCTGGGTTAATCAGCTCACCTGTTGCTGCTGCCATGGTAACTCCAGAGCAAGCAGGGTGATTTTTCTTAAAGGTACAGAGACCCAATAATAATATGTAGTGAGAACATCCCAGCTGAGCTCTGATTGGTTGTTATAGGTGACATCACAGCCTGTAAACTGGACGTCTCGCCTGCAGGTGGAGGCCGCCATCTTGTGTATGCTGTCAGGTGCTGGATGTGCGGCTTCCTCCACTAGAGGGCGACACGTAACACTAAGTATTACTAATAGCCATGTCTGCTGCGACAATCCAGGAACCGTGCCAAGCCTGACTGACCGCCATATTTATTACAATAAACACAATGCATGTCCATCCCTTCGCATCTGATGCTTTATCTAAGCCTCGAATCATGTGTGATACTGCCTGCTGAGATGCTGTATCTAAGCCTGTTATGTGTGATACTGCCTGCTGAGATGCTGTATCTAAGCCTGTTATGTGTGATACTGCCTGCTGAGATGCTGTATCTAAGCTTCGCAACTGTGATACTGCCTGCTGAGCTGCTGTATCTAAGCCTGGAATGTGTGATACTGCCTGCTGAGATGCTGTATCTAAGCCTGTTATGTGTGATACTGCCTGCTGAGATGCTGTATCTAAGCTTCGCAACTGTAATACTGCCTGCTGAGCTGCTGTATCTAAGCCTGGAATGTGTGATACTGCCTGCTGAGATGCTGTATCTAAGCCTGTTATGTGTGATACTGCCTGCTGAGATCCTGTATCTAAGCTTCGCAACTGTGATACTGCCTGCTGAGCTGCTGTATCTAAGCCTGGAATGTGTGATACTGCCTGCTGAGATGCTGTATCTAAGCCTGTTATGTGTGATACTGCCTGCTGAGATCCTGTATCTAAGCTTCGCAACTGTGATACTGCCTGCTGAGCTGCTGTATCTAAGCCTGGTATGTGTGATACTGCCTGCTGAGCTGCTGTATCTAAGCCTGGAATGTGTGATACTGCCTGCTGAGATGCTGTATCTACGCCTCGAATGTGTGATACTGCCTACTGAGATGCTGTATCTAAGCTTCGCAACTGTGATACTGCCTGCTGAGCTGCTGTATCTAAGCCTGGAATGTGTGATACTGCCTGCTGAGATGCTGTATCTAAGCCTGTTATGTGTGATACTGCCTGCTAAAATGCTGTATCTAAGCTTCGCAACTGTGATACTGCCTGCTGAGATGCTGTATCTAAGCCTGGAATGTGTGATACTGCCTGCTGAGATGTTGTATCTAAGCCTGTTATGTGTGATACTGCCTGCTGAGATGCTGTATCTAAGCCTGGAATGTGTGATACTGCCTGCTGAGATGCTGTATCTAAGCTTGTTATGTGTGATACTGCCTGCTGAAATGCTGTATCTAAGCCTGTTATGTGTGATACTGCCTGCTGAGATGCTGTATCTAAGCCTGGAATGTGTGATACTGCCTGCTGAGATGCTGTATCTAAGCTTGTTATGTGTGATACTGCCTGCTGAGATGCTGTATCTAAGCTTCGCAACTGTGATACTGCCTGCTGAGCTGCTGTATCTAAGCCTGGTATGTGTGATACTGCCTGCTGAGCTGCTGTATCTAAGCCTGGAATGTGTGATACTGCCTGCTGAGCTGCTGTATCTAAGCCTGGAATGTGTGATACTGCCTGCTGAGATGCTGTATCTACGCCTCGAATGTGTGATACTGCCTACTGAGATGCTGTATCTAAGCTTCGCAACTGTGATACTGCCTGCTGAGCTGCTGTATCTAAGCCTGGTATGTGTGATACTGCCTGCTGAGCTGCTGTATCTAAGCCTGGAATGTGTGATACTGCCTGCTGAGATGCTGTATCTACGCCTCGAATGTGTGATACTGCCTACTGAGATGCTGTATCTAAGCTTCGCAACTGTGATACTGCCTGCTGAGCTGCTGTATCTAAGCCTGGAATGTGTGATACTGCCTGCTGAGATGCTGTATCTAAGCCTGGGATGTGTGATACTGCCTGCTGAGATGCTGTATCTAAGCCTGGGACATATGATACTGCCTGCTGAGATGCTGTATCTAAGCCTGCCATGTGTGATGCTGCCTGCTGAGGTGCTGTATCCCCGACTAGCATGTATGATACTTCCTGCGAGATGCTGTATCTAAGCCTGCCATGTGTGATGCTGCCTGCTGAGGTGCTGTATCTAAGTTTATCATGTGTGATATCGTCTGCTGAGCCACTGTATCCCCGTCTAACATGTGTGATACTTCCTGCGAGATGCTGTATCTGAGGCCTGGCATGTGTGATCCTGCCTGCTGAATCTAGGACTCTTCTGAGCCACTGTATCTAAGCCTATTGTGTGGTACACTGCCAGCTGAGCTTCTGTATCCATACGTGTTTGATACTACCTGCTGAGATGCTGTATGGAAGCCTGGCATGTGTGATACTGCCCGCTAAGCCTATGTTTCTATGCCACTCATATGTAATACTGCCTGCAGAGCTACTGTATCTAAGTCCATCAGGTGTGATACTGTCTGCTGAGCTGCTGTATCCAATCATATCATGTGGGATACTGTCTGTTGAGCTGCTGTATCCAATCCTATTATATGTGATACTGTCTGCTGAGTCGCTGTATCTAAGCCCGTCATGTGTGATACTGTCTACTGAGCTGATGTATCCAATCCTATCATGTGTAATACTGTCTGCTGAGTGGCTGTATCTAAAGGTGCCAAAGCCAGGAACAGACTATAAACAGGGAACAGGTCATAAAGGAAAGACTGAGATTTCTCCTCTTTTCAAATCCATTCCTGGCTTTGGCTTCAATAATCTGTCAGATAAATCTCTCTGTGTAAAGGCACCCTAAGACTACCGTTTGTGATACTGTCTGCTGAGCTGCTGTATCCAATCCTATCATGTTTGATACTGTCTGCTAAACTGCTGTATCCAATCCTATCATGTTTGATACTGCCTGTCTCGGAGGTGTGATACTCCGGGTTAGGGCCCATTTACACAGAAAGATTAATTGACAGATTATCTGCCAAAGATTTGAAGCCAAAGCCAGGAATGGATTTGAAAAGAGGAGGAATCCCAGGGTTAACTTTATGACCTGTTCCCTGTTTATAGTCTATTTCTGGCTTTGGCTTCAAATCTTTGGCAGATAATCTGTCAGATAATCTTTCTGTGTAAATGGACCCTTATGCTGGGTTTAAACGGAGCGATAATTCGCCCAATCTTACGATTAACGACTTCGAAGTAACGGTTTTTCTTTTATAACGATTAGCGTTTAGACGGAACGATATATCGTACAGAAAATTCGTTGTGCGATCGCTTAAGCCGATCTCACACATAGGTAAAATATCTCAGCATGCAGCCAAACAACAAGGCAAACGGATAAAGGGAAGAATTATCCAGAAGTCTCCGGCGTCCTGCCTCCTGTACACCAGGCTCACATCTGCACATTACTCCAGCCCTGCAGGCCTAATACTTCTCCCATCACCTGAGGACAGGGGGGGCGCTGTCCTGCGTGGGAGGCAGCCATGTTTTTCTCATCCTGGATAACCCCTTTAAATGACTCTCCTCAGCAGAAGGCGCAGGGTGTAGTGCCGGTGTCACGCTGTGTCGTCCTGATCCCTGCGGGTTATGTGATTGATGGCCGGCACTACACTGCACGCTGCGCTTATACAGCTCTGCCTAATTATCCAGGTGAGACCCCCCCCCCCCCCCCCCCCGGAACCTGCGACCTTTATAAGAAGAAACAGAGCGACCCCATCCCCCAGGTCACAGGTGACATCAGCACAGGAGAGGGTCCAGAACTCTGTGGGACCCTGACTACACCGTGATACACCCACATCGGGGTGTATCGCACATGAGGCAAATCCGCCCCACAGCTGAGGGTTTGGTACAATGTATCAGTGCATTCAGAATGTTACATGCCAAGCCAGTGCTGGGGCAACTACAACTCCCAGCATGCCGGAGGGCAGTCTTCTCTAGTTCTCAGCATGCGCTGACCAGAATAACAATGTATCAGTGCAGGTAATATATATATATATATATATATATATATATATATATATATATATATATGTGTGTGTGTGTACATGAGGCTGGTGACACACTGTGACGACACCTCTGCCCCGCACGGCCCTGACACTCTCATTATCTACAAACAGGAGAGCAGGTGGGCGGCCGGAGTAATGAGGCAGCAGCAAATCCTCCTGGCCAGTTACCGTGGTAACGCTCCTCAACTAGGACACGGCAGCTGTGCCCCTCGCGCCTGGACCGCCACCGATCAATAGAGCTGCCTCATCATCATCGTCCATGTGCCAGATCTCAGCAGATGTGGCACGTTACATGACGCCGCACACGTAACAATGGCTGCTGCACATGTGACATGACGCTTGACACGTGACAATGGCCGCTGCACATGTGACATGACGCTTGACACGTGACAATGGCCGCCGCACACGTTACATGACGCTGCACACGTGACAATGGCCGCCGCACACGTTACATGACGCCGCACACGTGACAATGGCCGCCGCACACGTTACATGACGCTGCACACGTGACAATGGCCGCCGCACACGTTACATGACGCCTCACACGTGACAATGGCCGCCGCACACGTTACATGACGCCGCACACGTGACAATGGCCGCCGCACACGTTACCTGACGCTGCACACGTGACAATGGCCGCCGCACACGTTACATGACGCCGCACACGTGACAATGGCCGCTGCACACGTTACATGACGCCGCACACGTGACACATGGGAGGGGGACACAGGGGCGGGGGGCACAGGGGCGGGGGGCACAGGGGGACACAGGGGCGGGGGGCACAGGGGGACACAGGGGAGGGGGGCACAGGGTGCTGGGTAGTAAGACATCTTGCTCATTTACCAAATTACAATTTTTTTTAATTCATACCTTGTCTGCAAAACCCTGGAGGGATGATGAGGGTTATATTCTTATATTCCATCCATCCTCTGCCCTGATCTCACTGTAAGGGGGGGGGGGGGGGGGGGTTGATGAGGGTTATATAAACCCTATATCCTCCTCTAAACTCCTCTGTCCTCCTTGAGACTCCTCTATCCTCCTCCAAACCCCTCTGTCCTCCTCCAGACCCCTCTATCCTCCTCCAGACTCCTCTATTTTCCTCCAGACTCCTCTATCCTCCTCCAAACCCCTCTGTCCTCCTCCAGACCCCTCTATCCTCCTCCAGACCCCTCTATCCTCCTCCAGACTCCTCTATTTTCCTCCAGACTCCTCTATCCTCCTCCAAACCCCTCTATCCTCCTCCAGACCCCTCTATCCTTCTCCAGACCCCTCTATCCTTCTCCAGACTCCTCTATCCTCCTGCAGACTCCTCTGTCCTCCTCCAGACCCCTCTATCCTCCTCCAGACTCCTCTATTTTCCTCCAAACCCCTCTGTCCTCCTCCAGACCCCTCTATCCTCCTCGAGACTCCTCTATCCTCCTCCAAACCCCTCTGTCCTCCTCCAGACCCCTCTATCCTCCTCCAGACCCCTCTGTCCTCCTCCAGACCCCTCTATCCTCCTCCAGACCCCTCTATCCTTCTCCAGACTCCTCTATCCTCCTCCAGACTCCTCTGTCCTCCTCCAGACCCTTCTATCCTCCTCCTCCAGACCCCTCTATCCTTCTCCAGACCCCTCTATCCTTCTCCAGACCCCTCTGTCCTCCTCCAGACCCCTCTATGCTCCTCCAGACCCCTCTATCCTCCTCCAGACCCCTCTATCCTCCTCCAGACCCCTTTATCTCCTCCAGACTCCTCCAGACCTCCAGACTCCTCTATCCTCCTCCAGACCTCCAGACCCTTCTATCTCCTCCAGACTCCTCTATCCTCCTCCAGACCCTTCTATTCTCCTCCAGACTCCTCTATCCTTCTCCAGACCCCTCTAACCTCCTCCAGAGCCCTCTGTCCTCCTTCAGACTCCTCTATCCTCCTCCAGACTCCTCTGTCCTCCTCCAGACCCTTCTATCCTCCTCTTTCAGACCCCTCTATCCTTCTCCAGACTCCTCCGTCCTCCTCCAGACCCCGCTATCCTCCTCCAGACCCCTCTATCCTCCTCCAGACCCCTCTATCCTCCTCCAGACCCCTCTGTCCTCCTCAAGACTCCTCTGTCCTCCACAGACTCCTCTATCCTCCTCCTGCAGACCCCTCTATCCTTCTCCAGACTCCTCCGTCCTCCTCCAGACCCCTCTATCCTTCTCCAGACTCCTCCGTCCTCCTCCAGACCCCGCTATCCTCCTCCAGACCCCTCTATCCTCCTCCAGACCCCTCTATCCTCCTCCAGACCCCTCTATCCTCCTCCAGACCCCTCTGTCCTCCTTAAGACTCCTCTGTCCTCCACAGACTCCTCTATCCTCCTCCTGCAGACCCCTCTATCCTCCTCCAGACCCCTCTATCCTCCTTCAGACTCCTCTGTCCTCCTCCAGACCCCTCTAACCTCCTCCAGACCCCTCTATCCTCCTCCAGACTCCTCTGTCCTCCTCCAGACTCCTCTGTCCTCCTCCAGACCCCTCTATCCTCCTTCAGACTCCTCTGTCCTCCTCCAGACCCCTCTAACCTCCTCCAGACTCCTCTGTGATTTTCCATCATCATTTGCTGGAGACCTCCTTATATACTATACTGACAGCCCAATCTTCCCAGAGCGGCAGCCACCAAAAGCCTGAAGTGTATGAGGACCTTACAGTGTGAGATGGAGAGAGAGGAGAGCCGTCCTGACCATGAGAGCGAGCCGGGAGAAGACCCCGCGCCCCGCCGATATCATGCTACACTCTGTATATTAGGGTACAATCCGTATATATTAGGGTACACTCGGTATATTAGGGTACACTCCGTATATTAGGGTACACTCCGTATATTATATTCTGTATATTAGGGTACACTCTGTATACTATATTCTGTATATTAGGGTACACTCTGTATATTATATTCTGTATATTGGGGTACACTCCGTATATTAGGGTACACTCTGTATATTATATTCTGTATATTATGGCATACTCTGTATATTAGGGTACACTCTATATTAGGGTACACTCTGTATATTATATTCTGTATATTGGGGTACACTCTGTATATTGGGGTACACTCTGTATATTAGGGTACACTCTGTATATTAGGGTACACTCTGTATATTATATTCTGTATATTAGGGTACACTCTATATTAGGGTACACTCTGTATATTATATTCTGTATATTAGGGTACACTCTGTATATTAGGGTATACTCTGTATATTATATTCTGTATATTAGGGTACACTCTGTATATTAGGGTACATTCTGTATATTATATTCTGTATATTGGGGTACACTCTGTATATTAACCCTTTATCACTCATGGGACACACACACACACACGTATATACCTGTATATCTACAGCAGTGACGTCACATCAGGGACAGATGCGGCCGCCAGGGGCACACCTCACAGGCCGGGAGCGGAACTCATCTTCCTGTACGATAAAACCGGGGGAAGGAAATCGCGGCGCGCACTGACCCGGAAGTTGGCCGGAAGTGGGGCAGATCCCGTTGTGGTGGAGTCAGCTGACTGCGGATCGCTGCTGTCGGGATCATTGACAATGGCGGCGATCGTGACGTACACGGCGGTGCTGGTGCTGCTGCTGGCGACGGTGCACGGCTCCGAGGATAAGGTGAGAGGAAGCGCAGGATCTGAACGCGGCTATAAAGAGAGTGTGTGTGTGAGTGTGACTGTGTGTGTATCTCGTGTATGTATATATATATATATATATATATTAGTGTTTACTCACATGATGAGTATATAGAGAGCTGATCCCTCAGTATACACCCGTATCACCGCCCCCCACCTCAGTATACACCCGTATCACCGCCCACCCCTCCTCAGTATACACCCGTATCACAGCCCACCCCTCCTCAGTATACACCCGTATCACCGCCCCCCACCTCAGTATACACCCGTATCACCGCCCACCCCTCCTCAGTATACACCCGTATCACAGCCCACCCCTCCTCAGTATACACCCGTATCACCGCCCCCCACCTCAGTATACACCCGTATCACCACCCCTCCTCAGTATACACCCGTATCACAGCCCACCCCTCCTCAGTATACACCCGTATCACCACCCCTCCTCAGTATACACCCGTATCACCGCCCACCCCTCCTCAGTATACACCCGTATCACCGCCCACCCCTCCTCAGTATACACCCGTATCACCGCCCCCCACCTCAGTATACACCCGTATCACCACCCCTCCTCAGTATACACCCGTATCACAGCCCACCCCTCCTCAGTATACACCCGTATCACCACCCCTCCTCAGTATACACCCGTATCACAGCCCACCCCTCCTCAGTATACACCCGTATCACCACCCCTCCTCAGTATACACCCGTATCACCGCCCACCCCTCCTCAGTATACACCCGTATCACAGCCCACCCCTCCTCAGTATACACCCGTATCACCACCCCTCCTCAGTATACACCCGTATCACCACCCCTCCTCAGTATACACCCGTATCACCGCCCACCCCTCCTCAGTATACACCCGTATCACAGCCCACCCCTCCTCAGTATACACCCGTATCACCACCCCTCCTCAGTATACACCCGTATCACCGCCCACCCCTCCTCAGTATACACCCGTATCACCACCCCTCCTCAGTATACACCCGTATCACAGCCCACCCCTCCTCAGTATACACCCGTATCACCACCCCTCCTCAGTATACACCCGTATCACAGCCCACCCCTCCTCAGTATACACCCGTATCACAGCCCACCCCTCCTCAGTATACACCCGTATCACAGCCCACCCCTCCTCAGTATACACCCATATCACAGCCCACCCCTCCTCAGTATACACCCGTATCACAGCCCACCCCTCCTCAGTATACACCCGTATCACCGCCCACCCCTCCTCAGTATACACCCGTATCACCGCCCACCCCTCCTCAGTATACACCCGTATCACCGCCCACCCCTCCTCAGTATACAGCGGTATCACCGCCCACCCCTCCTCAGTATACAGCCGTATCACCGCCCACCCCTCCTCAGTATACAGCCGTATCACCGCCCACCCCTCCTCAGTATACAGCCGTATCACCGCCCACCCCTCCTCAGTATACAGCCGTATCACCGCCCACCCCTCCTCAGTATACACCCGTATCACCGCCCACCCCTCCTCAGTATACAGCCGTATCACCGCCCACCCCTCCTCAGTATACAGCCGTATCACCGCCCACCCCTCCTCAGTATACACCGTATCACAGCCCACCCCTCAGTATACACCCGTATCACTGCCCAGTATCACCGCCCACCCCTCCTCAGTATACACCCGTATCACCGCCCACCCCTCCTCAGTATACAGCCGTATCACCGCCCACCCCTCCTCAGTATACAGCCGTATCACCGCCCACCCCTCCTCAGTATACAGCCGTATCACCGCCCACCCCTCCTCAGTATACACCGTATCACAGCCCACCCCTCAGTATACACCCGTATCACTGCCCCGTATCACCGCCCACCTCTCCTCAGTATACACCCGTATCACCGTCCACCCCTCCTCAGTATACACCCGTATCACCGCCCACCCCTCCTCAGTATACACCCGTATCACCGCCCACCCCTCCTCAGTATACACCCGTATCACCGCCCACCCCTCCTCAGTATACACCCGTATCACCGCCCACCCCTCCTCAGTATACACCCGTATCACCGCCCACCCCTCCTCAGTATACACCCGTATCACCGCCCCCCCCTCCTCAGTATACACCCGTATCACCGCCCACCCCTCCTCAGTATACACCCGTATCACCGCCCACCCCTCCTCAGTATACACCCGTATCACCACCCCTCCTCAGTATACACCTGTATCACCGCCCACCCCTCCTCAGTATACACCCGTATCACCGCCCACCCCTCCAAAGCATACACCCGTATCACCGCCGATAGTGTGTATGTGTGGCCCCTCCCCCATGTGTCGCTCTGTAATTGTTTCCATTGTTTTCCAGAATTCCAAGGACAAGCGCTGTAAATGTATCTGCCCCCCGTACAAGGACAAACCGGGGAGCATCTACAACCGCAACGTCACCCAGAAGGACTGGTCAGTGCCCCCCCCCCCCCTGCAAATTGTCGCACCGAGCTGCCTGTCACTGCGGTGCGTCGCACCCAGCTGCCTGTCACTGCGGTGCGTCGCACCCAGCTGCCTGTCACTGCAGCGCGTCGCACCCAGCTGCCTGTCACTGCAGAGCATCGCACCCTGCATTGCATACAGGGACACATCTCAGCTGCCTGTGACTGCAGAGCATTGCATACAGGGACACATCTCAGCTGCCTGTGACTGCAGAGCATCGCACCCAGGGACACATCTCATGGGGGGTGGGGTGGGGGTGTCCTTGTGTTTTCCTCTAACCCCTTGTCTCCTTGGTCTTCAGCGACTGTCTCCATGTGGTGAGCCCCATGCCGGTGCCGGGAGCCGATGTGGAGGCATACTGTCTGCGCTGTGAGTGCAAATATGAGGAGAGGAGCTCAGTCACCATCAAGGTAAGAAAGAGCGCAGCTCTGGAGTATAATCCAGCCTGTAGGGGTCCCATCATCTTGTGGTTCTCTGGCAGGTAACCATCATCATCTATCTGTCCATCCTGGGCCTCCTCCTCCTCTACATGGTCTACCTGACCCTGGTGGAGCCCATGCTGAAGAGGCGGCTGTTCGGACACTCCCAGCTGATACAGAACGAGGATGATGTTGGGGTGAGTGTGGATATATACATTATATATACAGTCTATAGGATATTGGGGTCATTATACACTGCTCAGTAACATAAAGGGAACAGATAAACAATACAATATAACTCTAAGTAAATGAACCTTCTGTGACATCAGACTGACCACTCAGGAAGCAGCACTGACAGGCAATTGCCGTCACCTGCAGTCAGCGAGACCCCCTCAGTAACGGAGGGTCCTGCAGGTGGGGAGCACACACCACTTCTCACTACCTAGGCTTTCTGGCTGGTGTTTTGGTCACTTTTGAATGTTGCTGGTGCTGTCACACTCGTGGTACCATGAGACGGACTCTACAACCCACACAGGTGGCTCAGGTAGTGCAGCTCATCCAGGATGGCACATCAATGCGAGCTGTGGCAAGAAGGTTTGCTGTGTCTGTCAGCGTAGTGTCCAGAGGCTGGAGGCTACCAGGAGACAGGCCAGTACACAGGAGACATGGAGGAGGCCGTAGTGTCCAGAGGCTGGAGGCTACCAGGAAACAGGCCAGTACACCAAGAGACATGGAGGAGGCCGTAGTGTCCAGAGGCTGGAGGCTACCAGGAGACAGGCCAGTACACCAGGAGACGTGGAGGAGGCCGTAGTGTCCAGAGACTGGAGGCTACCAGGAGACAGGCCAGTACGCCAGGAGACATGGAGGAGGCCGTAGTGTCCAGAGGCTGGAGGTGCTACCAGGAGACAGGCCAGTACACCAGGAGACATGGAGGAGGCCGTAGTGTCCAGAGGCTGGAGGCTACCAGGAGACAGGCCAGTACACCAGGAGACGTGGAGGAGGCCGTAGTGTCCAGAGACTGGAGGCTACCAGGAGACAGGCCAGTACGCCAGGAGACATGGAGGAGGCCGTAGTGTCCAGAGGCTGGAGGCTACCAGGAGACAGGCCAGTACGCCAGGAGACATGGAGGAGGCCGTAGTGTCCAGAGGCTGGAGGTGCTACCAGGAGACAGGCCAGTACACCAGGAGACATGGAGGAGGCCGTAGTGTCCAGAGGCTGGAGGTGCTACCAGGAGACAGGCCAGTACACCAGGAGATGTGGAGGAGGCCGTAGGAGGGCAACAACCCAGCAGCAGGACCACTACCTCCACCTCTGTGCTAGGAGGACCAGGAGGAGCACTGCCAGAGCCCTGCACAATGTCCTCCAGCAGCCACAAATCTGCATGTGTCTGTACAGACTCCATGAGGACGGTATGAGGGCCCCACGTCCACAGATGGAGGTTGTGCTCACAGCCCAGCACCGTGCAGGACACTTGGCATTTACCAGAGGAAACCAGGATTGGCAGATTGACCACTGGTGCCACCTGTGCTCCTCACAGATGAGAGCAGGTTCACACTGAGCACATATGACAGACGGGACAGCCACCTCATCAGGAGCATGCCCGGGCCTTGTAGGGAGGTCATACAGACACCTCATCAGGAGCATGCCCGGGTCTTGTAGGGAGGTCATACAGACACCTCATCAGGAGCATGCCCGGGCCATGTAGGGAGGTCATACACCTCATCAGGAGCATGCCTGGGCCTTGTAGGGAGGTCATACACCTCATCAAGAGCATGCCCGGGCCTTGTAGGGAGGTCATACACCTCATCAGGAGCATGCGGGGGCCTTGTAGGGAGGTCATACAGCCACCTCATCAGGAGCATGCCTGGGCCTTGTAGGGAGGTCATACAGACACCTCATCAGGAGCATGCCCGGGCCTTGTAGGGAGGTCATACAGACACCTCATCAGGAGCATGCCCGGGCCTTGTAGGGAGGTCATACAGCCACCTCATCAGGAGCATGCCCGGGCCTTGTAGGGAGGTCATACACCTCATCAGGAGCATGCCCGGTCCTTGTAGGGAGGTCATACAGACACCTCATCAGGAGCATGCCCGGGCCTAGTAGGGAGGTCATACAGACACCTCATCAGGAGCATGCCCGGGCCTTGTAGGGAGGTCATACAGGCACCTCATCAGGAGCATGCCCGGGCCTTGTAGGGAGGTCATACAGACACCTCATCAGGAGCATGCCCGGGCCTTGTAGGGAGGTTATACACCTCATCCGGAGCATGCCCGGGCCTTGTAGGGAGGTCATACAGCCACCTCATCAGGAGCATGCCCGGGCCTTGTAGGGAGGTCATACAGACACCTCATCAGGAGCATGCCCGGGCCTTGTAGGGAGGTCATACAGGCACCTCATCAGGAGCATGCCCGGGCCTTGTAGGGAGGTTATACAGACACCTCATCAGGAGCATGCTCGGGCCTTGTAGGGAGGTTATACAGACACCTCATCAGGAGCATGCCCGGGCCTTGTAGGGAGGTCATACAGACATCTCATCAGGAGCATGCCCGGGCCTTGTAGGGAGGTCATACAGACATCTCATCAGGAGCATGCCCGGGCCTTGTAGGGAGGTTATACAGCCACCTCATCAGGAGCATGCCCGGGCCTTGTAGGGAGGTCATACAGCCACCTCATCAGGAGCATGCCCGGGCCTTGTAGGGAGGTCATACACCTCATCAGGAGCATGCCTGGGCCTTGTAGGGAGGTCATACACCTCATCAAGAGCATGCCCGGGCCTTGTAGGGAGGTCATACACCTCATCAGGAGCATGCGGGGGCCTTGTAGGGAGGTCATACAGCCACCTCATCAGGAGCATGCCTGGGCCTTGTAGGGAGGTCATACAGACACCTCATCAGGAGTATGCCCGGGCCTTGTAGGGACGTCATACAGACCCCTCATCAGGAGCATGCCCGGGCCTTGTAGGGAGGTCATACACCTCATCAGGAGCATGCCCGGTCCTTGTAGGGAGGTCATACAGACACCTCATCAGGAGCATGCCCGGGCCTTGTCGGGAGGTCATACAGGCACCTCATCAGGAGCATGCCCGGGCCTTGTAGGGAGGTCATACAGACACCTCATCAGGAGCATGCCCGGGCCTTGTAGGGAGGTCATACAGGCACCTCATCAGGAGCATGCCCGGGCCTTGTAGGGAGGTTATACAGACACCTCATCAGGAGCATGCCCGGGCCTTGTAGGGAGGTTATACAGACACCTCATCAGGAGCATGCCCGGGCCTTGTAGGGAGGTCATACAGCCACCTCATCAGGAGCATGCCCGGGCCTTGTAGGGAGGTCATACACCTCATCAGGAGCATGCCCGGGCCTTGTAGGGAGGTTATACAGACACCTCATCAGGGGCATGCCCGGGCCTTGTAGGGAGGTCATACAGACATCTCATCAGGAGCATGCCCGGGCCTTGTAGGGAGGTCATACAGACATCTCATCAGGAGCATGCCCGGGCCTTGTAGGGAGGTTATACAGCCACCTCATCAGGAGCATGCCCGGGCCTTGTAGGGAGGTCATACAGACACCTCATCAGGAGCATGCCCGGGCCTTGTAGGGAGGTCATACAGACACCTCATCAGGAGCATGCCCGGGCCTTGTAGGGAGGTCATACACCTCATCAAGAGCATGCCCGGACCTTGTAGGGAGGTCATACAGACACCTCATCAGGAGCATGCCCGGGCCTAGTAGGGAGGTCATACACCTCATCAGGAGCATGCCCGGGCCTTGTAGGGAGGTCATACAGCCCCCTCATCAGGAGCATGCCCGGGCCTTGTAGGGAGGTCATACACCTCATCAGGAGCATGCCCGGGCCTAGTAGGGAGGTCATACACCTCATCAGGAGCATGCCCGGGCCTTGTAGGGAGGTCATACACCTCATCAGGAGCATGCCCGGGCCTAGTAGGGAGGTCATACACCTCATCAGGAGCATGCCCGTGCCTTGTAGGGAGGTCATACAGACACCTCATCAGGAGCATGCCCGGGCCTAGTAGGGAGGTCATACACCCCATCAGGAGCATGCCCGGGCCTTGTAGGGAGGTCATACAGACACCTCATCAGGAGCATGCCCGGGCCTTGTAGGGAGGTCATACAGACACCTCATACAGCACAGTTGGATCAGCCTGGAGGGGGTTACCACTGTAATTCTGTGTGTGTGTTATTGAGCAGTGTATTCACAGTCTATACGATGTTGGGGGGAGTGTGTGTGTGTGTGTGTGTGTGTGTGTGTGTATATATATATATACACACACACACACACACAGTTAGGGCCAGAAATATTTGGACAGTGACACAAGTTTTGTTATTTTAGCTGTTTACAAAAACATGTTCAGAAATACAATTATATATATAATATGGGCTGAAAGTGCAGACTCCCAGCTGCAATATGAGAGTTTCCACATCCAAATCGGAGAAAGGGTTTAGGAATCATAGCTCTGTAATGCATAGCCTCCTCTTTTTCAAGGGACCAAAAGTAATTGGACAATGGACTCTTAAGGGCTGTAATTAACTCTGAAGGAGTCTCCCTCGTTAACCTGTAATCATTGAAGTAGGTAAAAGGTCGGGGGTTGATTCCAGGTGTGTGGTTTTGCATTTGGAAGCTGTTGCTGTGACCAGACAAGATGCGGTCAAAGGAACTCTTAATTGAGCTGAAGCAGAACATCCTGAGGCTGAAAAAAAAGAAAAAATCCATCAGAGAGATAGCGGACATGCTTGGAGAAGCAAAATCAAGAAAAAAGGAATAGACTGGTGAGCTTGGGAACTCAAAAAGGCCTGGGTGTCCACGGAAGACAACAGTGGTGGATGATTGCCGCATACTTTCTTTGGTGAAGAAGAACCCGTCCACAACATCAACTGAAGTCCAGAACACTCTCAGGGAAGTAGATGGATCTGTCTCTAAGTCAACAGTAAAGAGAAGACTCCATGAAAGTAAATACGAAGGGTTCACATCTAGATGCAAACCATTCATCAATTCCAAAAATAGACAGGCCAGAGTAACATTTGCCGAAAAACACCTCAAGAAGCCAGCTCAGTTCTGGAAGAGTATTCTATGGACAGATGAGACCTAGATCAACCTGTACCAGAATGATGGGAAGAAAAAAGTTTGGAGAAGAAAGGGAACGGCCCATGATCCAAGGCACACCACATCCTCTGTAACACATGGTGGAGGCAACGTGATGGCATGGGCATGCATGGCTATCAATGGCGCTGGGTCACTTGTGTTTATTGATGACATAACAGCAGACAAGAGTAGCCGGATGAATTCTGAAGTGGACCGGGATATACTTTCAGCCCAGATTCAGCCAAATGCTGCAAGGTTGATCGGACGGCGCTTCATAGTACAGATGGACAATGACCCCAAGCATACAGCCAAAGCCACCCAGGAGTTCATGAGTGCAAAAAAGTGGAACATTCTGCAATGGCCAAGTCAATCACCAGATCTTAACCCAATTGAGCATGCATTTCACACGCTCAAATCCAGACTTAAGACGGAAAGACCCACAAACAAGCAAGACCTGAAGGCTTCGGCTGTAAAGGCCTGGCAAAGCATTAAGAAGGAGGAAACCCAGCGTTTGGTGATGTCCATGGGTTCCAGACTTAAGGCAGTGATTGCCTCCAAAGGATTCGCAACAAAATATTGAAAAAAATATATATTTTGTTTGGGTTATGTTTATTTGTCCAATTACTTTTGAGCTCCTAAAATGTGGAGTGTTTGTAAATAAATGTGCACAATTCCTACATTTTCTATCAGATATTTTTGTTCAACCCTTCAAATTAAACGTTACAATCTGCACTTGAATTCTGTTGTAGAGGTTTCATTTCAAATCCAATGCGGTGGCATGCAGCGCCCAACTCGCCAAAATTGGGTCATTGTCCAAATATTTCTGGCCCTAAGTGTGTGTGTGTGTGTATATATATATATGTGTGTGTGTGTGTGTGTGTGTATATATATATATATATATATATATATATATATATATATATATATATATATATATAATATATATGATGAGGGGGAGTGTGGATACATATTATATATACAGTCTATATGGGATTACATGGGTGTTTCTCCTCTTATATTTGAGTCCTTGGTCGTCACGTACGGCCGGCACACGGCTATATTTATTACAGTTGTGCTGTGTGTGTATATAGATAGAGACATCGGGGAGTGCGGATTTGTTGGCAGGCGGCAGCTGTAATGGTGGACGCAGCAATAATTCTCCATTCTCCACAATATCGGCACACAATGGCGGCTGTATACACAGCAGAGCCGGCGTGTGATGACAATAAAGCTGCCATCACTTCTGGCACCGGATCTCACACTCCATAACAGCGCAGTAACCTGATCGCCCCCCGCCAAGTGTTGTATAAACATTTAGGGTGACAATGGGCTGATGGGGTATTATATCATGGAGGGCAGCTCTGGAGGATGAGGAGGGCAGCTCTGGAGGGGGGAGGGCAGCTTTGGAGGATGAGGAGGGCAGCTCTGGAGGGGGAGGAAAGGGGCAGCTCTGGAGGGGGGAGGGCAGCTCTAGAGGATGGAGGATGAGGAGGGCAGCTCTGGAGGATGGAGGGCGACTCTGAAGGGTGAGGAGGGCAGCTCTAGAGGACGATGAGTAGCCAGGCAGCTGTCGTCTGACATGTTCCGTTTCCCCCTTTCAGGACCACCAGCCTTTCGCTAACGCCCATGACGTCCTCGCCCGCTCCCGCAGCCGCGCCAACGTCCTCAACAAGGTGGAATATGCCCAACAGCGCTGGAAACTACAAGTACAAGAACAGCGCAAGTCTGTTTTTGACCGCCATGTTGTGCTGAGCTAATGGGAGGGATGTGTGTGATGTACGGGGTCTCCCCTCCCTCAGGACATGCTGATACTTGTAGTCACCACTCCTGATAATAAAGGGTTGATATATTGTGTGGCTGCCGCGGACGCCATCGGACGTTTTTCCTCGTGTACAGATTACTCCCCCCTCACCTTTTCTTGTCCGTGATTGGATGGTCTGGTTCCCTGCATGACGGATCCCTTCTCATTGTCTATTGGTCATACGGAATCCTGGGGGACAGATCACAGGCGGAGAACCTGGTCACCCCGGGGGTACCGAGCATGCTCCGCTGTGCTGCATTGTGGGAGACGTAGTGTGGGGTTAGGAAGAGCACCACACCTGACCCTAGGCCGAGTCTGGAATTGCAGTTCAGCTCCATTGATATTAAGCTGCAATACCACACAGAACCTAAGCACAGGGGGGCGCTGTTTGTGGAAGAAGAAGGCAGCGGCCGCCATGTTTCTCAGATCCCGCACAGATGATGAAACGTTCGGCCACTTTCTTCTAGACTTTGATTCTTTACCGTTCAGCATCTCTGTCTTAAGGGAACGTTCTGCTTCCGGTGTGGAGAGAGAACTTTTCACAGCTGCAGTTTTGTTCCAATGTCCTGTCCCAGCTGATGGCTCTTACCTGCACCGATACATTGTAAGGCCCCGTTCCCACTGAGCAAAAGTAGCGGAATTCCGCTACTTTTGCTCAGTGGGAACGGGGCCTAACAAGCCCTCAGCTTCCTGTACTTATAGCCCCATCACTGATACACTGTAACAAGCCCTCAGCTGTGTAAGCAGGACTCGGTCTGGGGGTCTGTTACAGTGTAGGGGTGTAGGATATCCCGTGCTGGACTTCGGGGTCTCTGGATATACCAGGAGTAGAGGGTCCCAGCTGCACTGATACACTGTAACAAGTCCTTAGCTTCCTGTTCATTTAGTCCCATCACTAGAACACACACGCCTTGTAGTATATACCGTATCTACAGCGCTCCTGTCCTGCAGGTTCTCTCTTCCCGTTGGTCAGTGCTGGATGAGATCACGATTGTGTTGTCAGTGTTATCAGAGCCGATCTAGGAGGAAACATTCTGAGCCAACCCTGTCTTGTGACCACTGCCCCTGTGCCGCCATAGTGTGAGCAGCGGGGCACATGGTGGAGCTGTGCTGTGATCTGCTGGATCATACCATGTCAGAGATTTTGGGTGGAGTCCAGTATGGATATCACTATAGGGTGTGAAACTACTACTCTCATGACTGTTGTAGCATGCTGGGAGTAGTAGTTTCCTGTCAACGGGTGTAGAGGAGACTGATCACATCCTGAGGCTATTCAGCTGGTGCAGAACTACAGCTCCCAGCAAAGTGTTGGTGGTCAGGGCATGCTGGGAGTTGTAGTTTAGCACAGCTTGGTCAGGGCATGCTGGGAGTTGTAGTTTTCAATGCGGACCTCTTTTCTATGTTGCTGATGAATAATAAACACTGAAAATTTTCCCGATTTCGGTGTCATGTGATTCTTCTTGGCACTGCTTTCATAGTGTACGTGGTGATGTCATGGCGTGGAGAGGAGCGAATGACTTACAGGGGATCCTACGTACAGGGGGGAAATTATCAACAAGGAGGGCAAACTACCTACAGGGGGCAATTATCAACAAGGAAGGCAAACTACCTACAGGGGGCAATTATCAACAAGGAAGAAACTACCTACAGGGGGCAATTATCAACAAGGAAGAAACTACCTACAGGGGGCAATTATCAACAAGGAAGAAACTACCTACAGGGGGCAATTATCAACAAGGAAGGCAAACTACCTACAGGGGGAAATTATCAACAAGGAAGAAACTACCTACAGGGGGCAAATTATCAACAAGCAGGGCAAACTACTGGAGCACTGTACTTACCTCCTCCCACCTACCCTCTTATTGTGCCTGACACCAGGGGGGCATTATTACTGTTCGGGGCACAGATCGAAGACAATTGTCAGGTTGTGCAGAGATGTGTGGCGGTGGTCTAGGCCAAACGCCCCCTGTGTGTCACTGGATGTAACTAATCACGTATACATAGACTGCAAAATAAAATCCCTGCCTTTCCGTAGCACAACGCTGCCAGAAGTGCGGCCCAGCGAGGTGCAGACTGTTTATATTTTATCCTTTGCCTGCTGCCATTTGCAGGCCGTTATACCGGGCTACACCGGATCATGCCTCAGGGATCTCCAGATCACCGCTTATAACGGTGCAGATTGTAACACCCGGTGGCCATGTTTACTCTGAAGGTCCAGCGAGAGGTGTGAAAGGAAAGCGACAACATAAACAATCAGAGCCCCATATTGTGCCACAAACACATCTGACCCGCTCCCTTATTTGTTTAGTGGAATTAGAGCGATGATCCCCGAAGCTGCTTCATGTGTAAACAGTCGCCTATTGTGCTGGCCACTATAAAGGAACGGAACATCCAAACCCTGGGGAAACACAGGCCACACCAACAGGAGGTAAGATAAGTGTATAATGTATGTACCAGCAGCTTAGTGAGCGCAGCTCTGGAGTATAATACAGGATCAGCAATGTATATACACAGTGACCCCACCAGCAGAATAGTGAGTGCAGCTCTGGGGTATAATACAGGATGAGTAATGTAATGTATGTACACAGTGACCCCACCAGCAAAATAGTGAGTACAGCTCTGGAGTATAATACAGGATGTAACTCAGGATCAGTAATGTAATGTATGTACACAGTGACCCCACCAGCAGAATAGGGAGTGCAGCTCTGGAGTATAATACAGGATGTAACTCAGGATCAGTAATATATATTTATAATCCTATAGACCCCGGCAGGATGATGGGCAATGATCTGTACACTCTGGATCAGATGACTTTTGTGGGTGATGCGATGCCCTCATCCTCCCTGTCGCTGCCCCCATACTGTGTGGACGCTTCCCTGATGTACCACCTGCCCCCTGACATGTATCAGTATCACCGCTGCCAGGACATGACTCTCCTCTCCTATATGGAGACCCCAGGGATTGAAACTTACTACAGCAGCCTGTATAGCCTCCCTGTGCAGCCCTACGGCAATGGTGACGGATACTATGGAGCCTCATACGTGAGGAAGAGGAACGAACGGGAGCGGCAGCGGGTGAAGTGTGTGAACGAGGGCTATGCCCGACTCCGGAAGCATCTGCCCCACCAATACATGGACAAACGACTCAGCAAAGTGCAGACCCTCAGAGCAGCCATCAAATACATCCACCACTTACAGGACGCCCTCTGCTGGGAGAACAAGGAAGATACCGGAGACATCAACAACCAGGGACACTAACCCTGAGAGGGGGAGAACTATCAGCTTGTGTTCTGTACACTGAATACAATAGGATATATTACTGTACTGTGTGCCGTGTATTCTCTCTAATGTCAGGGTTACTGTACTGTGTGTTCTCTGATGTCAGTGTTACTGTACTGTGTGTTCTCTGATGTCAGTGTTACTGTACTGAGTGCTGTGTATTCACTGATGTCAGTGTTACTGTACTGTGTATTCTCTCTGATGTCAGTGTTACTGTACTGTGTATTCTCTCTGATGTCAGTGTTACTGTACTGTGTGCTGTGTGTTCTCTCTGATGTCAGTGTTACTGTACTGTGTGCTGTGTATTCACTGATGTCAGTGTTACTGTACTGTGTGCTGTGTAATCTCTCTGATGTCAGTGTTACTGTACTGTGTAACTCTACTGTGTATTCTCTCTGATGTCAGTGTTACTGTACTGTGTATTCTCTCTGATGTCAGTGTTACTGTATTGTGTGCTGTGTATTCTCTCTGATGTCAGTGTTACTGTACTGTGTGCTGTGTATTCTCTCTGATGTCAGTGTTACTGTACTGTGTGCTGTGTATTCTCTCTGATGTCAGTGTTACTGTACTGTATAACTGTACTGTGTATTCTCTCTGATGTCAGTGTTACTGTATTGTGTGCTGTGTATTCTCTCTGATGTCAGTGTTACTGTACTGTGTGCTGTGTATTCTCTCTGATGTCAGTGTTACTGTACTGTGTGCTGTGTATTCTCTCTGATGTCAGTGTTACTGTACTGTGTGCCGTGTGTTCTCTCTGATGTCAGTGTTACTGTACTGGGTGCCGTGTGTTCTTTCTGATGTCAGTGTCACACACCCCAACACCCAGCTGATATGCAAAAGCACGACCCACAGGCTCCTAGGAAAACGTTGCAGCAGGTGGGCGGAGCTATGCTAATGAGCTGTAGATAAGATGAACTTTGACAGGAAAGGTCAAAGTGTCAGTCGGTTACAGCAGACAAGAGTCAGTCGGTCACAGCAAAGAGTCAGGAGCCCTTGGGACCACCAGTGACTGTGAGAAGTCAGTGTGAGAAAAAGATGCGGCCACTACAAGGCTCAGCGACCCCGCAGGTGCTGACGTCACCCCCTCCCCTCCTGCGGGAGTCCTTGGGACCACCAGTGACCCGTGTCATCCCTTTTCACTCTCTTAGCCTGATAAAAGGTTAATTTCTGGCATTACAATGATCAGGAGTTGCTGTGTGCCTACTACACTGTGACGACACCTCAGCTGTGAAAGGATCGCCCTCCAGAGGGTGCTGTCAGCAAAAGGTTAACGTTTGCTGCATCCCATTGGCAGCACATTGGCCCAACAGGGGTTAACTGCAGCATTGCTCACAACAAGCATGCGGAGAGTCAGCGCTCGCCCATCAAATCTGCAAACAGGCAGCCGCCATGTTAGGCTCCAGCTGTCATGCCCGTCCAGATTTCTGGAGCCATAGGGGTACATTGGTCACGGACACCCTTCAGGATTTCAGAGGTCCTGCCCTATTTTCATCCAGCACGGACGCCACCATAGATGTCTATGGGAGAGCCGGAACTCCAGACGTTTCCGGTCCGCACTGTGTGACATCAGGAAAATGTCCGGAATCTCTGATTTGTTGCTGCAGTGATGAGTGCCCCCTCATCGCCCCTCCTTCCCCAGACCTGCAGTGATGAGCGCCCCCCAACATCGCCTCTCCTTCCCCAGACCTGCAGTGATGAGCGCCCCCCAACATTGCCCCTCCTTCCCCAGACCTGCAGTGATGAGCGCCCCCCAACATTGCCCCTCCTTCCCCAGACCTGCAGTGATGGGCGCCCCCCAACATCGCCCCTCCTTCCCCAGACCTGCAGTGATGGGCGCCCCCCAACATCGCCCCTCCGTCCCCAGACCTGCAGTGATGAGCGCCCCCCAACATCGCCCCTCCTTCCCCAGACCTGCAGTGATGGGCGCCCCCCAACATCGCCCCTCCTTCCCCAGACCTGCAGTGATGAGCGCCCCCCCCCCCCCAGACCTGCAGTGATGAGCGCCCCCCCCAGACCTGCAGTGATCACACTCTATAGGAGGTATAAGAGACACGTGTGTGATCACACTCTATACATAACACACGTGTCTCCTATACAGAGTACCATGTATAGAGTGTGATCACACACGTGTCTCCCATACAGTGTATTATCACACTCTATACATGGTACACTGTATAGGAGACACGTGGGTGATCACACTCTATAGGAGGTACACTGTATAAGAGACACGTGTGTGGGCACACTCTATACATGGTACACGTGTGTGATCACACTCTATAGGAGGTACACTGTATGGGAGACATGTGTGTGATCACACTCTATAGGAGGTACACTGTATAGGAGACACGTGTGTGATCACACTCTATAGGAGGTACACTGTATAGGAGACACGTGTGTGATCACACTCTATAGGAGGTACACTGTATAGGAGACACGTGTGTGATCACACTCTATAGGAGGTACACTGTATAGGAGACACGTGTGTGATCACACTCTATAGGAGGTACACTGTATGGGAGACACGTGTGTGATCACACTCTATACATGGTACACTGTATGGGAGACACGTGTGTGATCACACTCTATACATGGTACACTGTATGGGAGACACGTGTGTGATCACACTCTATACATGGTACACTGTATGGGAGACACGTGTGTGATCACACTCTATACATGGTACACTGTATGGGAGACACGTGTGTGATCACACTCTATACATGGTACACTGTATAGGAGACACGTGTGTGATCACACTCTATAGGAGGTACACTGTATAGGAGACACGTGTGTGATCACACTCTATACATGGTACACTGTATGGGAGACACATGTGTGATCACACTCTATACATGGTACACTGTATAGGAGACACGTGTGTGATCACACTCTATACATGGTACACTGTATGGGAGACACGTGTGTGATCACACTCTATACATGGTACACTGTATGGGAGACACGTGTGTGATCACACTCTATACATGGTACACTGTATAGGAGACACGTGTGTGATCACACTCTATACATGGTACACTGTATGCGAGACACGTGTGTGATCACACTCTATAGGAGGTACACTGTATGGGAGACACGTGTGTGATCACACTCTATAGGAGGTACACTGTATAGGAGACACGTGTGTGATCACACTCTATACATGGTACACTGTATGGGAGACACGTGTGTGATCACACTCTATAGGAGGTACACTGTATAGGAGACACGTGTGTGATCACCCTCTATAGGAGGTACACTGTATAGGAGACATGTGTGTGATCACACTCTATACATGGTACACTGTATAGGAGACACGTGTGTGATCACACTCTATACATGGTACACTGTATAGGAGACACGTGTGTGATCACCCTCTATAGGAGGTACACTGTATAGGAGACACGTGTGTGATCACACTCTATAGGAGGTACACTGTATAGGAGACACGTGTGTGATCACACTCTATAGGAGGTACACTGTATAGGAGACACGTGTGTGATCACACTCTATAGGAGGTACACTGTATAGGAGACACGTGTGTGATCACACTCTATAGGAGGTACATTGTATGGGAGACATGTGTGTGATCACACTCTATAGGAGGTACACTGTATAGGAGACACGTGTGTGATCACACTCTATACATGGTACACTGTATGGGAGACACGTGTGTGATCACACTCTATAGGAGGTACACTGTATAGGAGACACGTGTGTGATCACACTCTATACATGGTACACTGTATGGGAGACACGTGTGTGATCACACTCTATAGGAGGTACACTGTATAGGAGACACGTGTGTGATCACACTCTATACATGGTACACTGTATAGGAGACACGTGTGTGATCACCCTCTATAGGAGGTACACTGTATAGGAGACACGTGTGTGATCACACTCTATAGGAGGTACACTGTATGGGAGACACGTGTGTGATCACACACTATAGGAGGTACACTGTATGGGAGACACGTGTGTGATCACACTCTATACATAGTACACTGTATGCGAGACACGTGTGTGATCACCCTCTATAGGAGGTACACTGTATAGGAGACACGTGTGTGATCACACTCTATACATGGTACACTGTATGGGAGACACGTGTGTGATCACCCTCTATAGGAGGTACACTGTATAGGAGACACGTGTGTGATCACACTCTATAGGAGGTACACTGTATAGGAGACACGTGTGTGATCACACTCTATACATGGTACACTGTATGGGAGACACGTGTGTGATCACCCTCTATAGGAGGTACACTGTATAGGAGACACGTGTGTGATCACACTCTATAGGAGGTACACTGTATAGGAGACACGTGTGTGATCACACTCTATAGGAGGTACACTGTATAGGAGACACGTGTGTGATCACACTCTATAGGAGGTACACTGTATAGGAGACACGTGTGTGATCACACTCTATACATGGTACACTGTATGGGAGACACGTGTGTGATCACACTCTATAGGAGGTACACTGTATAGCAGAACATGTGTGCTATGTAACGTGACACTGTAGCACAGTCACTGTATGAGGTGTGAGGCGAGCGGCGTGTATGAGGCGAGAACACATAGACCTGGAGGATGAATGGCTGCAGCTCTGTTACCTGGAGGATATGGTGTCGTCTCCAGACAAAGCAAAGGAGCAGCAGCTGTGAGGGGCGGAGGGGGCGACACCTGACCCCACATATCAGCTTACACATTGTCACCAGTCACAGCTGAGGGAGCGCCCACACATCTACACATAGACATGCATGACCAGACTAACCGAGCGCTCATGTCATCTGCATGGAGAGAATACCACTCATGGATACATTTTTCCCGACCACCTCCCCATAACAACCCCCGTCCTCCTCTCCTGACATCCTCTGTGCTGCTGGACCCTGTGACCTCTCCTATAAGATCAGCCCCCACCTCTCCTGACATCCTCTGTGCTGCTGGACCCTGTGACCTCTCCTATAAGATCAGCCCCCTCCTCTCCTGACATCCTCTGTGCTGCTGTATCCTCTCCTATAAGAACAGCCCCCTCCTCTCCTGACATCCTCTGTGCTGCTGTGCCCTCTCCTATAATATCAGCCCCCTCCTCTCCTGACATCACACTCTGTGCTGCTGGGACCTCTCCTATAAGATCAGCCCCCTCCTCTCCTGACATCCTCTGTGCTGCTGGGACCTCTCCTATAAGATCAGCCCCCTCCTCTCCTGACATCCTCTGTGCTGCTGTATCCTCTCCTATAAGAACAGCCCCCTCCTCTCCTGACATCCTCTGTGCTGCTGTGACCTCCCCTATAGTATCAGCCCCCTCCTCTCCTGACATCCTCTGTGCTGCTGTGCCCTCTCCTATAATATCAGCCCCCTCCTCTCCTGACATCCTCTGTGCTGCTGTAACCTCCCCTATAAGATCAGCCCCCTCCTCTCCTGACATCCTCTGTGCTGCTGTGACCTCTCCTATATGATCAGCCCCCTCCTCTCCTGACATCCTCTGTGCTGCTGTGACCTCTCCTATAAGATCAGCACCCTCCTCTCCTGACATCCTCTGTGCTGCTGTAACCTCCCCTATAAGATCAGCCCCCTCCTCTCCTGACATCCTCTGTGCTGCTGTAACCTCCCCTATAAGATCAGCCCCCTCCTCTCCTGACATCCTCTGTGCTGCTGTGTCCTCTCCTATAAGATCAGCACCCTCCTCTCCTGACATCCTCTGTGCTGCTGTGCCCTCTCCTATACTATCAGCCCCCTCCTCTCCTGACATCCTCTGTGCTGCTGTGTCCTCTCCTATGAGATCAGCCCCTTCCTCTCCTAACATCCTCTGTGCTGCTGTATCCTCTCCTATAAGATCGGCCCCCTCCTCTGCTGACATCCTCTGTGCTGCTGTGTCCTCTCCTATGAGATCAGCCCCTTCTTCTCCTAACATCCTCTGTGCTGCTGTGTCCTCTCCTATGAGATCAGCCCCTCCTCTCCTGACATCCTCTGTGCTGCTGTGGATCTGCGGTCTGGGTGTGATACACAATGGGGATCAGTCCCTGGAGATGATAGGGATAGTAGTGGCTACCAGGGCTGTGGTTGTAGGGGGGGGGGGGGATCATTATATGGAGCAGGGTGCAGGGTCTTTTCGCTGTCAGGGAGTCACCGCCCTGTAGGTTACTGGATTACTATCAATGCTCTGCAGCTCTGAGGAGAGGAGTGATAATCTGCAGACGTCCCTCCCCCTGCCCTTCCTGTCTGCAGTCACAGCTGAGGTGTCGTCGCTGTGTGAGCCGCCTCCTATCAGATCACATTCCGGAGGCTTCTATAGCAACCACCATAGTAACCAGGAAGCCCGGGCCGTGTAACTAGTAAACTAAGGAGGCCGAGGCCGGCACATCGCAGCGTGACCGAGGATTCTGTACAGCGCTGAGCTCCCCGCCGCCATACCAGGTACAGTATATACCGCCACACCAGGTACGGTACATACCGCCACACCAGGTACAGTATATACCGCCACACCAGGTACAGTATATACCGCCACACCAGGTACGGTACATACCTTCACACCAGGTACAGTATATACCGCCACACCAGGTACAGTATATACCGCCACACCAGGTACAGTATATACCACATACACCACCACACCAGGTACAGTATATACCGCCACACCAGGTACAGTATATACCGCCACACCAGGTACAGTATATACCGCCACACCAGGTACAGTATATACCGCCACACCAGGTACAGTACATACCGTCACACCAGGTACAGTATATACCACCACACCAGGTACAGTATATACCACATACACCACCACACCAGGTACAGTATATACCGCCACACCAGGTACAGTATATACCACATACACCACCACACCAGGTACAGTATATACCACATACACCCCCGCCATACCAGGTACAGTATATACCACATACACCCCCGCCATACCAGGTACAGTATATACCACATACACCCCCGCCATACCAGGTACAGTATATACCCCATACACTGGCATACCAGATACAGTACATACCACATACACCCCCTCCATACCAGTTACAGTATATACCACATACACCCCCGCCATACCAGGTACAGTATATACCACATACACCCCCTCCATACCTGGTACAGTATATACCACATACACCCCCTCCATACCAGGTACAGTATATACCACATACACCCCCGCCATACCAGGTACAGTATATACCACATACACCCCCTCCATACCTGGTACAGTATATACCACATACACCCCCGCCATACCAGGTACAGTATATACCACATACACCCCCTCCATACCAGGTACAGTATATACCACATACACCCCCTCCATACCTGGTACAGTATATACCACATACACCCCCTCCATACCAGTTACAGTATATACCACATACACCCCCGCCATACCAGGTACAGTATATACCACATACACCCCCTCCATACCTGGTACAGTATATACCACATACACCCCCTCCATACCTGGTACAGTATATACCACATACACCCCCTCCATACCAGGTACAGTTTATATGTACAGTGCTGAGCTTACCGCCATACCAGGCACAGTATATATATCACTTTAACAGTTTTTACTTTCCTCACAGTTCAGAGCTGGGGGTTTGTCACAATGTATCAGTCTGGAGTCCCGGCTGTTCAGCAGCTCAGACATGAAGCATCACAGATATAGGATTTATAATGGGGGAGATGTATGTAATACCGCATAGTGGCAATGTGATCATCTGCTATTTATCTGACTATTACCATCCAGCTGACACCTACAGATGGAGCCGTGTGTGACCTCACTGTGCCTGGACCACAAGTACTGCAGCGTCACCTCCCCCCTGACTACAACACCATGCCACCGCCTGATCACACACCAAGAGCCCCTGTGCAGCTGTACCGCAACAGGACACCCCTGTATGACCACTCACCATGGCCTCCACCACCGGTACGTACCATTCATTCCAAATAATAGGGAAGTCCCATAACTATTAGCCTGGTTATAGAGGGCAGTATTATGGTAGTATATTCCTGTATATAGGAGCAGTATTATAGTAGTTATATTCCTGTATATAGGAGCAGTATTATAGTAGTTATATCCCTGTATATAGGAGCAGTATTATAGTAGTTATATCCCTGTATATAGGAGCAGTATTATAGTAGTTATATTCCTGTATATAGGAGCAGTATTATAGTAGTTATATTCCTGTATATAGGAGCAGTATTATAGTAGTTATATTCCTGTATATAGGAGCAGTATTATAGTAGTATATTCCTGTATATAGGAGCAGTATTATAGTAGTTATATTCCTGTATATAGGAGCAGTATTATAGTAGTTATATTCCTGTATATAGGAGCAGTATTATAGTAGTTATATTCCTGTATATAGGAGCAGTATTATAGTAGTATATTCCTGTATATAGGAGCAGTATTATAGTAGTTATATTCCTGTATATAGGAGTAGTATTATAGTAGTATATTCCTGTATATAGGGAGCAGTATTATAGTAGTATATTCCTGTATATAGGAGCAGTATTATAGTAGTTATATCCCTGTATATAGGAGCAGTATTATAGTAGTTATATCCCTGTATATAGGAGCAGTATTATACTAGTATATCCCTGTATATAGGAGCAGTATTATAGTAGTATATTCCTGTATATAGGAGCAGTATTATAGTAGTATATCCCTGTATATAGGAGCAGTATTATAGTAGTTATATTCCTGTATATAGGAGCAGTATTATAGTAGTTATATTCCTGTATATAGGGAGCAGTATTATAGTAGTTATATTCCTGTATATAGGAGCAGTATTATAGTAGTTATATCCCTGTATATAGGAGCAGTATTATAGTAGTATATTCCTGTATATAGGAGCAGTATTATAGTAGTTATATTCCTGTATATAGGAGGCAGTATTATAGTAGTTATATTCCTGTATATAGGAGCAGTATTATAGTAGTTATATTCCTGTATATAGGAGCAGTATTATAGTAGTTATATCCCTGTATATAGGAGCAGTATTATAGTAGTATATTCCTGTATATAGGAGCAGTATTATAGTAGTTATATTCCTGTATATAGGAGCAGTATTATAGTAGTTATATTCCTGTATATAGGAGCAGTATTATAGTAGTTATATTCCTGTATATAGGAGCAGTATTATAGTAGTTATATTCCTGTATATAGGAGCAGTATTATAGTAGTTATATTCCTGTATATAGGAGCAGTATTATAGTAGTATATTCCTGTATATAGGGAGCAGTATTATAGTAGTATATTCCTGTATATAGGAGCAGTATTATAGTAGTTATATCCCTGTATATAGGAGCAGTATTATACTAGTATATCCCTGTATATAGGAGCAGTATTATAGTAGTATATTCCTGTATATAGGAGCAGTATTATAGTAGTATATTCCTGTATATAGGAGCAGTATTATAGTAGTTATATCCCTGTATATAGGAGCAGTATTATAGTAGTTATATTCCTGTATATAGGAGCAGTATTATAGTAGTTATATCTCTGTATATAGGAGCAGTATTATAGTAGTTATATTCCTGTATATAGGAGCAGTATTATAGTAGTTATATTCCTGTATATAGGAGCAGTATTATAGTAGTTATATTCCTGTATATAGGAGCAGTATTATAGTAGTTATATTCCTGTATATAGGAGCAGTATTATAGTAGTTATATTCCTGTATATAGGAGCAGTATTATAGTAGTATATTCCTGTATATAGGGAGCAGTATTATAGTAGTATATTCCTGTATATAGGAGCAGTATTATAGTAGTTATATCCCTGTATATAGGAGCAGTATTATACTAGTATATCCCTGTATATAGGAGCAGTATTATAGTAGTATATTCCTGTATATAGGAGCAGTATTATAGTAGTATATTCCTGTATATAGGGGGCAGTATTATAGTAGTTATATCCCTGTATATAGGAGCAGTATTATAGTAGTTATATTCCTGTATATAGGAGCAGTATTATAGTAGTTATATCTCTGTATATAGGAGCAGTATTATAGTAGTTATATTCCTGTATATAGGAGCAGTATTATAGTAGTTATATTCCTGTATATAGGGAGCAGTATTATAGTAGTTATATTCCTGTATATAGGAGCAGTATTATAGTAGTTATATTGCTGTATATAGGAGCAGTATTATAGTAGTTATATTCTTGTATATAGGAGCAGTATTATAGTAGTTATATTCTTGTATATAGGAGCAGTATTATAGTAGTTATATTCCTGTATATAGGAGCAGTATTATAGTAGTTATATCCCTGTATATAGGAGCAGTATTATAGTAGTTATATCTCTGTATATAGGAGCAGTATTATAGTAGTTATATCCCTGTATATAGGAGCAGTATTATAGTAGTTATATTCCTGTATATAGGAGCAGTATTATAGTAGTTATATTCCTATATATAGGAGCAGTATTATAGTAGTATATTCCTGTATATAGGAGCAGTATTATAGTAGTTATATTCCTATATATAGGAGCAGTATTATAGTAGTATATTCCTGTATATAGGAGCAGTATTATAGTAGGTATATTCCTGTATGTAGGAGTAGTATTATAGTAGTTATATTCTTGTATATAGGGGGCAGTATTATAGTAGTATATCCCTGTATATAGGAGCAGTATTATAGTAGTATATTCCTGTATATAGGAACAGTATTATAGTAGTTATATTCCTGTATATAGGGGGCAGTATTATAGTAGTTATATTTCTGTATATAGGAGCAGTATTATAGTAGTTATATTCCCGTATATAGGAGCAGTATTATAGTAGTTATAAAGTACATAGGGGGCAGTATTATAGAGTAATACATGTTCTTTTCCTCTTGTTATTGTGCACAGATGTCCCCTGAGCGGTCACTATCCTCATTACACCAATGTGACATGTAGGAAGATGACAGTGTCCCCCACATTTCCATGTCTGACCTCGATCATCAGGAGAGAAACTGTTCTGGCTCGTAGAGACCCAGATGGATATTACTATCTGGGTGTGGTGAGACAAGAGGTAGGGAGTATATATATATATATATATATATATATATATATATATATACACAATATATTGCCGTATACCAGCCTCCTGTGGAGCAGTAATGTCAGTGTGTACTGTGCTCCTCCTCTGATCTGTAATAACTGCTTAATATGATAGATAATATATTATATTGTTTCTATCAGGAGGAACCTGGTATGTTCCTGATAGAATTTACCAAACCGTGTGTGGGGGGCGAGCGCTTCCCGGCTATGTTACAGAAGACCCGGGCGTGTGACATAATTCAGCACGAGGAGGCGCTGAGACATTGTATTCTACCAGGCGACAATGTGTTAGCCCCCTGGGAGCCGCAGCTGACCAGATACGGCCCGGGGACGGTGATCCTAGGCCTGGAGACAAGGGATCCTCTCCGAGGTACAGTCACACTGCTTACACTGATACACTGTAACAGAACCTCAGCAGGGCCAGGTCAGGGCCAGCTCACTCTGGATACTGTAAATGCTGAGAATTAAGGAGACAAAGTAACCGTACAACTTACTATACATGGGTAATAGCACCATAGTATAAAGAGGTTCTGCAGCAGCTTACTGTTAGGTATACAGATATATAACACACAGGGTTGTATCATATTATAAAGAGGTTCTGCAGCAGCTTACTGTAAGGTGTATAGATATATAACATACAGGGGTAATATATTATAAAGAGGTTCTGCAGCAGCTTACTGTTAGGTATACAGATATATAACACACAGGGTTGTATCATATTATAAAGAGGTTCTGCAGCAGCTTACTGTAAGGTGTATAGATACATAACATACAGGGGTAATATATTATAATGAGGTTCTGCAGCAGCTTACTGTAAGGTATATAGATATATAACACACAGGGCAGCTTCCCGTATACCAGGTAATAATATATGGATATAATTCGGATTAATGACCATCCTATTCCTTTCAGCCGCTGAGGATGAGGAGCTGACTATCAGTTTTTGGAACGGTAAAAAATCCAGCGTTCCACTGCATGTGGCGGTATGGATCTCCCCGACGATTTATCACAGGATGGTAGATGCCCTACAGCGTCCAATCAGCAGCCGCAGCCACAACCAGGACACGACGCATAGTAGCACCACGTATATCATCACAGACCACTGCGCCACAGTGCCGATCCCTGTGTGCCCTGCCGACCACCTCCACAAACATGGCTGCACCTATCACACCGCCCACCTCCCCCACTGCTCCTGCTGCTGCTTCCCCACCCGCTCTGTGTGTACCTGCTGCCATGACCCAAAGTGTCAGGACTGGTGGTCTCTGTCCCCCAGGACCACAGTCTATGTCCAGCGCAGTAAGGACCCGGCCGGGAAAGATGTATCCTCATCTCTGAAGATGAAGGCCGAGAGACGCAGGGAGCGGCGCTTCTCCTCCTCCTCAGATGCTGAAGGTGAGGAGTCTCTGGATGAAGATGAAGAGAGTAATGATGATGAGACCTGCCTGTCCAGGACCACACAGAGCACAATGGTGGACAGTGCCGTCAACACAGACTCCACGCTGTGGGAGAAACTGAAGCTGGATCTCAGAGACCGCCCCGAATGGAAGTACTGGAAGAGGGGACACCCCGAGCCCTTCCACCGAAAACCAGGTACACCCCAGGGGATAAGGACGGGGACAACCCGAACCCTTCCACCGAAAACCAGGTACACCCCGGGGGATAAGGACGGGGACAACCCGAACCCTTCCACTGAAAACCAGGTATACCCCGGGGGATAAGGACGGGGACAACCCGAACCCTTCCGCCGAAAACCAGGTACACCCCGAGCCCTTCCACTGAAAACCAGGTACAACCCGGGGGATAAGGACGGGGACAACCCGATCCCTTCCACCAAAAACCAGGCACACCTCGGGGGTAAGGACAGGGACAACCTGAGCCCTTCCACCGAAAACCAGGCACACCCCGGGGGGGGGGGGGGGGGGGTTGTTGAGGGCTGAGCCCAATACAATCCACTGACTTCTATCAGGCTCCATCCAGACATGATCCGTCTCTTACAGGAATAATTCAATCTAAGAAGAAAGCGTCATCTCCAGATAGGAGGGCCGCGCTGTCTAACATCATCAGCTCGTCCAATCAGAGCGCTTTATTTGAAACTATTGGAGACTCACCGTCCAGGCGGCTGACTATGAAAGATGTGCTGGTGCATGACGACTTCACTCCGTCCCAGAAGGTGAGAGACATTTATATATAATGTATTGTATGACTGAGAATACAGCCTATCTATCACTAGAGATCAGCGGTGACATCACTGAGAATACAGCCTATCCATCACTAGGGATCAGTGACATCACTGAGAATACAGCCTATCCATCACTAGAGATCAGCGGTGACATCACTGAGAATACAGCCTATCCATCACTAGAGATCAGCAGTGACATCACTGAGAATACAGCCTATCCATCACTAGAGATTAGTGACATAACTGAGAATACAGCCTATCCATCACTAGAGATCTGCGGTGACATCACTGAGAATACAGCCTATCCATCACTAGAGATCACCAGTGACATCACTGAGAATACAGCCTATCCATCACTAGAGATCAGTGACATCACTGAGAATACAGCCTATCCATCACTAGAGATCAGCGGTGACATCACTGAGAATACAGCCTATCCATCACTAGAGATCAGCAGTGACATCACTGAGAATACAGCCTATCCATCACTAGAGATTAGTGACATAACTGAGAATACAGCCTATCCATCACTAGAGATCTGCGGTGACATCACTGAGAATACAGCCTATCCATCACTAGAGATCACCAGTGACATCACTGAGAATACAGCCTATCCATCACTAGAGATCA
Organism: Dendropsophus ebraccatus; assembly: GCF_027789765.1. Lineage (NCBI taxonomy): Eukaryota > Metazoa > Chordata > Amphibia > Anura > Hylidae > Dendropsophus > Dendropsophus ebraccatus. The sequence continues at coordinate 4,305,327 of NC_091457.1, read as the reverse complement.
GTGACATCACTGAGAATACAGCCTATCCATCACTAGAGATCAGTGACATCACTGAGAATACAGCCTATCCATCACTAGAGATCAGCAGTGACATCACTGAGAATACAGCCTATCCATCACTAGAGATCACCAGTGACATCACTGAGAATACAGCCTATCCATCACTAGAGATCAGCAGTGACATCACTGAGAATACAGCCTATCCATCACTAGAGATTAGTGACATAACTGAGAATACAGCCTATCCATCACTAGAGATCTGCGGTGACATCACTGAGAATACAGCCTATCCATCACTAGAGATCACCAGTGACATCACTGAGAATACAGCCTATCCATCACTAGAGATCAGTGACATCACTGAGAATACAGCCTATCCATCACTAGAGATCAGCGGTGACATCACTGAGAATACAGCCTATCCATCACTAGAGATCAGCAGTGACATCACTGAGAATACAGCCTATCCATCACTAGAGATTAGTGACATAACTGAGAATACAGCCTATCCATCACTAGAGATCTGCGGTGACATCACTGAGAATACAGCCTATCCATCACTAGAGATCACCAGTGACATCACTGAGAATACAGCCTATCCATCACTAGAGATCAGTGACATCACTGAGAATACAGCCTATCCATCACTAGAGATCAGTGACATCACTGAGAATACAGCCTATCCATCACTAGAGATCAGCAGTGACATCACTGAGAATACAGCCTATCCATCACTAGAGATCACCAGTGACATCACTGAGAATACAGCCTATCCATCACTAGAGATCAGCAGTGACATCACTGAGAATACAGCCTATCCATCACTAGAGATCAGTGACATCACTGAGAATACAGCCTATCCATCACTAGAGATCAGTGACATCACTGAGAATACAGCCTATCCATCACTAGAGATCAGCAGTGACATCACTGAGAATACAGCCTATCCATCACTAGAGATCAGTGACATCACTGAGAATACAGCCTATCCATCACTAGAGATCAGCAGTGACATCACTGAGAATACAGCCTATCCATCACTAGAGATCAGCGGTGACATCATGTGTATGTAGATGTGTGATGTATCCCCCATCATTTTGTCACCCAGAGAGGATAGTGTCTGGATATATGTGATAGACTCCATGGTGTAACCCCCCCCCCCCCCCCAAGCCGCCACCTCACACGCCTCCTATCCATCCTATACAGGGACAGGCTCCTCCTGCGGCTGAGCGCCTCGGGGCGTCAGAATTCGGAAAAATGAAGCTTAAGAAGGAAATGCAGGAACATCAACGGGAGAAGAAGATAAAGCATCTGGAATGGGAGCAGAAGAGGGAGAAAGAAGCTGGAGAGAAATACAGCGAGAGCCAGGAGGCCCACAGGTGCCAGAGCAACACTATATACATATATATACAGCAAGAGCCAGGGAGACACTATATACTGTATACATATATACACACAGCGAGAGCCAGGAGGCCCACAGGTGCCAGAGCAACACTATATACATATATATACAGCCAGAGCCAGGGAGACACTATATACTGTATACATATATACACAGTGAGAGCCAGGAGGCATACAGGTGCCAGAGCAACACTATATACTGTATACATATATACAGCGAGAGCCAGGAGGCCCACAGGTGCTCAGAGCCAGGGAGACACTATATACTCCTATACACACTATACATATGCACACAGTGAGAGCCAGGATATAGATATATATTATATACACACACACTATATACTGTATACCTATACACACACATACACTGTATACATCCTTAAAGCAACCTTGTATATCTACCCTTAGGGTGAAGACCCTTCAGCGTCTACAGAATGAGGAGCAGAAGCTGAAGGATAAACGAGCCAGAAATGTGGCTATAATAAAGGCCAAGATGGCCGCCCAGGAGGAGCGTAGTGAGCGCCACGAAACCATAGCGACTGAGGATAAGAAGAAAGAGGAGCAGAGACTGGGCCACCTGAGGAAGGTCCGGGAGAGGATCGACCAGAAGGAGTACGAGAAGTGTGCGGCCACCGAGCAGAGAGAGATGAGTCACATGGTGAGCGGGCGCTCTCTCCTATGGGCGGCCATGTTTCTCTAATCCTGGGTAACCCCTGTAACATGTAAACTCATGTCTTATGCCGGACTTCTCTGACAACTTTATCCTCACAGGAGGCGCAGAAGAGAAGAGTCCAGGATCATTACAAACAAGTGGCTGAGAAGGTTCATCAGGCCGAACAACATGGAGGGCGAAGCGGCAGCCGGGGGCTGTGTGTGGACGCCTAGGAGCCAGGGGGTGAAGCGGCAGCCGGGGGCTGTGTGTGGACGCCTTGGAGCCAGGGGGTGAAGCGGCAGCCGGGGGCTGTGTGTGGACGCCTAGGAGCCAGGGGGTGAAGTGGCAGCCGGGGGCTGTGTGTGTGTGGACGCCTAGTAGCCAGGGGGTGAAGCGGCAGCTGGGGGCTGTGTGTGGACGCCTAGGGGCCAGGGGGTGAAGCGGCAGCCGGGGGCTGTGTGTGTGGATGCCTAGGAGCCAGCATAGAGTCTATATAGGGAACCTACAAAGATATATATGATTTTATTCCATAATACCACACCTGTTACTGAGAATTTCTTAGCAGCACTTGCAGTACAGGTAATCACCAGCAGGGGTCACTGCTGCTACAACCACCCCAATATTATCATGGTTTGTGAGCTTTTTGTGCTTTTTCTACATTAAAAAAAATCCTGTTTGGTCACTAAACACAATGATCCCCAATGTCACTCACCCAGTATCCGCTCCCACAAGGAATTGTATGGATCATTACAAACAGCATGGAGACGGCTTTGTTTATGCGACAATCAGAATTCTTACAGGGACCACGAGAGGGCATCAGGATCAGTCACCAGCATAGTCAGCCAGGTCTCAGGATACTGCCGAATTTATCACTATAGGACTGTAAAAGAGCAAACAACACAAGTGTGAACACACTATACTATACACCTATATACTCAGGGACAGAGGTCACACCCTATACTATATACAGTCATGGCCAAAAGTTTTGAGAATGACACAAATCTTATATTTTCCCATGATCCCCTGCCCTCTGGTTTTTATGTGTGTTTGTCAGATATTTTTATCACATACAGAAATATAATTGCACCATATTATCAGTAACAGAAGCTTATACTGACAGGTAGATGAGTTACTGCAGCAAGTCTATAATATTTGCAGTGTTTCGCCTTCTTCTTCAGGACCTCTGCAATTCTCCCCGGCTGCTCTCATACAACTTCTGGACCAAATCCTGACTGATAGCCGTCCATTCTTGCACAATCAATGCTTGCATTTTGTCAGAATTTGTTGGTTTTTGTTTGTCCACCCGTCTCTTGATGATTGACCACAAGTTCTCAATAGGATTAAGATCTGGGGAGTTTCCAGGCCATGGACCCAAAATCTCTGTGTTTTCTTCCCTGAGCCATTTAGTTATCACCTTTGCTTTATGGCAAGGTGCTCCATCATGCTGGAAAAGGCATTGTTGATGGCCGAACTGCTCATGGATGGTTGGGAGAAGTTGCTCTTGGAGGACGTTCTGGTCCCATTCTTTATGGCTGTGTTTTTAGGCAAGACTGTGAGAGAGCCGATTCCCTTGGCTGAGAAGCAACCCCACACATGAATGGTTTCAGGATGCTTTACAGTTGGCATGAGACAAGACTGGTGGTAGCG